>NW_012109253.1:212412-261515 GCF_000951045.1 Mandrillus leucophaeus
TAAGACCCTTGGTAAAGCACAGTATTGGGGTGGGAGTTACCCGATTTTCCAGGTATTGTGTGTCTCAGTTCCCCTGGCTAGGAAAAGGGGTTCCCTTCCCCCTTGTGCTTCCCAGGTGAGGCGATGCCTCACCCTGCTTCAGCTCTCACTGGTCGCGCTGCAGCAGCTGACCAGCACCGATTGTCCAGCACTCCCTAGTGAGATGAACCCAGTACCTCAGTTGAAAATGCAGAAATCACCTGTCTTCTGAGTTGCTCGTGCTGGGAGCTGGAGACTGGAGCTGTTCCTATTCGGCTATCTTGCTCTGCCCCCAGATATATTTTAAAGCAAATTTTGAGCATATTTCACCTATTAAATAATTACATAAGTATATCTACAGCATATAGATATTTATTGTGTAATACTGTTATCATAACACAGGAAATTTGTAATGACTCTGCAAATAAAATAACCAGTTCATATTCAATATTTTGGAAGTACAAGGAAGACTCCTACTCCTAATATTTACAGGACCAGAGACCAAATGAGACTCACATACTATAATTAAATATTTATAATTTTACATTAAATATTTAACCATTAAACATCTAAATATTTTAAATCTAAAATCTAGCTAAATTATTAAATAAATTATGTTTAGTCTTCTAACTCAAAAAACCTACCTTTACATAATAACAAAACTTTAAAATACGTGTACAGCTATGGTTTTCATACAACTACAAAAATGTTGAAGATGACTATATTTAATTATTACGTCATGTGTTAATGTTCCCTAGTTCACTGGTAATGTTTTGATGTATACTCAAATACAGATAAATATAATTTATAAGTTACTACATATTATTACATAGTTTTTTAAAAATTTCACTTGAAGAGAAACACTGATTTTTATCATTATAATCATGGCATAACATAGTATTTGTTCTATTAATGGGAATGATTGAAATAATTAAAAACAATGTATTTTCATAAGTATAAAAAAAGATTATATTTTATTAAATGTTATCTGTCAAATTTTTAAATTAAAATTATTTTCATGTTTCCAGTTATTTTTATAAAACATTCTAAGTCAACTATCAAAATAATAAAAATATATGCTAAAATTAATGAATATTAAAATTCATCTTAACAGCTAATATTTATATTGAATTTTTGAAAATTTAATTAAATCCTTACTTTTCAATGAAACCACTACTCTCAATTCTTTCATTCAATGCTCATCTCATTGCCAATGTGAACAAAAAGGTATTACGCTTTACCTAAATTACCTCTATGTCTACATATATACAAGTTTCAAAGTAAATATGAGTGATTTCTTACTGTAAAAATTATTTAGCCATCACATGCAACTGTTGCAAATGTCACATTATTTTATTAAAACCTCCAGAACCAAGAGTTTGAACAGGAAAATAAACAAATTAAGGGACTGTCACTACTACTGAGAAATAATACTTCATTATACTGCAAAGCCTATGGCAGTCACAGTAACTGTAAGGAACTTCATTTGATGAATCAATTAATGTGTCTTTTTTCCCAATGAGAAAAGACATTTCTGCCTCTCTGCTATAAAGCAGTGTAAATTTCTCATGTTGATGAAGGCATAATCTTCAAACCTTCACCACATTTTGAAAATGACTCCTATGATTTCTACAACCTAAGTCTAAAGAGATATAGCTTCTCCTTGGGGCCCAAATGGAGTCAGCCACAATAATAGATGTTTAAGACTATAGGTCATGTTGTGCCATTGCTGAATGGCAGCTCTCAGATGTCCAAAGTATTCTTTTTTTGATCTTGTTTTTGTATATGTTTTCTATATTTGTGTATGTTTGTACTACACAGAAATATCTAACTTGCTGGCCCAAGGAAGGAGGCTCTACTGTCCAGGTGTAGAATTTAGGTGTCATAGCTTATTTTCAATGTCAAAGGAATATTTGTTGAAGAAGCCAATTCCAAAAACTTGGATGTCTCTCCATGTTGTTTCAAGTTTAACCTAATCAGGACTTCCATACATGATTTACTTTTGTTTGGCAATGATATACAGTATCTCTAACCCTGTCTGTGCTTAGCTAACCTACAAGTGTAAATCAGCTGTGCAGCAGAGTGTCCACTGGGTCCCATCCAACACTGGACAATCAAACTATAATGTACTCATGATATAAAAAAAAAAAGAAAGAAAGAAATCAGCTCATTGCTGTATCTATGCAATTTTATTTTTCATTATACCAAGACTACTCATCAATATAAAAACAATAAAAGGGATTCCAGAAATGGGAATTACCCTGAAGATTTTACAAGAAATTGGTTAAAAATAAAAATAAAATACAGCAAAGACACTCATTCTTTATTCCAAGAATGAAGAGATTCATATGTACCAAAGGAAAACAAATGTGTGTCAAATTGCTACTTAATCCTTGTCAAGGCAGAATTCAATCAGGGCAAGGTGCCTGATCAAATTGCCATGATGATCTATTGAACTTATGTCTATACATATGGCAATTCCCACAACAGAAATAAAAATAGGCTATCAATATATGTAAGAGTATATGAATGCTGAATGGGAAAAACAAGTTACAAAACTGTCTATTCTGTTTCAGTCTAGATTATAGAAATGTAACACAGAAAGTCTTATGTAGATAAAGACTGTTAAAAGGTTGTATATATTTTAATATACAAACATGCACAACTGTGCTTGAGTATGTTTGGCTAAGTATACTAGAAACCTTATATAAAAAATCTGGATTGTATTCAAGTAACAGTGAAAATAATTAAACAGATAACAGCACTGATTAAAAAGAAAATACCACAATAAGTAAATATATGAAGTTTGGAAATAGAAAGATTAGTAACATAATTACATTGTTCAATCTCTGAAAAAGTGTGGCCATGAATATGAAAGAACTCTTCATTTATAAAGTTAAAATAAGAGCAATAAATTAAATTACAAGTGTTCCCTAAGTAACAAAAATATTTCTTAGAAGTTAGAAAAGTAGGAAATAGAGTGAAAGGAAAAAGAAATCTTTTGTGGAATGAGTCAGTGACAATTAGGGCCCTATATACACCACCACCAGTTCAGAGCACCAAAATATTTCTGCCAAATGTTTCCAAATTTGAATTTCGAGAAACCAGAAGGGGAGCATGAGTCACTGTGATGCCCTGCTCCAGTATTCTTCATGTTTGAAGTACTATAAGACCCAGTTTGCTAAACTCAGTGAACAAAAAACATCTAGTTTCTTATAAGCATTTTCTAGTGAGAAGAGGGAGTTGTAATTGTTTGACTTCTATGTTATCAGTATCATTTGCACCTATGCGAGAGATCTCATCCATAATAGAGGCACTTCAAATTCATAATAATAATAATAAATGGAGTTTGTTTTCTAATTAAATGAGAATGTTACAAAAGACTGTCACTCCCACCTTAATGATAAAAGCAACAAAAATCCAGATAAGATGCAAAAAATATAGTTCTTAAAACTAACCAAGGCATTAAAGAAATAATGAGACCTAAACAAAGTGTTAATCAGGAAGTGTCAGGTCCTTCATAGAAGAGAAGGGACACAGGCCTGCTGAGGAAGAAATATGCCATTAGAGTGAGATGACGGAAGAAAAAATATGTTAGATATCAGACACAGATTTTATGAATTGTTAACAGCCATATGTAGCTTAGCATGGTAGACTTGAATTTAGAAGAAACCCACCCACAAACCAAATCTGCACCCATCTGTCAACTGTTGCTCATGAGTATTCACCGAATGTAGGGAGTAATACACCAAAACTAGGGAGGATATCAAAGAAAGAGAGCTAAGAGATAGACCCATTGAAATGTCCATGGCCTCTGTCAAGTGCAAATCTCCTTCAGAGGAGGTTGTGTTAGGCAGGTATATTAGTCCTTTTTCATGCTGCTGATAAAGACTGGGCAATTTACCAAAAAAAGAGATTTAACAGACTTACAGTTCCACATGGCTTGGGAGGCCTCACAATCATGGCAGAAGATATGGAGGAGCAAGTCACATCTTACATGGATGGTAGCAGGCAAAGAGAGGGCTTGTGCAGGAAAACTCCCATTTTTAAAACCATCAGATCTTGTGAGATTTATTCTCAATCATGAGAGCACCACAGGAAAGATCTGCCCCCAGGATACAGGCATCTCCCACCAGGTCCCCCCCATAACAGATGGGAATTATGGGACCTACAAGATGAGATTTAGGTGGGGACACAGAGCCAAACCATATTGTTCTGTCCCTGGCCTATCCCAAATCTCATGTCTTCTCATTTCAAAACCAATCATGCCTTCCCAACAGTCCCCCAAAGTCTCAACTCATTTCAGCATTAACTCAAAAGCCTACAGTCCAAAGTCTTGCATTTGGTAAAGATAGCCATTCCAAATGGGAGAAGTTGGGCAAAACGTAGGGGCTAGTCAAATCTTAAAGTCAAATCTTGACAGCCCCAGCAGGGCAGTCAAATCTTAAAGCTCCAGAATGATCTCCTTTGACTCCGTGTTTCACATCCAGGTCATGCTGATGCAAGAGGTGCATTTCCATGGCCTTGGGTAGCTCCACCCCTGTGGCTTTGCAGAGTATAGCCTCCCTCCTGGCTGCTTTCACAGGCTGGCATTGAATGTCTGTGGCTTTTCCAGGTGCATGGTGCAAGCTGTCAGTGGATTTACCATTCTCGGGTCTAGAGGATGGTGGCCTTCTTCTCACAGCTCCACTAGGCAGTGCCCCAGTAGGAACTCTGTGTGGGTGCTCCAACCCCACATTGCCCTTCCACACTGCCCTGGAAGAGTTTAACCATGAAGGCCCTGCCCCTGCAGCCAACTTTTGCCTGGGCATCCAGGCATTTCCATACATCTTCTGAAATCTAATCAGAAGTTCCCAAACCCCAATTCTTGACTTCTGCACACTCACAGACTCAACACCACTTGGGAGCTGCCAAGACTTGGGGCTTGCACCCTCTGAAGCTATGACCCAAGCTCTACATTGGCCCCTTTTGGCCATGGCTGGAGCAGCTGGGTCACAGGGCACCAAGTCTCTAGTCTGCATATAGCATGGGACCCTGGGCCCACCCCACGAAACCACTTTTTCCTCCTAGGTCTCCAGGCCTGTGGTGGGAGGGGCTGCGGTGAAGACCTCTGACATGCCCTGTAAACATTTTCCCCATTGTCTTGGAGATTAACATTTGGCTCCTCATTAGTTGTGCAAATTTCTGCAGCCGGCTTGAATTCTCCTCAGAAAATGAGATTTTCTTTTCTATCGCATTGTCAGGCTGCAAATTTTACAAACTTTTATGCTCTGCTTCCCTTTTAAAACTGAATGCCTTTAACAGCACCCAAGTCACCTCTTGAATGCCATGCTGCTTAGGAATTTTTTCCGCCAGATACCCTAAATCATTTCTCTTAAATTCAAATTTCCACAGATCTCTAGGGCAGGGGCAAAATGACACCAGTCTCTTTGCTAAAACTTAACAAGAGCTACCTTTGCTCCAGTTCCCAAAAAGTTCCTTCTTTCTATCTGAGATCACCTCAGCCTGAATTTCATTGTCTGTATCATTATCAGCATTTTGGTCAAAGTCATTCAACAAGTCTCTAGGGAGTTCCAATCTTTCCCACATTTTCCTGTCTCCTTCTGAGCCCTCCAAATTGTTTCAACCTCTGCCTGTTACCCAGTTCAAAAGTCACTTTCGCATTTTCAGGTATCTTTTCAGCAGTCCCACTCTAGTGGTACCAATTTGCTATATTAGTTCATTTTCATCCTGCTGATAAAGATACACCTGAGACTGGGCAATTTACAAAAATAGGAGGTTTAATGGACTTATAGGTCCACACAGCTGAGGAGGCCTCACAATCACAGCAGCAGACACATCTTACATGAAAGAGAGAGCTTGTGCAGGGAAACTCCCATTTTTAAAACCATCAGATCTCATGAGACTTATTCACTATCAAGAGAACACTACAGTAAAGACTCCCCCCATTACTCAACTATCTCCCACTGGGTCCGTCTCACAACATGTGGGAATTATGGCAACTACAAGATGAGGTTTTGGTGGGGACACAGAGCCAAACCATATCAGCAGGGAAGCAAATGCAGATAAATACATCATCTAAGGAAGGTTAGAGGGGTTGAAGAGATCACACACAGACACACACACACACACACACACACACACACACACCCCATTACAATTTGGCTCTCAATTACTAAAGACAGAAGGCTAATTAGGAAAGCTAAAGTTAAATCTCTTCATGGTGTTCTCTATCTTTATAGAGTATAGAGCCATAGCCCTACAAAGACTGGGAAACAGATGACAGGTCTGAAAGAGACCTTCTAAGGTGCAGAAAGCACTGGGCATGTCTAAAAGGCAAAACAATGCTTCAGGACCCAGAAAACTGACAAACAGGCTGTAAACTAGAGACATATCCCACAGTTGCAAAAGCTGGTGGTTCAGCTTTGAAGTATAGGCAGATCTCTTGAGTATTGGTAGTGCTCTGATCCTAAGTCCTTCAGAAGGAATAGTTCTGATTCAATTCTCCAAACATTTGAAGATAGCAGAAAACTAAAGTAAGCTAATGTTGAAATAAAGCACTAACCCAAATCAACTACAGTATATTGACCCAACTTTTGCTCTCATGGCCTGATTAAAACTGTACCTGCCACTACTTAGAAGCAAATATTACTTCCTTCAGTTTCTACTATCCTTTTTTTTACAAAACGTTTCACAAAAAAATGAAAGATTACAAGCAAGCAAAATGCAAAATATATGAACAATGAACAAGGGAGAAAATAGTCAATAGAAGCAAATCTAGAGATAGCACAAATGTTGGAATTATCAGAGAAGTTAAAATAACCACGATAAGAATGTTAAAGAATAAAGTAAAAATGGTGCATATGAAGTAGGAAGCTTGGAAATTTCAACAAACACATGATAACTGCATAAAGATCTAAATAGAAATGTTGCATATATGGGAGGCCGATGTGGGTAGATCACCTGAGGTCAGGAGTTACAGACCAGCCTTGGCAACATGGTAAAAATCCAAAATTAGCCAGGCATGGTGGCAGGTGCCTATAATCCCAGCTACTCAGGAGGCTGAGGCAGAAGAATCACCTGAACTCAGGAGATGGAGGTTGTGGTGAGCCGAGATTATGCCACTGCATTCCAGCCTCAGCAACAAGAGTGAAACTCCATCTCTGAAAAAAAAAAAAAAGAAAGAAAGAAAGAAAGAAATGTTGCATGTAAAATTTATTGATTGAAAATTATAAATTCGTTGAACGAACTTATAGCAGACTGGAAAAAGCAGAAGACAGTATCAGTGAATGTGAGGGCTGATCAATAAAATGAAAAGTATTCAAACAAAACAAAGAGGAAAAGAAACAAGTAATATTAGAAATTAAAAAGAAAAAAAAATCTGACCAGAGAAAGTAAATAGGTGTAATTATTTAAAAATTAGTGTGTGTATAGGTATAATATCTGTATAATAATTTCTGAATTTATTTAAAGCAATATAAAAATGAACTGTACAAAACAAAATATAAATAATGTTTTGTGGAGTTGTAAAATACTAGCAGAAAAAATAGAAAACAACAAGAGCACACAGAGCAGAATGAAGATAAAGGAAATTATATTGATGCAAGGTACATGAAGAAATATATTATTAATGTGTGCTACCTTAGTAATACCTAGTGTTATATCTAGAACCAGTATCTAAAATAATATGAAAAGTTATAGCTGACAATACATGCATGAGATAAAATGTAATCCTAAAAATGTATGCAATACACTCAAGATAATAAACAAGAAAAGAGGGAGAAAAATCAAGATGAGAAATGTAACATCAATAATTGCATTACATACAAACAAAATAAATACTTCCAATAAAGAATGTCAGGTTAGATTTCAAAAATCCAAGATGAAACTGTATTATGTTTATAGGAAATGAGTTGAAAACAGAGACATGAGTAAACTGAAAGAGAAAAGATGTGAAAAATACCATGATAACTCTAAGCATAAGAAAATTGAAGTAGCTATATTAATATAACTAGAGTTTGAGAAAAAGTGTCAAGACTTTTTTTATAATGGTAAATTTTATAATGGGAAAATCATCAATTTTAACATGAAATAACAAGGATAAATATATATGCAACTAATAACAAGCTTTGAAATATGTGAATCAAAAATTATTAGAACTAAAGACAAAAACACAAAAATGTGTGATCATCATTGGAGATTTTGAAGACGCCTTGTCAATAATTGATTTTTTAAATACAAAAGAATGAGTGAAGATATGTATGATTTGAACAACATTAATAACCAGCTAAATCTAACTGATATTTATAGAACATCACACCCAATCACTGTAAATTATGCATTCTTTTTAAGTGCATATGGGACATTCATCTAGATCAGCATTTTTCAAGTAGAGGCAATTTTGCCTCCCTGAAAACATTTGGTAACGTCTCAAGACATTTTTTGATTATCACAACTGTAGGGGAGAAACTGAGATCTAGTAGAGACTCTGCTAACCATCCTAAAATATACAGAATAACTCCCACAACAAAGTAATATCCAGTCAAATATGTTATGCGAAGTTTGAGAAACCATGACCTACATAGACCAAGTCTCAATAAATACCAAAGAATGTAAATCAGAGTATACACTCTAGACATAATAATATTAAAATTGAAGTAATGCTATGTAGAAAATCCTCAAGTTTTTAGAAACAAACCAAAATACTTCAAATAATCATGAGTCAAAGAAGAAATCAAAGGTAAATTTCAAAAAATATTTGAACTGAATGATAAGGAAAACAAAGTATAAAATATGTGGAATATAGATAAAGCAGTTATTACAGAGAAGCTTATAGCTTTAAATGAAGAAAGGCAAGTAAAATCAATGTTCCAATTTCTCCACTTAGGAAACCAGAAAAAGAGTAAACAAATGAAAACCAAAGTAAGTAAATGAACTAAAAATAATAAAAATAGGGGCAGAAATAGATACAATACAAAACAAAAATATTAGAGAAAAATGAACAAATAAGTTAGTTCTTAGGAAAATTTCATAAACATCAACAATGAAGAGAGGAAGCATTACTGTAGATTCTTATAGACAATAATAAAGATAATATGGGAGTATTATGAACTACTTCATGCCAATTAATGCCACAATTTAATAAATTTCCACTGTTTTCATCATGTCTACTTTCTTTTTCACCATATATTTGGTAATGACTCTTTGCGAAACATGCTAACACAATTCTGATTTAGGTATCATTTTCTGTTTATTTCTTCCTCATAACTCAGAAGATAAAAGGAGAAAATATAAGAAATTAACATTTAATAAGTCTCTGAACTTTCAGTGTATGTCTGTAAGAGTATCTACTGCATTTACCTTAACTCATAGAGATGCCTCCCTGTTTTTCTCATGAGCTGTTATTCTTGGAACTCTACATGCATGTGTGGAATAATTATTTTTGTAGAATTTTTTCTCTAATATCCATAATTAGAGTTCAATAATATTTGCCAAGTAATGTAGTTTTTGGTTGCATCCTCAATAACTCTATCTCTGGGGAAAAAAAAATATTTAAAAGGTGAAGTTAAACTTTGGTATATCACACCTGTTCTTTAAGGTTAATCTTTCAAACTTTTGAGACCTACTTCACACACACACAAAAAAGACAAAGGGATGCTAAAGGGCAATTATATTGTCCCTTAATATATATTGACTTAAAGAAAATATATTTTTTTCTCATGCATCCGTAAGTATAGGTAATCCAGTGCTAGCAGGACAACTCAATGATGTTAGGGCTTTTTCTTTCATTTTATTTTGCAACCTCTGTATTTTGGTCCTTGGGTGCGTTGTTAAAGATGGCTTCCCACCACATCCACACTCCAGCCTCAGGGAAAACGAAAAGAAAGTAAAGGGAAAGAGGTGGGTGGGATTTCTTTTTATTCTATCACTTCTGCCCACATCACATGTGAAGAACCTAGTAATGTTGTCATCCCTAGCTGCAAGAGAAGTTGCAAATGTGTCTAGCCAAAACTTGTTACTCTAGAAAGAGGTAATGGCATGGAGAGGGAAGGGCTGGAAGAGCTGCTGCTTGTATCACAGCAAATCTACAAAGCGAATTAGATTAGGGTTCTGTACAAAAATGGAGAATAAAGTGAATTCCCTGTAATGAATAGCAAAACGAGAAAGCTGAAATATTTTACTGAAAAGGAAAAGGCAAATTATAAGATACACATTTAAAATTTACATTTCATTGACTCTAGAAATCTATTAATTAGATGATGCACTATTACCTTATAGCCACTAAGAAAAAAAAATTTCCTAATTAAACTATGGCATATGCTTTCCTATTATTTAGAATTTTTATTTTATACTCATTGCAATAACTCTTCTAGATTATTTATGTATGCATTTTAGCACATATCACATTGCTCTCTTTCCTTTCTATGTATACAATAACTGTATTATTGTTGAATCATAATGTACCCTTCCTGATATTTTAAATGGCAATTAAACTCAATGTATGTAGTACTGGCAATGTGCATCATTCCATTGAATTGATGATATTACGAGCAGCTATGGTCAAGTTTTCACATGAGCAGTCAGTAACCCCAGACCATTACCACTGCTTGGCCAACAGTGATTATAAGATGCATTCCAAACTCAGAGATGTTCAAATGTTAAAAACAAAAAGCACATCGTCAAATGAATGAAATGGAAGAATTGTAATACACTATACGTACCCTCCCATCTTCTTTCTCCCCACCTCCATTCATTTTTGTTAGCTTGTTTCTTTCTGAGCAGCACAGAAAAGTGATCATGCCACCTTCCTTTAAAGAGTTGAAATTCACTTTTGCTTTGCAATGAATATCTACATAATTGTGAATTTATATATGCTGATCCTTGTTTCTATTTCTAGATGTCATCTATAAGCATACCAAGAAAGATGAATAATATAGTAACAAAATGGAAGGTAAATAATAATACCCATGACAGTACAAATATAATAATATGGTAATCAGCATTTGAGTATTAGAGGTGACAAGGAGAGATTACATAAGGCCACTAAATCCAGCAACTTACATCGTGAAAATGCAAGTAATGTTGTCCAACATTGACACATCAATGGAATAGAGGCTTAATACATTAAATGAATTTTAAATTTAATTAAGAGAACTAAAAGCAATAGCATGACTAGAAGAGATATGGGGACAGGGAAGAGGGGGAAGAAAAAATGTAGAAAAGATTATATTTTTAAATATTCTTTTTCATCCTTTTTTAAGACTGATTATTTTTAAGAATCACTTATTGTTTGCTCATTTTATATGCATTTTTTTATTTCTTTAGAAATTCCACAGATGCTTAACTTGCACACTTTTCCAGATAATTCCAATAACTAAAGTCCTTGGTGATATCTCTCCATTACTCTCTGTGGTTGCCTGTTTCCTTTGTTGTTATTGTTTTTATTTTATTTATGTGCTCAAATATTTTATCTAATTTTTTCAGAGGAAGAGTCTAAAAGCCCAAATTGGGTATACTTTTCAGGGGCATTACTGACCTTGAACCTCTCTAACCCTACATAAGAAACTCTTCTTAGCTGCTTCTTACATTGCAGTAAACCCCAGGCTTGGACTCTTGTTCCCAGGAATTAGCTGTCATTTATCCTAGGGTAAACTTTCTGCCTACAGGCTTTAGTTTATTTTATCCCTAGAATTGCGTCTTATTTTCCATGACTCCAGTGATTCTAATAAACTAAAAAGTATACTTTAGCTTAAATTTTGTTGTATTATAGTAGGAGCATCCTTTATAGTGTTCAGTCCGTTGTCCTGGTGGAGGTAGAAGAATATGCAACACTATAATAATGTATTAGTGGTCTATTGCTGTCCAACAACTTATTCCAAACCTCAATGACTTAAAACAACAAACATTTATTAGCTCATAGTTTCTATGGGGGTCAAGCATCCTGGAATGTCTTAGCTGGGTTCCTCTGGCCCAGAGTCTCTCATAAGACTTCAGTCAAGGTGTTGGCTGGAAATTGGATCATTTCATGTCTGGATTTAGGGATGGTACACTTCCAAGCTCACTCACTCATTGAAGTCTTTTTTTAAACTATTCACCAGAGTCATAAATTCCCTGTCACATGGACTTCACAAAATGTACTAGCTTCCCTGAGAACAAAACAGCAATAGAGCAAGAGAGGATGAGATGAAAGCCACAATCTTTTGTAACTTGATCTCAGAAGTGACACCCCATTACTTTTACCATAGTTTATTCATTAGGAGAGAGTCTGCAAATCAATCCTACCCTCAAGGGAAACAGCTTACAGAAGGGCTACAAGGCAGGTATTATTGGGGACCATCTTATAAGCTGTCTACCACAAGGGCGAAAACAAATAATTTTTAAGGGAATAAGTTTAGTATTTAAACAAATCACTTTCCACTATTATAGATATACTTTCTTTGAGTCTTTATTATTATTTTACTCAATTAAGCATATTTAGGAAGTATTTCTACATTATACTTTTTACCTTAACATCTAAATAAATAAATATATACTCTCACTGGCTTTGTTCATACGTTTATCTTCTAACATAGCCACTGCAGTTTTCTCAGAACTGGTCTTCAGTGAATCTCATCTATCTAGTTTATCTTGTATACATTTTACATTATCTTTCCTTCATAAACAATGTGTTGATTGTACAATTCCCCGGCCATAAAGCTTTCTTTGGCTCCTTATTTCTAACTTCTCCTTTATTTCCCCAAGCCATTCCACTTGACCAACCTAGCGGGTATGTGTTTCCCTAGAGAGTAATTTCTGCTTAAACAAGTCTGATTCTTGTTACTTTTTGGCCTTTACTCTGATTATTTTCATGCTTCTTTGGCTTTCCCTATGTCTAACTTCCTAAAAAATACTTTCATATTCCCTCAGAGTCTAGTTCCAGGATCATGTCTTCTTCCTAGGCCTACTTCCTAGCTAATAGGGTAATGTTTTATTACCTGTAATTTTCATTCGACAGTTAATCACACACTATTTTGTGACAGCTCTTATATGAATGTAGCCTTCAACTCTCACTAATATTTGATATAAATGTAATGTTTCTTCAGTTACATTATTAGTACCTCAAAAGCAGAAAATGGTTTTCCAGAATATTCAATCGCTCACCATGCACCTAGCATATAGATGCCACTCAGAAAACTATCTGAAAGATTGACTTCCAGAGAACTAAAATCAGAAGTTTTACCTTTAAATCCACACCTACAACCTTCTGAGGTCTAACTTAATCTATCAATGAATCTTTTCATATATTCCAAGGAAATAAAACTTTTTAGTAAGTAATCAAATATTAGCAAAATTTATATCAAAACTAAAACACCAATGAAAATCTTCAATGAATAAATATTAATGATAACTATTGGGCAAAATATTTGAGTAGATATTTCTCAAAAGAAAACACAAATGGCAAACAGGCATATGAAAAGATGCTCACCGTCACTGATCATCGGAGAAATGCAAATCAAAACTACAATCATCTCATCCAAGTTAAAACGGCTTATATCCAAAAGACAAGCAATAACACAGGCGAGGATGTGGAGAAAAGGGAACCCTCGTACACTGTTGGTGGGAATGTAAATTGGTACATCCAATATGGAAAACAGTTTCAAGGGTGCTCAAAAAATTAAAATTTGAGCTATCATGTGATCCAGCAATCTCACTGCTATATATACACACAAGAGAAAGAAAATCAGTATATCAAAAAGATACCTGCACTCCCGTATTTGTTGCAGCACTATTCTCAGTAGTGAAGATTTGGAAGCAAGCTAAACGTCCATCAACAGATGAATGAACAAAGAAAATGTGGTACATATACACAACAAAGTACTATTCAGCCATAAAAAGAATGAGATCCTGTCATTTGCAGCAACATGGATGGAACTGGAGATCATTATATTAAGTGAAATAAGCCAGGCACAGAAAGACAAATATCACATGTTCTCACTTATTTGTGAGATCTAGACATCAAAACAACTGAACTCTTGGAGACAGAGAGTAGAAGGATCGTTATCCACATAGGAAGGCTGGGAGGGATAGTGAAGTGGTTGGGGAGAGCTGGGGATGGTTAACAGGTACAAAATAATTAGTTACAAAGAATGAATAAAACCTAGTGTTTGATAGCACAACAGGGTGACTATAGTCAGTACTAATTTAATTGTACATTTTAAAATGGCTTAAAAAATATAATTGGATTGTGTGTAACGCAGAGGATAAATACTTGTGGGGATGGCTACCCCATTTTCCATGGACAGATTATTATGTATCGCATGTCTGAATCAAAATGTCTCATGTACCTCATAAATATACACACCTATTATGTACCAATGGAAATTAAAAATTTTTTAAAATGATAACTGTGTTGCAAAGTTGACATGGAATTAGAAAGAAGCTTTATGAAAATCAAATTTAATGACCAATCTTTGTGATCTTAGTTTTCGTAGCTGTGAATGTCTAATTATCTAAGCGCAGACATTCCTAAAGATATGAGGGAACAAATGAGATGGCTACTCATAAAGGATGAGGAATATAAGTAGGAAAATAACCATAAAGTATACTAAATATTTAAGAATCTTAAAAATGGAAACTATAATTCAATCCTGTTTTCACTCATGAAGCAAAGTTCAGGGGAAAAGGTTGGCAGTCAAGTTCTCTTTGCTGCACAGGAAGCCAGGGTTACAGGCAGTGGATGGTTGCATGTTACCTTGTTGGAGGATAACACAGTAAAAGGCAATAGAAAAGAAAATAATAGGCTAGCCATACTTCAACTTTAAAGATTCCTTTTGAAGAGATCTTCATGGGAAATCCAGAAACCTTTCAATCTTATTTTGTTACAAATTATGCTTGAACAAGTCACAGCAGGACACCCAGGATCTCAAGTACTTTAAGAAAACAGAGGAACATCACAATGAGGAAAACTGAAGATTTCTCTTTTCAAACACAATCTAGTTTCGAAACAACGCTAAATCTTACTAGGTTACAATGTGTTAGGTGAGGTGTCCAAGGGCAGAGAATGACTCAGTGGCAAAGCTAAGAATAAAACATGGGCTTTACACCCTAGAAAACTTTTATTTAGAATAAAAACTTCAAACCTATGTGTAACTGGAAATGTTCTTATGAATTTCCAAGTATTTCACTGAAAATTTCCCTTCTCTTCTTTTCTCTCCTCTCTTCCTCTCTTTTCAAATTTAAAATAAGCATTTGCAAAAACGGTATGCTGAGTAAAATGCCATTAACCCCACGATATACTTAAATAAAGAGAGCTGAAAGAAGAAGAAGAAATAACAATAGGAAAGAAGAATTAAATGAAATTAACATTTGTATTTTACGCTACAGGAAGGGATTTATCTTAGAGGACCTTGTAATGTAGTACAAAGTGTAGAATTTCTAAGATTAGAAAATATGAGTTCAAATCCCTGTACTGTCCTATGAGATCTGGGAAAGTGACTTCTTTTAAACTTCAAGGTCCTTATCTGTAATTTAGATTATTGTGTAGCCCAAAACAGATGTTATATCTCTAAACTTCAAAGTCTACATAATTATTAAGTCATGTCCGGCCCCCAAGACTTTACATTATTTTATCCTAATGTATGAGAGGATAGGGGCTAGCTCTAGGCAAAACTGTAGAATAGCCCAAATTAAATCTCATTACTCCTCCATTTTCCAGGTTTCTCCCTTGTCATTATTTCTTATGCGTATTTGCCAATATCTCCTCCCTCTACAACAGATGCAAATTTCCTTTCCCCTTCTACCACCTTCTTTCTTTTCCACATCCAAGCAAGATGAGGAGGTGTCCATAACTGCATATGTGTTCCCCTGTAGAGACATATAAGAATGAAAGTTTATAGAAGAACTTAATCCTCCTCTCTTCTGGTAGCATTTTGTCAATGAGCTCCAAAAGACATTCCCTCAGAATGCCCTAGAAAGTTTACTACTATGATACAGATTATGAATCATATAAAACAGAACAGAAGACACATCACAGCAGAACAGGAGATATTTTGGGAACGTCAAAATTTTTGCAACACCACTCACGGAATAAGACACCAACTACTAGCATATGCCCTACGTCTACTTTCTATTTTATTTTTTTAACTCCTTAAAAATAATTTCCGGTCACATGGTTATATTTGTAAAGCTCTGACAGACCTTAAAGGAGTTCAACATTAGAACCATGAAGGCATTTCTGACACAATGTTGCCCAACATGGGAAGTAGCCATTTTTAAATATGGACCTTCAAGTGGCATTCAATAGCAATTTGAATTAAAATATAATTCAGCTAGATTTACATTTATGGGTTGAATGACTGGCAAGCTATATTTCACTTTTTTGTCCTACAAACATTCTAAATGTGTGAAAACAATGTTTTCTGCAATATGAAGGAAAAACTAAGTGGAAATGTCAAAAGTAGCCCATTATAATATGAGTGGCTTGTCCTAGTGATGCTCTCAGATTTAAGCAATGTAGATCCTCTACTTTTAAAAACTAACAGTTGATATAAATTAGTTCAACCACTGTGGAAGACACTGTGGCAATTTCTCAAGGATCTAAAACAAGGAGTACCATTTGACTCAGCAATGCCATTACTGGGTATATATCCAAAGGATTATAAATCATTCTGCTATAAAGACACATGCACACGTATGTTTATTGCAGCACTATTCACAATAGCAAAGACTTGGAACGAACTCAAATGCCCATCGACGTTAGACTGGATAAAGAAAATATGGCACATATACACCATGAAATACTACGCTGCCATAAAAAAGAATGCATTCATCTCTTTGCAGGGACATAGATGAAGCTGGAAATCATCACTCTCAGCAAACTAACACAGGAACAGAAAACCAAACACCACATGTTCTTACTCATAAGTGGGAGTTGAACAATGAGAATATATGGGCACAGGGAGGGGAACATCACACATCCGGGTCTGTCAGTAGGTGGGGGGCAAGGGGAGGGATAGCATTAGGAGAAATACCTAATGTAGATGACGGGTTGATGGGTGCAGCAAACCACCATGGCACATGTATATCTATTTAACAAACCTGCATGTTCTGCACATGTATCCCAGAACTTAAAGTATAATAAAAAAATTAACAGTTGAAATATATTTTAATAGTAATTATACACCCCAACTAAGACTTCTGTACTGTTCCTGTACAAGAAATTTAATAGTAACCTGGAATATGCATAATTGTGACTTTAGTGAAACTGTTTCAGAGGTGGATTGCTATCAATGTATTTTAATATTGTCAGTATGCTTGTTTTTTATTTTTCATGTGCCATATGTAACCCTATGTTTGTCCAACTCCATACGTCCCAATAAATATTTATGCTCACAACTATAATCTGTAGATGATAAAATTCAAGTTATATATGAATTATAATTTGTTTGCTGACTTTCAATATTTATTTTGTATAAACTTTAAAACTCCATTTCCCATTTCTTGAAATATGCACCCCTTTGTTATGAAAATGCTATAACTGTATCCTCCTAAAAGATGTTTATGTGTAATAAATTCCCTTGAACATTACAGGAATTTTCATTTTCATGCAAGAGTCCACCATTTATCTACAGTCATGTAATGTTTCGAACATGATGAATTGTCAAAATTTATAACTAGCTTATTCCTAGTTTTACAAATTTCTTAAGAAAGTCTTGGCAAACACCTGTCTTTGCAAACCACAATTCCTATGTGACTGTTTTAAGACATGAAGGTCCTCTTCTCCACGTGCCTCAATTCCCTCAGCCCTCAATCCTTTGTTCTCAGTTCTCCATGTCTTTTAGTCCTCTGTCCTCATTTGAGGATGTGAAGTTCCTCTTCCCTGTGTCCCCTCAAATCTGCCTGTCTGAGCAGAAACACTTTGGCATTTGTCACACTGTCTGCCACACCCCAGCATTAGATAAATTTCACTGCCTGTGTTCTTATCCCCTACATCAGCGCTTCTGGGCCCTAATGGAAAAAATCACACAACTGCTTGGATTGATTTCAATTCCAGTTTATGGCTTCCACATTTACTGGGCACTCACAAATGCCTGGCAAACTTCCTGTGTTTCTCTAGGCAGCCCTCTCTCCCAGTCTCAAATTGGCAATTTCAAATGTTCTCCCTTTCCTCACACCTCCCACTCCATCTCCTAATCTGTCATTCTCAACACTAGGCCTCTCCTATTCAGAGAGAGAGAGAGAGAGAAAGCCTTAAACTGCACTCTTTTTCCTGAGAGGTGCTGGCCCCACCTTTGTCTGGGACCACAGCTCTGCCTTCTTCAGAGGACTTGCTCTCACACTCATGCCCTTCCTTTCCTGCTTCTTTAACACTCCTCTTCCGCTTACTGTTTTCTTCCCACTAGCACTTACCCTATGCAAGTCTTACTGATACTAAAATGAATGTTCTTGACCTTTCCTGTACCAGTTACTTCCACTTACTCTCCTCCCACACATTTGTCAATTTCTTGCATCTCACACCATGCCCAGACTACTATAACTATCTGTATCCAGCCACCAAGATCTCCTTTTATTGAATCCAATAAAATGCCTCTTAATTCTACTCTTGATCTTTCGAGTCCACATGATACCTTTGATTTGTCTCTCTTCTTTGTTAAAATTCTCCCTCCTGGTGTCTTCTATGACACTATGCTCTCCTGATTTTTTTCCCTCAGTGTTCCATGCTCTTTCTTGGTCTCCAATCAAGCAGCTCTGCTTATTCTTTTAAGGCAGACAGGGCAGAAGCTCCACTCAGCGTGCGTGATGATTTAATCCACGTCCAAGACTGGCTTACCACTTATATGCTGATAACCTCCAGAATTATAGCCTAGATGTCTCTGCTGAAACTCAGACCCATATATACGACTGCTCATGAGATTTTTTAACGGAGGCATGTAATAAAGTCCTAAAATTCATATGGTGAAAGCATAACTCATCAGGTACTCATCTGGCCTGTTGCAAACCCATCTATTCTCTCATGGTTCTCTGTGAATTTCTCTGGCTTGGTAAATTACATCCCAAATTCTCCCAGTTTTTCAAGATGCAAATATGTACATATGTATGTACAAACTGGGATCTATAGTATAGAGATATTATTTTTCTAACATCATTTTACATTAAACAAAAAATCGTGTAATTTTTCTTCTCAGTAAACCATGAATCTGTCCATTTCTCTCTATGCCCACTACTGCTTGCCAAATTCATGCGACCATAATCACTCTCCTAGATTACTGGTACGGCTTTTAAGTTTGTCTCCCCGCCTCCAATGTGGCCCTCCTTCCATACTGAACACTTGAGCCAGAGTGATCTTTTTGTTTGTTTGTTTTGAGATGGAGTCTTGCACTTTTGCCCAATCTGGTGTGCAGTGGCGCAATCTCGGCTCACTGCAACCTCCGCCACCCAGGTTCAATCTATTCTCCTGCCACTGCTAGGATTACAGGCTCCCGCCCCCACGCCTGGCTAATTTTTGTATTTTTAGTAGAGACGGTGTTTCACAATATTGGCCAGGCTGGTCTTGAACACCTGACCTCGTGATCCACCTGCCTCAGCCACCCAAAGTGCTGAAATTATAGCCGTGAGCCAGCCCACCCGGCTCAGAGTGATCATTTTAAAACACAAATCTTTGTAAGCACTCCAATATCTTCCTATCATACTCAGAAATTTCTAACCTCCTGAGCATGACATTCAATTCCATCACAGTCTGTTTCCCCTGCATCTCATCCCTTGCCACTGCTGGCTTTTTTTGCCCACTCTACCAGTCAGTTGAACTTCTTGAAATCCCCTGCAAGTGCTGTGTTCTCTTTCTTCTCAAGCCTTAGCACATGTTGATAACTCTATCTAGAATGCTAGTGTCTGCCTACTCAGCCTGCACTCTTCCTCTGTGTAATTCTCCTACTATTTCCCTAGCCTTAATTCAGAGTTTGCCACCACAGGAGACCTTTCTGCTGCATCCCCCGCCATAGGTTAGTTGCTCTCAACAGTAGTCCTTCAGTGCCCTGTGCTTTACCTCTAAATTAACATATATACTGCATCATGAGTTTGTATTAAGTTGAATTTTTTTTCCTTTCACTAGCACCATGACAAGGCTGAGGTAAGTGCTAAGTAAACAGTTTTGAATGAATGAAAACGCAGTCATCCCACAAACAGGTACTTGTTATCCAAGAGTTTATACATTATGCATGGTTCATTTTCAAAGAAATGTGGAAGAGAAGGAAAAATGTGTGTCCTCAGACAAATGAGTATATTCATTCGAAATGAGAGAATAAAAATATGTGATAATCTCTCAGCATATGGGGCAGACGAGGTGTATATGGACCTTGGATGTGCATTACCCAGGCAAGGAAGTTGTACTTTTGTACCTAGGCAAGTCAAGACTTTAGGCATCTCTTGCTTGCCATTAGTAATAAGGCCCACTGGACCCATGGGTTGACAAGGGAAATGTCAGCAGTTGCAATACACCAGTATATGGCTTATGTTATCTAGTTCATAGGCTTTATCTACCAAATGATGCATGACCATCATTTTTTCAAGCAGCTGAAGATTAAAACATACTGAGAGCAGCACCCTAATTAAATGTTACACTTATTGCTTACTAAAACTTTAAAATTCTTCTATTAATTTTATTTCTCCATTTTAATACACAAACTACAAAGTAATTCAACTCAACTCCTAAGCCAGACACAATTTTAGCATTTTTCTGTCTTAAGTAAAAAGTCTCAGAGGCTTCTCTTTCATCTTTTTATTCTTCTGGTAACCTACCTTTTATATCTAAAACTCTATATAGCATCTTCAGGTCTATTCAAGGATTCACCTGATGACTTCTTATGTCATTATTAAAATGTCACACAATTTTTTTAACCATAAAAGTGATATTGCAACCTGTGCAAAAAAAAAGAAAAACTAACAACACCTTTTTTATCCCATGCTGCATGGGTAGCAAATTACCCAGCCTCTGTCTTTATGAACTGATGTTCTATTTTTCACTAAGATGCCCTACTTGTTCAGCTCAACCTGTTGAGATAGGATAGGTTATCTACTGTTATTTAGGGTTGCCACATAAAATACAGGATACTAAGTTAAATATGAATTTCAGGTAAATAATGTATAGTTTTAATATAAATTTATCTCCAATACTGCTTGGGACATACTTGTACTACAGAGTATTCATTGTTTATCTAAAATTCAAATTTAAATGGTCATTCTATAATTTTATGTGTTAAATCTGGCAATCCTATCTGTGTGGGTGATTGTCAGGAAGTATCATCTCAAAAATCACTTTCTACTTTCTAACCAGCCACATCCTACCCACTCCCACCCCTGTTTCATCTTTACCTGAAAAGCCCTGCTATGCAAGCTACCATTCAGAGACACAACAAGAAAGTGCTTAGCTATCCAAGTTCAAGCTCAGCCTCCTCATTTTCTATTGAGAGAACAAAGGTTCAGATTTCAGTGGCTTGAACAAGACCACACAGTGATGGGATAGTGGAACTGGGAAGGGTGCCACTTTTGCTATTGTTGTTGCTGCTGTTAGCTACAAGTCCAGCATTCTATCCACTACCTGCAGGTTGTAGACAGTGAAAAACAATGTCATTATTTTTTTTCAATATGCCGTTGACAAAATGCAGCTAAGCTTGGTTGGGTAGGAGATGGTTATTGATCCTTCCTCAGAAAGTCTAAAAGTCATATTAACGTCTACTTAATTGAATGCATGCAATACAATGTGAAGCAAATGAATGGCTAACCCAGGAATAAGGATATGGGCATGGATCTGCAGCAAGAGGATATGAAAAGGAGAGTTAGTAGCTGAAGATGTCCACATATCCATGGAAACAGAAAAGCCCCTGGAGACCCAAATGAGTTCCTCTCAGTACTATATGGAAGTCTATATCCCAGTGATAGGCTATGTGTGGCACACCTGATACTCATCAATGTAAAGACTTATCCAAAAACAATCAATATAAAGTAATACACAAACATCTGAACACATTAAACCTATTTACGCTTGAAGACAATTGTTTTTGTGGGGTCAAAATCTGAAGCTGTTCTCCCCAAGAGCTCTCACACCACTCCTCTGGCATGGCAAAAGTAAAACATCTATCTATATGACATCTGCTATGTTTTCATAATGTTCAATATCATTTTAATACTGTAAAATCACAAGCATGAGATTCTCAAGATCACACTCTGTGATTATTAATTTTATGTGTCAACTTGACTGGGACATGGAATGCACAGATATTTGGTTAAACATTATTCTGGGTGTGTCTGTGAAGATGTTTCTGGATAAGATTAACATTTGAACCAGTAGACTGATTAAAGTAGATTGCCCTGCCAAAGGTGGGCTGGCCTTATTCAATCTGTTGAAGGCCTGAATAGAAACAAACAAACAAAAAATTCTGAGAAAGAAAGAATTTCCTCTCTGCTTGCCTGGCTTTGAGCATCAGTTTTCTACTGCCTTTAGATCGGAACTGAAATATATGCTGTTGGCTTTCCTGGTTCTCATGCTTTCAAACTGCAGATCTTAGCCTCCATAGCTACATAAGCCAATTTCTTATAATAAATGTATCTATTTCTATCTATCTATTGTTCTGATCTCTACATCTAGCCTTTGGTTGGTTCTGTTTATCTGGAGAACACTGTTGAATACAACCTCCCTTGCCTTTCAGCTCCTGAAGGATTCAGTCATCAAATAAATGAATGAAGTTTATACTCTGAATGGAGCAAGGCCTCAGCGTGTATGACGATCAGGATCTGTCTCTTGTCTGTCCTGTGAGTGAGCTTAAAACAGGTAAACAGGTGGCTTTTCTGAGACATAAAGTAAAAAATCAGCAGATAGCCATGTGCTTAGGAACAAAGAAGGAATACTAGGTCTACATTGTGCTGGTGACTACAGCTGATGTGTTATAAGCAGGCACATGAGAAAGGTGGTATCCATAACCAGAGGAACCTAGAGACTATGCCAACTGTAGAATCTGATTTGGAACTAAACGGCTAACCAAAAGAGGATTCAGTGCACTTATAAATATAATTCGTAAAAATTAAAGACAAGCAGAAATAGATTAGGGGCAGTGGATAGAGACATCTAAGACTGCAGCCCGAGATTTCTGCAAAGATGGATACATATGATGTGCTGGAACCAGCTCTTACTAATTTCTGAGAGCTGATTGTGTACCTCTCTTCCCAACTCCATCCACAGTGACCTCATGTTGGTAACTTGAAAGTGAAAATGACCAGAGTAGGAGTATTTATACATGGAAGTTCGCAAGGCTACATATCAGTATTATTTTTTGTTTTTGAGAGCTAGATTACAAACACAGCACTGTTCACTGCCTAAAATCCAGTGAAGGAAACATGACAGGGGACAGTACAGGACCAACAGGCCAGGCCTAGGATGCTTTCAAAGAAGGTGTACATGTGGATACGTTCCTTGGAGCAGGAGAGGCAGACCCAGAAGTAGAATTGTAAAGAGCGATCTGACATGATTTCCCCAGACCTAGGAGCCCTACCTATCCAAATCTAATTCAGAATAGATATCCAGGAAGTTTATCTCAAATTACTTTGAGGCAGAGGAAAGGGAGGAAGTGTGACCTTTAGGTAATATTCAGAAATCAATGCTAAAACATGTCCATTTTTATTTTTATTTTGTTTGCTCTCCGAATTTTCTTTTGAAAAATTCAAATCCTGTATTTGCTGTTCCAGGAAATATTATTTCAAAAGCTTAACCAGCATAGCCCCAAATGAGGTTGCCAGAGCTAGTGGAGGAAAAAACAAGCAAAAAGAATGTAAAGTTAAACTCAGCTCGCTTCTAAATAGAAACTAATACCTATTTGACAAACTACAGCTATACCTGAAATTTGCAAAATTGCATCCAGGTGCTCTATGGAACGCTCACACACTAGTGAAGATCCCAAATGTAATAATGAAGGCTTCAGACTGCATCCTCAGGGATAGCCCCTGAATTTGTTCAATAATATCAGAATTGCCCGTTAATTTGCTTTTTCTGTAACTCTAAGACAAGAGCAAACCTTGAACAATCCGTGTTTGCATGAGTAAGAAAATAATTGCTTTAGCACTTTAGCAGGAGGTAATCACCTAAGCTTATTCCAAAGAAAAGGAAATTTCTTGCATTTTCTGTACCAGTTTTGCCAGTCCTGATAAAGAACTCTGATTATGAAATTGTTCTGTATGTGCAAGACAGAGCATTCAGCTCTTTGGCTTAGATAAAAAACCATTTCATTTACTATTCCAAATGTAATAGCCATTTACAGGATATGTAAAAGAATGTTTAGGGATAACATCAGAAATAAGTATGTATATATTTGTGTGTGTGTTGATTTTTCTACTTTGAGCTTATGCAAAAGTCTTCTTTGATATTTCTTTAAAAAATTCACACTTAAGTCACAATTCAAGAGAACACTCATTTTAAAAGTATGTATAGATAAACTGTTTTAGAGAAGAAAATCATATTAGTCATCAATTAATTCAAAGCCTAAATGCTACAGATGAAGAAACAGCCGGTTTGCTCATGGAAGAGCTCAACTCTAATCTTCTGGCTCTGAATGCAGTGTTCTTTCTAGTACTATGATACATTTCTTCCCTGAAAAGAAATGGCAACCTAAAACCTATTGACTGAGGTGTGTAAAACACTAAACTATAGAGATATTTAAAAATTCAGGTGAAGTGGGAGCAAAGCAGGTTAACTGAAAGCCAAACACGATGATACCTGGATAATCCTGTCTCTTATTTTCAGCAACCTAAGAGAACCTCAGCTGGTCATCTCAATTAGGGTCACCTGCAGAAACCTCTATTCCTTCCCCTACATTCATGCTGAGTAACTTTGACTAAGTCATCACAGCTGGCAAATACAATGCAGGGCAGTTTCTCTAATATCCCTTCTTCCTATAAAATGTGCATTTCTAACCCCATGGTCACTTTCCCATTTATCCATTTGAGTATTTGACTATTCAGCGGCTCACCAGGTAACTCTGTTACCTGTGTTAAAAATGCTAGGGAGTCTGTACTGTATTTGCCTGGCATTTGTAATAAAATGTCTTACTCTTTTTTTGGTGCATGAGAGGTATTTATACACACCAACATAGAGTGTTGTACCTGTATTTTTATAGGTACTCTCTTGCTTTAAATTTCTTATCCTTAATATTATTTCATGCTTTCTGGGACACTGACCCTTGATGCATTACATTATTGTATTAATTGTTTTGATGATTAAAAACAAAGCAAGTTCAGAAGGTTTTCATTCTGACATCATTTATTCTATTTCTAGTTTATACTGACCTGTGTCTGAAAACTACTTGTGATTATAAAAATTAAATCAATACGAAGAAGTTACTGCATCTGATTATGCCAGTGTAGCTCTGCACAATTCCCAAAGATGCCATTCACACCATACCGGATGTGGATGACTCCCCCTCGAGTATGTACAACCTGCATGGCCATACACAGTGGTGTCATCTCCTATGGGGCTCATTTTCCTATCATTATGTATAGAGTATACGAGCAAATTTCATGTAAAAGTTTTGCACTCTGCAGCAACTACTTACTTGCTTCCTTTTTGTCCAGTTTTGCAACTACTCTTCTGAGTCTCAAATATATAGACTCCATACCTAACAAAACTTCAACTACTTGATCTGTGGAGACAGAGGGAAAATTGTCCACTCAAGACTATCAAAAGTAGGAATCTCTTAAGTAGGAAGATACGATTTCAAAATCCCCATTCAATTACTTGAACATATTATTTGCGGACTCTAAGCCTCATTTTCTTCAGTAGTAATACAATGGTAGTAGAACCTCAGTTTTTTCATTCAGTTACTGCAGTGATATAATTAAATCGAAAAGAAGTCAGCACAATTTCTGCCATATGTGGGGGCTCGAGAGATATTAAAGGACCCTGAAGGAATTCCTGTGATAGCCCTGAGATTTAGCTCAAACGTTGACTTAAGGACCTCCATTCACTCATGTTAATCCAAAGGACTCAAGCATAGCAGGCTGTCCACTGAGGTGGGTGAGCACTTGAACTTACCTTTTTCCTGGGTACTTGCTACTGTGTCTAGAGACTGTGTTCCACTAGGCCACAGATGCTAAAGTCAAGAGACAAAGCCTGGAGTGCTAGCAGGGATCCGAGGTAGACAACAGACTTCTGGCTTACCTAAAGGATACTATTTCCAGAGACTGATTCAAATATAAAGGTACCTTTCAAATAAAACTAATGGAGAGATTTACTGTCGCAGCAAGAATAGAAAGAAATGAGGAAAGGAGAGAAGGAAGGAAGGAAGGAAGGAAAGAAGGAAGGAAGGAAATTTTCTTGTGTATTCCTAATCATAAGCCTACGTTTAGGTAGACTTAAAAATGGAGTTCACTCTGTATATATGACCTGACACCCCAAATCAAAAATTTACTTTCACCTTGTCCAGATAAATGCCATAGGAAGAAAGAATTCTAAATATGCATGTACCTAATAACATTATATGTTATGTGTATGTTTGTAGAAATATATTTAAAATGGCAGAATTACAAGAACAAATACATAATTCTATAATTCTGTTATCATAGTAGAAGATTTTAATGTATCTCTGTGATTGGTAGATTAAGCAGAATCAAAAATATTGTTAATGATACAGAAGATTTGAATAACACAGTTAACAAGCTTGATTTAATGGGCATATATAGAATTCTACACTGAGTAACTGCAAAATGCACATTTTAGACATATATGAAACGTTTGCAGAAATTAACCCTGTATTATACTGTAAATTGAATCTTAATAAATTTCAAAGGACTGGTATCCTGTGGACCACATTCTCTAACTCGGTGGTTCTCAAATTTGCATTCATTAAAATAACATGAAAGACTTGTGTTAAAATCCAAAGTACTCCACTCCACCCACAAAGATTCTGATATGGTAGATCTGGAATTGAGGCCAAGAATTTGCATTTTTAACAGGTTTTCAATTGTATTGGTTCCCTAGGACTGTCCTTAACAAAGTATCACAAACTGGGTGGCTGAAAACAACAGACACAGGAAACAACAGAAATATATTTTCTCACGTTCTGGAGGTTAGACGTTTGAAATCAAGGTGTTGGGAATGCTCTGTCTAAAGGTTATAGGGGAGTCTGTTAAATGCCCTTCTCTTAGCTTCTGGTATTGCCAGCAATCCTTGGCATCCCTTGGCTTTTAACACATCAGTAAGCTGAGTGTGGTGGCTAATTCCTATAATACCGGCACTTTGGGAAGTAGAGGTGGGCAGATCTCTTGAGTCCAGGAGCTCGAGACCAGCCTGGGCAACACAGCAAAACCCTGTCTCTACAAAAAATACAAAAAATAGTTGAGCATGGTTCTCTGCACCTATAGTCCCAGCTACTCAGGAGACCGAGATGGGAGAATTGCTTGAGCTAGGATGTCAAGGCTGCAGTGAGCTGTGATTATGCCACTCCACACCAGTCTGAGCAACAGAGTGAAACTCTCAGAAAAAAAGAAAAAAATTCCAATTACTCCAGTCACTGCCTCTATCATCACATGGTATCGTCCTTATGTGCCTCTGTGTCTCTTCTCTTCTTATAATTATATTAGTCATATTGAATTAGGGCCTATTCTAATCAAGTATGGCATCATCTTAATTTGATTATACTAAAGACCAGTTTCCAAATAAGGTCCATGCATTCACAGGTACCTGAGGTTAGGACTCCAGCATATACTTTGGGGGAACATAATTCAATTCACACCAGGTAATCTTGTTGCTGCTAGTTCTGGAACCAAACTTTAAGGACCATTGCATTAAACAAAATGAAATTAAGTCAGATGTCAATAGTTGAAAGCTTTTATTTTAAAAAGCCAGTATGTTAAGAACTTAAGAACATTCCTCCAAGTAAGAAATCACAATGAAAATAAGAAAATACTTATAATTGAGTAATTGTAGTACTACATGTCTACATTCATATATGTAGCTAAACCAGTACTAAGAGGGAAATTTATAATCTTAATATTTATATTGGAAAATAAAAATAGTCAAAATAAATGGGCAAAGAATTAGAAGGAAGGAATAGAAATAAAAGGAGAAATAAATAAAATAGCAAGGTGCGTCTTTCAAGACTAATAAAATAGAAAATAAAACAACTATCTGGCAGCATTTACCAAGGAAAAAAGAGTGAAAAAAAATGTTGGGAATGAAAAGACAATTGAATTACAAATATGGTAAAGATTAAAAGATAAAAATAACATAATAAAAAACAGATTTTTAATGTAAGTAATGTCAAAAATACTAGAGAATAATTTAACAAAAAATACCTCAAAAGGAAATAAAATTCTGAATATCCATTAAAGGTGGGTTTATCCTGAGAATAAAAGGCTGGGCCAAAATTAAAAAATCAACCAATATAGTACATCATATTTATAAGTAAAAGAAGAAAAATCATGTAATCATATCAATTGGTGCAGAAAAGGTTTTAGACAAAATCTAACACCCAATCATGATAAAAAACTCTCAGGAAAAAAAAAGGAATAGAGGGGAAACTTCCTTAACTTGATAAAGAGAATCTACAATAAACCTACAACTAACATCATACTTAATGGTGAAAGACTGAAACTTTCGCCTTAAAATGTAGAATAAGCCAAGAATGTCTGCGCTCATCTCTTCTATTTGATATCATACTACGGATTTTGGCAAGGAAAACAAATATAAGGTATACAGATTGGAAAAGGGGAAATGAAATTAACTCTATGCACAGATAACGTGATCACCTATGCAGAAAATTCCAAGAATCTTCTTTTAAAAAAAGATACCTAGAACTGAGTCTAGCAAGATCACAGAATATAACATCAATATATAAAAATTAGCTACATTTCTATATAATAGCAGTGAATATGTGGAAATAAAAATTTTTTAAAGAGTAAAATTTACAAAAGCACCAAAACATGAAATGTTTTGAAATTTCATGAAATTTATTAGCTACATTTCTATATAATAGAAAAAAAATTAGCTACATTTAAATAGAAAAAAACTACACTTATAATAGAAAAAAAATTAGCTACATTTCTATATAATAGCAGTGAATATGTGGAAATAAAAATTTTTTAAAGAGTAAAATTTACAAAAGCACCAAAACATGAAATGTTTAGAAATAAATCTTATTAAATATGTACAAAGGCTGCATAATGAAAACTACAAAAATCAAAGGTCTAATTAAACACATAAATACAAACACATATCATCTTATTATGTTTTGTTCAATAGCATTTCGTCACAGACACTGAATTTTTTACAAATTTACAAATCCTCAAGCAAGTCTATAGGTGTCGTTTTTCCAATAGCATGTGCTCGCTTCATGTCTTTGTGTTAAATTTTGGTAATTCTTGCAATATTTTAACTCTTTCATTATTATTATCTATTATCGCAATATGTGGTCAGCAATTTTTGTTGCTACTTTTGTCATTGTTTTAGGGTGCCACCAACTGCATCCCTGTAAGACAGTGAACTTAATCGATAAATGGTTGTGTGTGTTCTGACTGCTCCATCAACCAGCCATTGCCCTATCCCTCTCCCTCTCTTCAGGCTTCCCTATTGCTTGAGACAAAACATATTGAAATTAGGCCAAATAATAACCTGACAATGGCCTCTAAAGTGTCCCAATGAAAAAAAGAATCCCAGATCTCTTACTTTATTTTATTTTTAAAAATTTTTAATTTTTATGGGTGCATAGTAGGTGTATATATTTGTGTGGTGCATGACATGGTTTGATAAGGTATGCAATATGAAATAAGCACATTGTGCAGAATGGAGTACCCATCCCCTCAGGCATTCATCCTGTGAGTTACATTCAATCTAATTACATTCTTTAATTATTATTGGCTATATTCACCCTATTGTGCTATTAAATAGTAGGTCTTATTCATTATTTCTATTTTTTGTACCCATTAACCATGCCCACATCCCCCACCAAACCCCTGTGACCCTTCCCAACCTCTGGTAACCACCCTTCTACTCCCTGTGTCCATGAGTTCAATTGATTTGATTTTTAGATCCCACGAATAAGTGAGAGCAAGGTTTGTCTTTCTGTACCTGGCTTATTTCACTTTACATAATGACCTCCAATTCCATTCATGTTGTTGCAAATGACTGGATCTCATTCGTCTTTATGGCTGAATAGTACTCCATTGGGTTTATGTGCCACATTTTCTTTACCCATTCATCTGTTGATGGACACTTAGGTTGCTTCCAAATCTTAGCTATTGTCAATAGTGCTGCAACAAACATAGGAGTGCAGATATCTCTTCAGTATATTGATTTGCTTTCTTTTGGGTATATACCCAGCAGTGGAATTGCTGGATTATATGGTAGCTCTATTTTTAGTTTTTTGAGGAACCTCCAAACTGTTCTTCATAGAGATTGTACTAATTTACATTCCCATGAACAGTGTACAAGGGTTCCCTTTTCTCAATTTGCTATTTTTTATTGCCTTGCTTTTGGATATAAGCCATATCAACGAGGGTGAGATGATATTTCATTGTAGTTTTGATTTGCATTTCTCTGATGATCAGTAATGCTAAGCACCTTTCATCTGCCTGTTTTCCGTTTGTATGTCTTCTTTTGATAAATGCCTATTCAAATATTTTGCCCATTTTTGACAGGATTATTCGATTTTTTTTTTCCTGTAGAGTTGTTTGAGCTCCTTATATATTCTGGTTATTAATCCCTTGTCAGATGCATAGTTTGCAAATATTTTCTCCCACTCTGTGGGTTGTCTCTTCACTTTGTTGATTGTGTCCTTTGCTATGTAGAAGATTTTTAATTTGATGTGATCCCATTTGTCCGTGTTAGCTTTGATTGCCTGTGTTTGTTGGGTATTGCTCAAGAAGTCTTTGCCCAGACCAATATCCTGGAGATTTTCCCCATTGTTTTCTTGTAGGAGTTTCATAGTTTGAGGTCTTCAATTTAAGTCTTTAATTCATTTTGATTTCATTTTTGTACATGGCAAGAGATACGAGTCTAGTTTCAGTCTTTTGCATATGGATATCTAGTTTTCCCAGAACCATTTATTGAAGAGACTGTTGTCCATTCCCCATACTGTCCCCTTTTTTGGTGCCTTTGTCAAAAATCAGTTCACTGTAGGTGCGTGAATTTATTTCTGGCTTCTCTACTATGTTCCATTGGTTTAAATGTCTGTTTTTATGCTCGTAGTTTTATGCAAGCTGGTTACTACAGCTTTGTAGTATAATTTAAAGTCAGGTAATGTGATTCTTCCAGTTTTTTTATTTTTGCTTAGGATAGCTTTGGCTATTCTGGGTCTTTTGTGGCACCTTATACATTTTGGGATAGTTTTTTTGCTATTTCTGTGAAGAATGTCATTGGTATTTGGATAGGGATTGCATTGAATCTGAAGATGCTTTGGGTACTATGAACATTTTAACAATATTGGTCTTCCAATTCATGAACATGGAATGTTTTTCCTTTTTTTTTTTTTTGTTTTTGGTGTTCTCTTTAATTTCCTTCATCAGTGTTTTATAACTTTCATTACAGAGATCTTTCACTTCTTTGTTTAATTCCCAGGTATTTAATTTTATGTGTGACTATTATAAATGGAATTACTTTTTAAATTTCTTTTTCACATTGTTCACTATTGGTATATATATAAATGCTACTGATTATATGTTGATTTTGTATTCTGCAACTTTACTGAATTTGTTTATCAGTTCTAATCTTTATCTTGTGGAGTCTTTAGGTTTTTCTAAATATAAGATTATATCACCTTCAAACAAGGATAATTTGACTTCTTCCTCATCCAATTTGGATGCCCTTTATATCTTTCTCTTGTCTGATTGCTCTGGCTAGGACTTCTGTTCACTATGTTGAGTAACAGTGGTGACAATGGACATGCTTGTCATGTTCCAGATCTTCAGAGAAAGGCTTTCAGTATGATACTAGCTCTGGGTCTGTTGTATATGGCTTTTATTATGTCAAGGTATTTTCCTTCTATCCCCAGTTTTTTTGAGGGGATAATGAAGGGATGTTGAGTTTTATCAAATGCATTTTCAGCATCAATTGAAATGATCATATAGTTTTTATCCTTCATTCTGTTGATATGATGTATCACACTGATTGATTTGTGTATGTTGAGTCATCCTTGCATCCAAGGGATAAATCCCACTTGGTCATAATGAATGATCTTTCTAAAGTATGGTTGAATTTGGTTTGGTAGTATTTTGTTGAGGATTTTTGCATCAATATTCATCAGAAATATTGGCCTGTAGTTTTCTCTCTCTTTTTTTTTTTTTTTAATGTGTCCTTGTCTGCTTTTGGTATTAGGGTAATACTGGTTTCATAGAATGAGTTTGAAAGTAGTTCCTCCTCTATTTTTCAGAATAGTTTGAGTAGGATTTGGTATTAGTTCTTCTTTAAATGTTTGGTTGAATTCATACAGTGAGGCTGTGTTCCAGGCTTTTCTTTACTGAGATACTTTTGATTACACCTTCAATCTTGTTGTTACTGGTCTGTTCAGGTTTGGATTTCTTCCTGATCCAATCTTAGTAGTTGTATGTATCTAGGAATTTGTCTATTTCTTCTAATTTTTCAATGTTGTTGGCATATAGTTGCTCATAGTAGCCACTAATAATCCTTGGAATTTCTGCAGTATCTACTGTAATGTGTCTTTTTTCATTTCTGATTTTATTTATTGAGATCTCCTCTCTCTCTGTCTCTCTCTCTCTCTCTTTTCTTTTTAGTTTGGCTAAAGTTTTGTCAATGTTGTTTAACTCTTTAAATAACTAACTTTTTGTTTCTTTAATCTTTTGGGATATTTTCATTTCAGTTTCATTTATTTCTGCTCTTTATTATTTTTCTTCTGTTAATTTTGGGTTTGGTTTACTTTTGCTCTTCTAATTCTTTAAGATGCATCATTAGATTGTTTATTTGAAGTTTTCTCTTCTTTCAATTTAGGCATTTATAGCTATAAACTTCCCTCTGAATACTGCTTTTACTTTATTCCAAACGTTTTGCATCCATATTTATCAGAGGCATTTGGTATTTTGTTTTTCCATTATCATTTGTTTCAAGAAATTTGTAAATTTTCTTCTTAATATCTTCATTGACCCACTGGTCATTCAGGAGCATACTGTTTATTTTCTATGTGTTTGTATAGTCTCCAAGATTCATCTTGTTATTACTTTCTAGTTTGATTTCATTGTGGTCAGAGAAGATGCTTGCTATAATTTCAACTTTTTTTAATGTTTTAAGACTTGTCTTGCATCCTAACATATGGCCTATCTTTGAGAATGTTCTGTGTGCTGACAAAAAGAATGTGTATTCTGTAGCTCTTGGATGAAATGTTCTGTAAATAGCTATTAGATCTATTTCATCTAGAGTGCAGATTAAGTCTGATGTTTCTTTGCTGATGTTCTGTCTAGAAGATCCGTCTAATGCTCAAAGTGGGATGTTGAAGTCTCTAGCTCTTATTGTATCAGGGCCTAATTCTCTCTAATAATATTTCCTTTATATATAGGGGTGCTCCAGTGTTGGGTACATATATTTAAAATTGTTATATACTCTTGCTGAAATGTCCCTGTCATTATTATATGGTGACCTGCTTTGTCTTGTCTTACAGTTTTTGTCTTGAAATCTATTTAGTCTTACATAAGTATAGTGACACCTACTCTTTTCTGATTTTCAATGGCATGGATTATCTTTTTTCATCTCATTATTTTCAACCTATGAGTGTCTTTATAGGTGAAGTGTGTTTCTTACAGGCAACAGATCAAGGGGTTTTGTTTTTTCATTCACTCAGCCCGTCTATGTCTTTTGATTTAAGAATTTAGTCTTCTTTCTTTCTTTCATTCCTGTCTTTTTCTAGTGAAGATAATTTTCTCCAATGGTATAATTTAGTATCTTGCTTTTTATTTTTTGTGTATGCATTGTATGTTTCTTTAGTTTAAGGTTACCATGATGCTTGCAAATACTATCTTATAACCCATTATTTTAATCTGATAACAACTTAACGATGTTTGCATAAACAACCAAAAAGAACACTAATAAAAACTCTATGCCTTAACTGAATCCCCTACTTTTAAGCTTTTTTAATTTATGTTTATATCTTATTGTATTGACTATGTCTTAAAAAGTTGTTATAATTATCATTTTTAATTGGCTCATCATTTAGTCTTTCTACTTAGGATAAGACTAGATTATACATCACAGTTACAATGTTATAACATTCTGTGTTTTTCTGTGTACTTACTATTACCAGTGAGTGTTGTAAATGCCTTCAGGTGATTATTTATTGCTCATTAATGTCATTTTTTCAGACTGAAGTACTCTCTTAACATTTCTGAGACTTGCTGGCTTCAGGTGAGACTCTGCACATTACCAGCTATTGTGGCTACAGGGCAAAACTCCTTCTGCTTGAGAAAAGCAGAAGGAAAGTAAAGGGGCCTTTGTCTTGAGCCTTAGGTACCAGCATAGCCACAAGGGGTTACAGCAATAAGCAGGCTCTTAGGGTTCCTGATTCTGAGACTTGATTCTTGGATGGTATTTCTGGACCTTCCCTGGGCCACAGGGGAGCTCACTGCCCTGAATGGGGAGCCTCAGGCCAGGAACAAATCATGATGAGCTGACTTAAGAGACTTGGACCTGAAGGGAACATTTGCAGTAGTCTGGGAGTACTCTTTGCAGTCTGGGCTGGTTGTGGCTATGGTGTGAGGCTCCTGTGCCTTTAGGAAGGGTAGGGAAGAGCCGAAAGGGCCCAAAGGCTCTTCAGTTAGCAGATGATGAATGTTACCATGGGTCCTTTCCTTCAATGCAGTGGGTTTCCTTCTTTCCTAGGATGTGTCTCGAAACTTTGTCTGAAACCTCGGGCCTCTAAAGAGGGCCTCACAACTTTGACTGGCACCCTGTCCTGCTGTGGCTTGGCTGGTATTCTGGATATAAGACACAGTCTTCCCCACTCTTCTCTTTCCTCTCCTCAAGTGAAAGATAGGGTTCTCTTTTGGATCTGCGAGCTGTGCAGCCTGAAGTTAGAAGAGGGGAGATGCTGGCACTCCCTTGGCTGCCCCAGCTGGTGTCTTAGTATGTCGTGTTCCCCCTCAGTCCACGGTTCTAAGCCTAGTTCAGCACTAGGACTCACCTAAGAGCTGTGGTTCTTATGGCATAGACTGCCTTTCAAGTTTACTTAGAGACACAGAGTGCTGTAGCCCTCAGTGGTGAGGTTTGCAGTCACTCAAGTTTGGACCACTACTGAGATCAGTGATTCCTCTCTGGCTAGGGCTGGTTTCAATGCTCCCTCCATGGGCAGACATCAGCTGAGTGTGGTCTGGTTTTCCTGGTTTTCCTTTCTGCTCTAACAGGACAACACTGAGCTCACTGTGTCACAGTTGCTGTGTTCTCCCTCTCGCAGCACTCAGAAATGAGCTCTCTGCACCACACAGCTGTGCGGGGTAGGAGAGGGGCAGTGTCAATGGTTCGGGACTATTTTTTAAAATCTCTTCAGTGCCTCTTTCAGCGATATGAAGTTAAAACCAGGTACTATGAGTGCTCACCTAATTTTTGGTTCTTTTGAAGGTGTTTTTTCCGTGTTGATAGTTGTTGACTTGATGTCCTTGCAGGGGCATGATTGATGGAGCTTTCTATTTTGCCATCTTGCTCCACCCTCTCTCAGATCTCTCATTTTTTTTTAATCAAAAACTATAAGTGACTTAGCTTAGTGAAAAAGGCAAGTTGAAAACTGAGATAGGCTGAAATTTAGGTAACATTGTACCAAACAGTAGACCAAGTTGTGAATGCAAAGGAACACATCAATGATAAGAAAGTGAAACAGTCTAATTACTGATATGGAGAAATTTTAGTGATGTAGAAGGAAGATCAAGACAGCTACAACGTTCCCTTAAGCCAAAACCTAATCCAAGGCCAAGGCCCTACTAAACCACTTTAATTCTATGAAGCCTGAGAGAGGTGAAGAAGCTAAAGAAGAAAAGTTGGAACCTAGCAGAGGTTGGCTCATGAGATTGAAGGAAAGAACCCTCTCCATAGCATAAAAGCGAAAGGTGAGGCAGCAAGTGCTGTACAAGCTGCACCCAGTTATCCAGAAGATCTAGCTAAGATCATTAATGAAGGTGGCAACATTAAACAAGAAATTTTCAATGTATACATATAGCCTTCTATTAGAAGATGTCATCTAGGACTTTTATAACCAGAGAGGAGAAGTCAATGCCTGGCTTCAAAGCTTCCAAGGACAAACTGACTGTTCTGTTAAGGGCTAATAGAGCTGGTGACTTTAAATTGAAACCAATTCTCAGTTACCACTGTGAAAATTCCCTAGAAAATTTCAACCCTTAAGAATTATACTACATCCACTCTGCTTGTGCTCTAAAAATGGAAAACCTAAGCCTGAATGATAGCACATGTGTTTACAACATGCTTTGTTAAACATTTTAAGTCTACTGCTCAGAAAAATATAGTTCTTTTGAGATATTACTGCTCATTGATAATGCACCTAGTCACCCAAGAGCTCTGATGGGAATGTACAAGGAGATTGATGTTGTTTTCATGCCTGCTAACACAATATCCATTCTGGATCAGGAAGTCATTTATATTTTCCAGTCTTACTATTAAAGAAGTACATTTTGTAAGGCTATAGCTGCCATAGATAGTGATTCCCCTGGTGGACCCGGACAAACTAAATTGAAAACCTTCTGGAAACGATTGACTATTCTAGGTACCATTAGGAATATTTGCAATTCATGGGAGGAGGCCAAAATATCAACATTAACAAGGATTTGGAAGAAATTGATTCCAACTCTCATTAATGACTTTCAGGGGTTCAGGACTTCAGTGGAGAAGTTAACGGCAGATACGTTAGAAACAGAAAGAGACCTAGAATTAGAAGTAGAACCTGAAGATGTGACTGAATTGCTGGAATCCCGTGATAAAACTTGAATGGATATGGAGTTGCTTCTTATGGATGAACAAAGAAAGTAGTTTCTTGAGATAGAGTCTCCTTCTAGGGAAGATGCTTTCAATATTGTTGAAAGGACAACAAAAGATTTTGAATATTCCATAAACTTATTTGATAAAGCAGTTGCAGAGTGTGAGAGGATTGACTCCAATTTTGAAATAAGTTCTACTGTGGGTAAAATACTATCAAACAGCATCACATGCTGCAGAGAAATCTTCTCTGAAAAAAAAAAATCAATGCAGAGAACTTCACTGTCATATTTTAAGAAATTGCCACAGTCACCTCAACCATCAGCAATCACCATCCTGATCAATCAGTAGCCATTAGCTTTGAGGCAAGACTCTAAATCAGCAATAAGATTGTAACTCACTGAAATCTCAAATGATTGTCAGCATTTTTTAGCAATAATGTATTTTTAAATAAGGAATGCATTTTTTAGACATAATTCTATTGCACACTTAATAGACTACAGTACAGTGTAAAAATAATTTTTATGTGTAGTTTTTGGTTTTGGGAATCCAAAAACTTTATGTGACACACTTTATTGCAATATTCACTTTATTGTAGTGGTCTGGAACCAAACCCACAATATCTCTGACATATGCCTGTACGCAGTGATAATGGACTGGAAGACTCATTTGCTAAAATGTCAGTTTTTCCTAAATTGTTCTATAGATTTCAACAATTCCAATCAAAACTGTAACAAGACATTTTTGATAAAAATCAACAAGCCAATTCTAGAATTTACATGGAAAAGCAAAGAAAATAGAATATACAAAATAGTTTTGGAAAAGAAGAACAAAGTGGAAGGATATGCACTATCTGAAATTAGAACTTTATAAAGCTATAGTAACCAGGACAGTGTGATATTGAAGAAAAAGCAAACATATAGATCAATAGAACAGACTAGAGAGCACAGAAATAGACTCATGCATTGATTTTTCAACAAAGGTACAAAGGCCATTCAATGGAAAAAGGATGGTCTTTTCAACAAATGGTGCAGGAACAATTGGACCTCTACTTGCAAAAAGAAATTAACCTTAACTCATAACTTGCACCCCACACAAAAATTATGTCATAAATGATCACATCCTAAATGTAAAACCTAAAAACTAGGAAGCTCTTAAATGAAAACTTAGGAGAAAAATCTTTGTGACTTGGGGTTAGGAAAAGATTTCTTAAACATAAAATCAAAGACACAAGTCATAAAAAAGGTAAATGAAATTTATCAGAGTTAAGACCTTCTACTCCTTGAAAGATATGGCTAAGAGAATAAAGAGACAAGCACAGACTGGAAAAACATATTTAAAACACAAATCTGATAAAGGGCTTATATTTAGAATAAAAGAAGTCACAAAACTAAGTAGCAAAACAATCCATTTATTTTTAAATGAGCAAAGATTGGACCAGGCAGTTCACCAAAGAAGATACAAATGGCAAATAAGCACATGAAAATATATTCAATGTCATTAGTTATTAGGGAAATGCAAATTAAAACCACAAGGAGATACCCAAAGGAAATATTATTTTTTAAATGAAAAAAAAAACTGGCAACACCAAGTGTTGGTGAGAATGTGAGAGTAACTGGAAATCTCATGTATTGCTGGTGGGAAAGCAAAATGGTACAGAAATTTTGGAAAATAATTTGGCTGTTTCTTTTGAAGTTAAACCCCATATGGCCCAGCAATCTGATCCCTAGGTATTTAAGTAAAGTAAAACTTAAATGTACATAAACATATGTGTACAAATATTTATAGAAGCTTTATTTATGACCACCCCCAAATATTCCTCAACTGGTGAACTGATAAACTGTGGTATATGCACACAAATAGAACATTACTCAGCAATAAACAGGACTGAACTCCTGATAAACACCACAGCAATGTGAATCTCATATGTAACAGGCTGAATGAAAGACATCTGATTCAAAAGGCTATGTGCTATATAATTCTATTTATTTGACCTTTGGAAAAGATAACACTAAAGGGACAAAAAACACATCAGCAGATGCCAGGGTCTGGAAATGGTCCACAGAGTTGACTACAGAGACATAGTGTTATTTTTATGGGTGGCAGTAGTGTTTAAATCTTGATTGTGTGGCACTTAACAATCAAAACTTGCAAAACTGTTTACTAGGTTAAAAAAACTTTTTAAGGAAGCAGAGGTTTGAAGGCAGGTTGGAGATACATCAGTGATAGCGGCTGAGGTGAGGCAGCAGGGAGAATATGACTACTGCAGAGGGATTGAAAAACCTGTTGTCACACAGCAGAGGCTTCATGCACCTCATCTCAATCGATCCTTACACCTTACCTTGAAACGTAGTTTCCTCATTTTTTGCAGAAAGGTAGGAGAGAGTGACAGTGGGAAAGTGTGAAGAAGACAAACTTTTTCCCCAAGAAGTGAAATTTAGTCATCATATTTAGTGTACTTTGTAAAAGATTGATTATACTACTATAATCAATGGCAGTATAGAGTAGTAAAACCGTAACTGGACTATTTTTATTATGTGCAAAAACAGACAAAACTAAACTGTAGTATTAGAAACCAGAACAGTCACTACCTATGGTGAATGAAAAGGAATGGAAATTAGAAGGGGTTTCTGGGGTGCTAAGAATTTGTTTTTTTTATTGGGGTGGTGGTTATTCTGATGCGTTCACATTGTGATACTTTATTGAACACACTGCAGTTTATTCATTTTTCTGGACATATGTCATATTTCAATAAAAAGTGATGCATGTATGATTTGTTAAGCTATAAAGGAAAGCAAGGGATGTTTGTCAGACAAGCCACAACAGTGGCTAGGAGGAAGATGCAGTCCTTAGGGGTACATAGATTTCTTCAAATGTGTCAATAATGTGCTGCCTAAAATGCATGGAAGGTAAAGCATGTTTATGTTTAAACATACATAATTATATATATAACATAACATGTTATATAAGAGTATTATATAATATGTAATGTTAGTATAATATATATTATTATATATTTGCTATATAATATACATTTATATATTCTATATAATATAACACATATTTTACTCTCAAATATACATAGGTAGGAGCTTATGAAATCTCATAAACGGTTTTAGAGTAAAATGTTTAAAATTATTTTCTTTAAAAGAGAACAAATACAAAACTTTATAAAATGTATGTATAAAGTCTATATTGTATCTGTGTAGTTTTGTGTGAAAGAGACAGAATGGTACGATTTTTTTTTAAATCTATTCATAGTGAAGAAACTGCAAAGATATACATTAAAATGTTCTTCGTGCTTCTCTTTAGAATACAAATAATTTTTATTTTATGTACATCTTTCTGTATCTTCCAAATTATTTTAATGATCATATTGCTTTTAGAATCTGAACGGAAAAATGTAAATAACCTTGTTTTTATTAATGGAAACATCAGGTGCAACTCAAGAAGAAAGACTAGGGAGGTGCCAGTGACCCGCGCCACTTGGGGGCGCCATGGGCCGCGTGGCACGGGACGTTTCAAGTCCGGGCGTCACCGCGAGCACGCAGCCTGACCAGGCCTCGCAGTGGGACGTTGGGAGCCCGGTGTTGGCAGATGCTGTGGCTAGGAGGAGTCCAGAGCCTCGCCCCGTCCCCGCGGGGCTGAGCCACAACTGCTTAGGTAGGAGGAGAATCATTAAGGTCTGCCCAGTTAAAGCCTTTCTCGTTCAGTGGCTGGGTGGGAAGGAAGGGAGATGACCCTCAGGTGAAGCTGGAGTAAGTTGGGAAAACAGGAGCTCCTTTCTTCCTGCCCATCCGAGGAATGAGGAATGTTGCTTATAAAAAGCACTAGTAAGTAACCAAGAAATCATCTCCTGCAGGCAGTTAGAAGACAGGTAGTTCCAAAGTGGTTCCCTGTCTGCTGCACAGGCTCACCCTATCCTTCCCCACTCTGGTGAGAAAGTGAAGACTGAGATCGCCCTTGGTTTCCCAATAACAGATTTTTTGTTTTGTTTTGCTTTATTCTAATATATATTCCCTAATAAAGTGTATAATTTGAGGACGTCTTCTTCTAGTCAAGTGGGAGTTGATGACTCCTAATTCGGAGTTCACATTTTATCATTTGTGATATGGGTTGTCGTCTCCTTAACCCATAATATCACTGTGGATTGAAGGCATTGAATGTCAAGGAGTAGGATATTAGTGAGAGAAACAATCCAAGCTCCCTGTAAGACATAGACCATGTCATCATCTCTGTATGCTAACATCACGCCTGGCATAAAATGCGTGCTCTGAAATGTTTGATGTATGAATGAGCAAATGAATGACTGAATGTCTTTCACAAGGACCTTGCCATTCAAAGGTTGGTCAGCGTGAACAATTAAAAATAGGTTCAAGCTTTGTTTAAAATTTGCATTTTATATTTATTACCCATTAAATGTTAATAGGTGTCAGTAAAGGTCTCTGTTTTTGAAGCACCAGGGAAGTGTCTACCATTTTTAGTAAGCCTTAGTTTGAAATAAATGCATGAAAACTTTGTATTGTAAGTGGTTTTGTTTAACCCTTTATGATTAAATTTAATGTACTAACAGTATTATAAAACAAACTACCCTAAGTTCATTAAGTTGTTCATCTTCTGAGCAGTGAAGCCAGCACCTTGGAAATTGATTATGACTTAAAAGAAAGCAATAAATGAGCATGAACTGTGAGACACAGAAACTTAAAATGATCTCCAGGCATAAACCCACAGTAATCCTCATTCCAGGAGTTTACTGTTGTTGTTTGTTTGTTTTTGAGACAGAGTCTTGCTCTGTCGCCCAGGTTGGAGTGCAGTGGTGCCATCTTGGCTCACTGCAGCCTCCACGTCCTGGGTTCAAGCTATTCTCCTCCCCAGCCTCCTGAGTAGCTGGGATTACTGGCATGTGCCACCACACCTAGCTAATTTTGTATTTTTAGGAAAGACGGGATTTTGCCATGTTAGCCAGGCTGGTCTCAAACTCCTGACCTCCATCGATCTTCCTGCCTCAGCATCCCAAAGTGCTGGAATTACAGGCGTGAGCCACCGCACCCAGCTGTTTTTTCTAATTAAGATGCACAGTGACTTAAGCTACATTCCTCTACATAGAATTTGGCTGCAAGTTGTTTTTTTGTTGTTGTTATTCCTTTTATGTGACACATCATTTTGAAATAAATGAATAGGTACCCCAACAATTGTAGGCCATAGTAACAAAAGCAATGCAAACACCATATGCTCAAGGGTTTTTAAATCCTTTTACATCAGAAAGCCTGGAGTATTGTCTTTCAAATAGTGTAGAATATATTGAGTCATCTTCTCAGAAAGTAACGTTCAAGTTGTAACATTTTGCACTCACGAAGAGCTTCTGAGTTTTTTTAGGGATGTTATAAAATAAAATATTACAGCAGTCTAGCTTAAAGATAGCAAAATAAAGACTATAATTTATCATAGCTCTAGCTAAATTTCAAAATATACACAATGAATGAGCATGAGCCATCTGTCTAATAGAGCATTTTTCTAATTGTCTAATTTTTTAAAAAATTGCTGAACAATCATAACAGCAATAACAAAAACGATGATAATGATAGAACAATAGTTAACATTTATTGAGCGCTTACTATTTTCAGGCAATCTTCCTATATTACTCTTCTCAACAATTACGTGAGGAAGATATTATCATTAACTCCATTTTGTAAATAAGAAAACAGAACCCAATGACTATGACTAGTATCAGAATTCCAATTCTCTATATAATGGGGAAAATTATTGTAAAATTAATGGAAGGTAAAGATTCAGCTTTAGCTTTACATTTTAGAAAGCCTCCAGAAGTAAATGTATTTACATACTCTATGATGTAATATACATTTATGTACACCTATGTACATCTGTCTTGACATGTGCAGAATTCACGTATTTGAACCACTAATATTTCACGATTTAGGCAACTTTGAAAGGTAATTGAGTTGATTTGACACAGGATAGGTGTTAGAAAGCGTCTCTTTAACCTTTATGAGTAGAAACTGAAGCTGAAGTCACACTGTCATCTAGAATTGCATGAGAAGTGGAAAACTGATACGGTTTTAAGTAGGCCATTTAAAACGAAATGTTTCAGGAAGACTTGTATTATAATTACTGAATAGAAATCGGCTCCTGATTTCAATTTCTTTTCATAGACAAATTAGTTATTCTGTCTTGCTGTTTATTTTAGATTTACCGAAATAAGTTCTGCATGTGCCTTTCAAAAATAAGCTTTATTTTATGGAATCAAAGTTCAGGAAGATGAATATCTTACAGAGAAAGGGAATTGTATATAATTCTGAGCTGATGTGTTTAAAATGTTTGAAAATAACTTGTTGAAAATATTGGCCTCACTTTTCTTCAGGGACCGTTAGCTCATTACTGATTAGGAAGATAGTTCCACGTGTTAGCTTAAAAGTTACTGGCACTCAACCTGGTCTGTATTTCTCCGCCAGAATAACTTTCCTTAGGAAATTCCACATTGTGGGTGTTCGTCTGATTTTACATGCATGAATGCTTCAGTGCTCTCCCACCGGTTCTCAATTAAATTCCTATTAGCCAGCATAACTCAGGCAGAAGAATTCAATGCTGTCTTGAATGATCACCGAAGTTATAGCTTAAGAAGACATTGCATTATCACCCATCCACCCCCCACACCGCCAACACCAAGAAAAAAAGTATGCATTTAACTTGTTAGAAATCAGCTCAATTTTGTTAACTTGAAGATGTAAGGAGCAAAAACATGATATAAATCACTTCTCATTCCTGTTGAACAGACATTTGGAAACCTAAGTTTAAGGTGAAGAAAGAAAGGATTGCCATAGTCCTCTGTAACATACATTCCCAAACATAATACATCTGGTGTCTTCTTTAGGGAGATGTCTCTCTCTCTCTCTCTCTCTCTCTCTCTCTCTGTGTGTGTGTGTGTGTGTGTGTGTGTGTGTTGAGAGTCCATGGGATCCCCCTCAGAGAAGGAGATAATGGAGGAATAAACACATAGAAGGCATCTGAACCTTCTTAGGTATTGGAGCCAAGGCTTAATTAAAGGCTTTCAAAAGTTCCAATCTCTCAGTTAATTTCCTCACCCTTTATATTTACTGATGTAGTTAACAGTGGGGCATCATGTTAAACATGAGAGTCATTACCAGATTGAAAGAAAAGACTTGAAATACATTAAAATTGACACCACTTATGCATGTAGAAAATGAGGAAGTTCTAGTGTTCATAGACGCTTTCTCTTCTGCGGCTGCTATTTCTTTTCCTGTTTTCCTCCCATAGATCCTGCCTTCTGTGGACCTTTCTGTGATTCTGTCTGTTGTTATAGAATTTGTCTAACATCATAGTCATCTGATTTTGTTCTTTCTTATCTTTCAGTAGCAGGTGATCATTTCTGTTCTCCACCTATTTTTCTACCACCCTCATTTGCAATATTTTTTATTCTTCCAGATCTTTCACATCCACAATATTCCTTCAAGATAACGGGATGAGGTTGGGATATAATGGGAAGGAGGTGCCATTTGAAAAGAATCCCTCAGAGCCTGATTCATCTCTTCCTCTAGGCTTGAGAGTGCTGCTTCTTTCTGGGACATTCCCACCTGGTGGTGTTGCCCTAAACTGGCATAGGGCTGATTTAGATGTACAGTGATGGTAGAGGCAGATTTATTTTGATAGCAGAACTCATCAGGCGAGCTCTTTAGGCCCCATTTCTACTAATGTTGAAATGTGGGAATGTAGAGAGGGATTATTTAAACTTTCTCATCAAATACAGTTCAGTAGTGTTTTTAAATGGGTTCTTTGGGTACATTTTTTCCTCTCAAGTGGTCACCATTTTTCCCTCCTTCTCAAGAGAGAGGACAGGGAAAGCGTATTCATCTACTTGGTGGCTGCAAAGGGAAAGGGTCTTGAGTCACTGTCTTCGCTGGTTCCCACTGGCCTCTCTTGAGACCCTTCTTCTTCCCACCTTCTCCTAGGACTGGGTGTTGACTGAGGTAAGGCTGAACCTGAGGTCATTGGTCTGGTCGTTAGGTCACCCTATTTTCCAATTAATATAACAAACAACTGCAGGGAGTTTGGGTCATGAGAAAGCAAGCACAGAGGTTTTATTCTTCCCTGTGCCATAGCTAAATTTAAAAAATTATGACAATAATGGGTATGATAAAATAGTTAGAATTAATGAATGAAGAAGACCTAGTATCTGACAGCACAAGAGGATAACTACAGTCAATAATAATTTAACTGTACATTCAAAAATCACTAAAAGAGTGTAATTGGATTGTTTGTAACACAAAGGATAAATCCTTGAGGGGATGGATACCCCATTCTCCATGACATGATTTTTACACATTGCATCCCTGTGGCAAAACATCCCATGTACTCCATAAATATATACACCTACTAAGTCCCCACAAGCAATAAAAATAAAAAATTATTTTTAAAAAGATAGCATAAAAATAAAAGTAAAAAAAAATAATAATTATGACAATGAAAGCGAGCAACTGCTACATGTCCTGTGCAGTTTGCCCTGGTTTTTAGAACCTTCAGAAATGTAATCAGGGAATCTCTTTCAGTCTATTTACCATACACACAGTCTGATAATTTCCAAGTCACTAACATGAACTGCATTTCATTTGTTTTGTGTGGTTTTACCCTCTTGGAGAATTTTGAAGAAAACACCTCCTAACTATCAAATCCTTACCCTGCCTTCTTGCTCATATTCTTAGACAATGCAAAGATAGTAGGTAAGGGAGTAGGGGCCATGTGTTTAGGGAAAACTTGCCTCAGGTAAACTCAGAGTCTTCGTATGTAAAATTTCAAGCTGTCTTGACCTGTGATTTTCTTACTGTAAACTTTCCGTCAATACATAACATACATTTGGTAAAAGGCACAAATGAAGACAGATTTAATCAAATGAACACATTGGTGTAACCAGCTCTCAGATCCAGAAATGATGGTACCAGTAAGCCCAGGAGCTGCCCCTGTTCCATTCTAGTAACCACTCACCAACTCAAGGGCAACCACAAATCTGACATCTAACACCACAAATTAGTTTTGCCTAAATTTGATCTTTATTTAAATGAATCATACAATATGTATTCCTTTGTATCTGGCTTCTTTCACTCCATATTTTATTTGTGAGATTCCTCCATGTGGTTGCTTATAGTTGTAGTTCCTTTATTCTCACTGCTAATAATATTTTTCCATTGTATAAATATACCACAATATTTTTATCTTTTCTGTGATTCATGGGCATTTGGAATGTTTTCAATGTTATTATGTTATTAGGTTGCTGTGAATAGTGCTACTGTGAACATTCTAGTATGCATTTCTGCTGGGTATATAGGAAAAAAACCTGCCAGTACAGAGTATAGGAGAAGAAGCAGATGCTCTCAAACAGCTTTCCAAATTGGTTGTACCCTCTTACATTTATATCTGCTTTGTGTAAAAGATCCACTTATGCCATATACTTGCCAATACTAGGTATTGTCTGTCTTCTTTTAGCCTTCTGGTGAATTTGTTGTGGTATCAACCTGTGGTTTCACTTTGCATTCCATTGATGACTAATGGGAGTTAATAACTCTTTCATGAGTTTACTGACCATTTGGAGATCATCTTTTGTGATATGTCTATTAAAATGTTTAGCCCATTTCTCTACTGGGTCTTTTTCTTCTGTCTTCTTTCATAGAAGTCCTTTATGGGGCCGGGCGCGGTGGCTCAAGCCTGTAATCCCAGCACTTTGGGAGGCCGAGGCGGGCGGATCACGAGGTCAGGAGATCGAGACCTTCCTGGCTAACACGGTGAAACCCCGTCTCTACTCAAAATACAAAAAATTAGCCGGGCGTGGTGGTGCGCGCCTGTAGTCCCAGCTACTCAGAGGCTGAGGCGGGAGAATGGCGTGAACCCGGGAGGCGGAGCTTGCAGTGAGCCGAGATCACGCCACCGCACTCCAGCCTGGGCCACACAGCGAGACTCCGTCTCAAAAAAAAAAAGAAGTCCTTTATGGATTCTGGATACAAGTCCACATCAAATATATGTACTACAGATATTTTCTTTTATTCCATGAATTGTCATTTCATTTTTAAAGATTTGTTTTGATGAACAAAAATTATTACATATAATGTAATCCAATTTATTATTTTTATGTTCTGTTCAAGAAATCCTTGCCTATCCAAGTCATAAAATCATCCATTTTCTTTTAAAAGCATTAATGTTGTTTTTTTTTAACATTTACTTTTGCAATGCATTTGGAATTGATTTTTGTGCATTATGTAAGATAGGTAGCAAAATTTATTTGCTGCATTAGATTTAGGTCAGCACCATTTATTTAAAAAGCCATCATTCTAGTTTTTGACTTATTCTGTTTTCTGTTGCTATAGAAGAATACCTGAGACTGGGTAATTTATTTTAAAAAGAAGTTTATTTCGCTTACAATTCTGGAGGCTGAAAAGTCCAGGAAACATGGCACCAGCATCTGCTGTTTCTGGTGAGGAACTCATGCTGCATTACCACGTGGCAAAGAAGCAAAGAGGAAGCAGACATGCAAAAGGAAGACCAAACATGAGAGGCAGACTTGCTTTACAATGGCTTTTTTTTTTTTTTTTTTTTTGAGGCAGAGTCTTGCTCTGCCACCCAGGCCAGAGTGCAATGGTCCAGTCTTAGCTCATTGCAACCTCCACCTCCCGGGTTCAAGTGATTCTCCTGCCTCAGCCTCCTGAGTAGCTGGGATCACAAGAACTTACTCCCTCGCTCACTCAGCATTAATCTATTCATGACTCAGACACCTCCCACTAGACCTCACCTCCCCACACTGCTGCATCAAGGTGAAAATCAGGCTTCCAACACATGAACTTTTAGGGGACATGCTTAAGCCACAGCACCCCCATTGCATGCCAGGGTAACTCTTGTTATAAATTAAATGAACATTTATATGTAGGTCTACTACTGGACTTTTTCTTCTTTTTAGGTGGTGTAATTTATCCTTGCATCAAAGCCATGCTGCCTTCCTTATTATAGCTTTATTTATAGTAATTCTCAATATCTGGACAAGTCTGTCAGCTTTGTTCTTCTTCAAGATTAACATGGCTATTCTTGGCCCTTTTTATTTCCATATAAAATGTGAAATTTGTTGTGGCTTGACTTATGAGTGAGCTATGGTCAATTTTGGTAAAAGTTTCAGGTGCACTTGAAAAGAATGTACATTCTGATGTTCTTTGTTTCAGGATTTCACATCTGTTTATTAAGTCAAGTTTGTGGCTTATGTTACACAGATCTCCTATATTCTTGAAAGTTTTCTTTCCTTTTTCCTTTCTGTATTTTTTTGTCCGAAATTCCATCAGCCATTGACAGAGGTGTGTTACAATTTCCCACTGCAATTGGAGATTTGTCAATTTCTCCTTTTATTCATCAATTTTTATATTTTATGTACTTAAAAGCCGCGTTATTCACTGAAGACAGATTTAAATTGTTCTATCTTCTCCTTGTATAGTTCCCTGTCGCATCCTTAGGGATGAGGGGACATAAACAAGTAAGTAACTTGGGAGCTCAAAGGAGATCCTGCAAGGCTAAGATTCAGATCTCTGAGGAGACAGTGTGGCCGGGGTACGTCACTGAGATAGGGTTTGCTTGTCTCAGAACTAGGAAAGCAACATGGCTGTGGTGATGAAGAAATTTGACAAAAGAATGCACTGACTCTGCAGGCCACCACCGCATCTGTAAAGGCTGCCTAGACCCCTACAAACAGAAGCATTTGCTGCTGGCAGAAACGGAAAATTCCAAGAAGGAAATGTCCCTTCTTCCTCTTTCAGCTTTGCAGTGTTTCTCCAGTACCCTCTATTGGCAGAGCCTAACTTTCAACCAGCTGGAAAAATAAAAATGTAATCTGCAGATTTCAGTTCCAGTATCACAATACAGAGTGATGGGTAGGTTTGGAGCTGAGGAACAATAAATTAATAACTAACATACCTTCTGCATTTCTAGTAATGCTTCTTTCCATAAAGTCCACTTTGATTATTAGTTAGCCATCCTTTATGTTGGTTGATGTTTGCATGCTATATCTTTCTTCATGGTTTCATTTTCAACTTCTCTGTGTTCTCATACTTAAGGTGTATCTTTCCTAAGCACTATAGAGTTGGGGTTAGTAATT
>NW_012109253.1:261565-275043 GCF_000951045.1 Mandrillus leucophaeus
TTTTTGAGACAGAATCTCACTCTGTCACCCAGGCTGGAGTGCACTGATGTGATCTTGGCTCACTGCAGCCTCCGCCTCCCGGCTTCAAGAGATTCTCCTACCTCAGCCTCCCGAGTAGCTGGGATTATAGGCATACACCACTATGCTAGGCTAATTTTTGTAGTTTTAGTAGAGAGGGGATTTCTCCGTACTGGCCAGGCTGGTTTCAACCTCCTGACCTCAAGTGATCCACCCGCCTCAGCCTCCCAAGGTGCTGAGATTACAGGTGTGAGCCACTGCACCCGGCCAGGGTTAGTAATTTTTTCCTGGGAGACAATCTTGGTCTCCAAATTAGAATATTTAGTTCTATTAAATCTGAAGTAATTGCTGATAGATTTTGGTTTATGTCTACCACATTGCTATCTGTTTTTTATTTGGTCCCCTTTATTTCTCACCTTTTTGGTGTTAATTCAAAAATATTTTATTTTTTATGTTAATTTGTTAATTATATATTAGTTTATATTTCATATTTCCCAGATTTTACCTTAGAAATTACAACATGAATCCCTGACTTCTTCCAATCTAATACAAATAATTATTTTTACCAAACCCCTAATAATTTTATAACATTAGAATACTTTAAATCTGTTTACCTTCTCCCATCTTTTGCATCATTGTTGTCATTCTTTTTAGTTCTGCCCAGGTTTTAAATCCTGTAGAGATATTTCTATTATTGTCTTATGCAGTCACGTAACACCAGTCAATATTTACTTCTATGTGTATATTCTCACACATTTACTTTTACTATTACTCTTCAGTTCCTCCTGGAATTCTCTTTTGCTTTTGGTTCATTCTCTGTGTTCCTTCTAGGGCTCCAACTATACTCTGTTAAGACCTTTTCACTATGTTTCACATGTCTCCAAAGGTTTTTTAAATAATATTTTTCATTATTTTACTTTTCTGCTTAAATTTAGATATATTCTATTGCTGTTTCTTGAGCTTACTAAATCTGTCTTCTGCTGTATCTGATGTGTTGTTTAATCCATCTAAGGAGTACATTTCCGATAGTATATTTCTCAACTCTAGAATTTGTTATTCTTTTTATAGAATCTAATACTCTGGTAAAGTTCTTTATCATTTCTCACTCTCTTGTCATAAATATATTAATTAGAGTTGTTTTAAAATTCCTTGCCTAGCTCTAATAGCTTGATCTGCCATGGGTAGGTTTCTAGTATCTACTTTTTCATTTGGTTTTTCTACTGTTATCTTGAGATGTTTTATTTTTGCATACTTAATGATTTTCCATTAAGTGCTGAAGAGTGTGTGTAGAAAATTACAGAAAATCCCAATGATGTATCTTCCGCCATAATGGATGTATCCTTTCTTTCACTAGGCAGATAACATGGCACTTTATCTTAATTTAATCAGGGACTGTTTCATATTGAGGCTGAGTTGCAACTCTCAAAAAGGTCTACCTCTGGTCTACCCTGGTTCTCAAGAGTTTCAGCTGAAAGTGTGGTGTTTCTCCAAAGCCGTTTCTCCTGTGGGTCCCTGTCTTGTAAGACTGCAAAGTATTTATCTTCCTTTCAGAGGCTTTCCACTTTGCCATCCTGCCCCATGTATGCCCAGAAAGTGGCATTCTTTTCTGAGTGGTAAAAAAGCTCTGTGCTTGAGGCTCCCCACATATTTGCCCAAAGCTGTACAGGTTTCAACATTACCCACCAATGACCCTCCTTCAGTGAAATGTTGAGATGCTCACACTCTTCCCCATGCCTACAATTAGCAGATGCCCCCAGAAGATGTCCCTGTCAATGTCAGCTCACTTCGATGAGGGAGTTGTACCCTCTCCATAGCCTTCTCAGCTATATTCAAACAAATGATTTGGTCTTTTATTCTGCTTTTCTATTAGTTTTCAACAGAAATTCTGATCTACTACTCCATCCCACTCATAAGCAGAGTATAATGTGTAACTGTTTGAATGATGCATTTTGTTAGGTTCCGCTTGTTAAAATAGTAAATTTTAAAGTATGTCTTTGTTTTCAAGTTTTGCACAAATCAAAATATTTTTTTCCAAGCAGTTCTTTGGCTTTACGGTTTTCTTTGGCTGAGATCAACTGGGGAAATATTAGTGGATGATTAATATGCAATCAGTCTTCAAATATTTCTATACTCCTTAAACCTGTAAATCATCATTAAATGTAATTGAACATGATTGAAAAAGTAAAAAATTATATTTCTAAACTATTTTGATAATTCCTCTGTCTTAATTCCCAAGTTAATTTCTCTCACAGACAAATGCATTTCCACAAAGTAAGTATCATTACTTACCCTAGAAAAAGATTCAGAGGAAATATTCAAATAATTGTACTAAAACACCATACAAGTAAGAAATTATTATTATTTTTTGCCTAGGATGAGTATATACAAATTCCAAATAGTTACATTTGAAAGCATTTTATAATTATATTATCTTTAGTATACTATCAAAACAAGAATCTTGCAAAGAATTAGGTGAGCCCTACTTTTGGCTCAACTGTTTATGACAGGAAGTGACTTGATAGCATATGTAGATAAACAGATCATTTTTTACTGTCTGTCTCTACTAGGTTCTGTAATAAGTGCCATCAACATTGTGCTATTTATCCTCAGGCAAATCATATGGAAAAATCTCAACCAACAGTTTCTCAAGTGTTAAAAATGAGCGTTTATTCTGCAACTTGTAAAAGGAAGGACAGTGTAGGGGTTAAGTTAAAATGCACTGTAATCTATTATAAAATATTAGAATGACAATGGTGAAAGCTGTATTATACAAGATGTTTAGGGATTATAGAATTTTTTTTTTTTTAGATGGAGTCTCACTCTGTCACCAGACGAGTTCAGTAGCACAATCTCAGCTCACTGTAACCTCTGACTCTCAGGTTCAAGTGATTCTTCTGCCTCAGCCTACCAAGTAGCTGAGACGACAGGCACACACCACCACACCCAGCTAATTTTTGTATTTTTAGTAGAGATGAGGTTTCACCATGTTGGACAGGATGGTCTTGATCTCTTAACCTCATGATCTGCAGCCTCGACCTCCCAAAGTGCTGGGATTACAGGCGTGAGCTACAGCACCTGGCCAATTACAGGATTTCTATGTTCATCTTTACCGGTCTCCATTCCACTCCAAAAGACACTTTACAGTGATATGTAATGATCTAAGATGAAAATAAACATCCAATTCAAACTCCGCAGAAAATAATTAAGGAGCAGTCTCATCTTCACGCCTCAGGTTCTATTTGTGAGGTAATGGAAAATACTATTCGTTCATTACCCATTGTGTACCCATTCCAGTGGATCATGCGTTATTTGCTTGGTGTATGATAACACTGGAAGGTGTGTCAGCCATCCCTGTTTGTGATAGGTGTTCCCCAGTTGTACAGACTATTCTTCAGGATGCAAAATCCTCAGGGAACAAATGTCTTGACTCAATTTTCATGTAAATATTAATTGCCAACTTAGTATTTTTAAGAAGAAAAATTATACAGATGAGTGTTTATGTATAAACAGTTTCACAATGTAAAACAAGGCACCAATAATTAAACATTATTATGTTTTATGTATAAATACTATATATAAATATATATATACACAGTGAATACATAGAAGTCTGCACATGCAGTAGAATATATAGAGAGCACAATATTTAACACCATAGGAACTGTCCTCTGTAGAGAACTGATTGTGGGCCAGATGACGCATTAGTTCTTAACACATGTTATTTTGTCAATCTTTCAATCATCTCTATGAGGAATTAGTTAGTATTCATGTTGTTTGGATAAGGAAACCAAGATACATAAAAGATAAGTAACTTGTTGAAAGTTTCTTCAGCAAAGAAAAGACAGAGTTAGGATTTGAACTTACATCTCTCCAAATCCAAAATTCATGTCCTGCCTTCCATGCTACTTTGGTTCTTGAGTTTGGAACATCCTCCCAAGAAAGACAGATAGCATCTCTGATCTCTTGCTCCTGAGCTCCCACGAAGCACAGTCTATTTTATTTATCTTTGTAATTCCCCAGGAATTAGCCCTGTATTTTTACCTAGCAGGAACTCAACAAGAGTTTGTTGACTAAATGGATGAGTGAATGTCTACCAATAATTCATTCTTATAAACTTATTTTTCAAGAGAGTAGCCATTTAGACTTTAAAGTGTTTCCTTAGCATCAACAGCTAATGCAGCCTCTGTCTTTCTGGCAGACTGTTTCATCCGTGCAAGCCCAGGTACCAGTGTTACCTGAGCAAAATAAAGCATATGAATGCATTGACCTGGGGCCAACATGATTCACCAGACCACCAATATCAGTATCCCCTGGAGTAAGCTAATCATGAATATGCTTATGTCATGAGAAAAGTAGCGTTACCAAAAAAAATAATTTTCTGGGAAAACTTGCTCTAGCATTTAGTATTTCAAAAGAAGCAAGAAAGTAATTGTAATATCTGACCCTTGTTAAACATTTTTTAAAATTCATTTTATGATAGTATTGTTTTTTACTAATACTTTTCAATTCAAGTGGTGGGAGTTGGAGTAGGAAAGGTAGGAGAGTAGGAAAGGTTGGAGTAGGAAAGGTAGCATATACCATAACCATTTGCATGATGTGAACCTCTGGTGTTTTCAATACAGCCCTCTTCTGCTTACTAAACATTCAAATTCCTATGCATTACCCCAGACATACTGAATCAAAATCTGTGGGGCCTGGAACCTAGAAGGTTTCAGGGAATTCTGATGCATGCTAAAGTAGTATCGCCCACTAAACTATGAACTTCTTGTGAGTACAGGCATCCCAGTACTGACACAGGTCATGACAGAGTTGTTGCTTAGTAAATCATAAATGAATGTTTGAATTAATTATTAAATTCTTAAGAAAAAAAGGGATATTTAAAGTCACCACTGTGTGGTCCACCTTTATTCTGCCTACTTTATGCCATGAGTTTGTGCTTCTAATTGCTGGGGACATTACGTCTTTAACAAATAAATTTTTATTTACTTTATGGATGGATATAATGGAGCCTAGAACCAGAGCCTGTAAACTAACTTCAGTCCTGCCATTGCCACTAAATAGGGATGTGCCCCCTCTCTAGCCCTCATCGTTAAAGATGTTAGAACATATTTGCCCTGTGATTCCCTTCCAGCGCTAAAAATTTATTTTTATATTTAAAAATATTTGTACTTTGACGATGACCAGCCCTCCATCTGAGTACTCTTAAGATGTCATGAGTTAGGAAAGGAAAAATCACCATTTTACAGTCGTCATAGTTTAAATTGGTTCAGACAAGAATCATCAGTGGATGCTAAATTGAGGGAGGAAAGTTTGATGAGGAAGCAGGAAATTGCGTGGTCTCAAAGTGTCTTCCTACAGATTGCATGTAAGTTACATGAGGAAAAATCTGTAACTATACTCTGGAAAAACTAGATAACATCTTGACCAGGTGATCACAATTGACATCACCAAAGAAAAGTAAGTGGACGTTGTATGCCTCCAAATGTGATACCCTGAGAAACACACACATTCATTCTGTAGTATTCTGGCTGAGGCCACGTAACCTGAATCTAATCATGAGGAAGTATCAGAAAAATCCAAATTGAGGTAGATTCTGTAAAATAGCTGGTTTGTACTCTTCAAAATTGACTATGTCAAGGAAGATAGAAAAAAGCTGAAAAAAGAACTATTCCAGAGTAAAAGAGACTAAAGAGATGTGACAACTACATACAATACATTATTCCGTAGGAAAAAAAAAAAAAGTCCTAACAGGACATTATTGAGACACCTGACAAAATAGACAAAATAGGGATAGGGACTGTAGATTAGACAATAGTATCATATCAGTGTTAACATCCTGGATTTGATAACTGTATTAGGTTACAGTAATGAAATATCCTCAGTCTTAGGAAATGTGCACTGAACATTTAAGGGGTAATGAGGCTTGATGTACACAACTTACTTTCAAACAGCTTAGCAAAAATAATACAAACGTTTTATGTTTTATACATTTCTGCATGTGCACACACACACATGCATGCGCGCGCGCGCACACACACACACACACACACACACACACACATTAGGAAAAGAGAATTATAAATGTGACCAGGAGGTTTAAAATTGGTAAAGCACAATTTTGAGTTCTTGATACTCGTACAACTTTTCTGTAAACTTAAAATTGGTTTAAATAAAAACTTGTGAATTTTTTAAAAGATGCACTTCCCACCTCTCAGTAGCTTTAACTTTAAAACATGTTTCAGAGCAATTAACTAAATTGAAGGGTGGTTCAAAACAAGAAATCTTCATAGTTACTGTCCATTAATTTTGCGGATATCTGCAAACAAAGCGCTGAACTGTCCAACATGTTTCTTCATTGGGAAATTGTGACAACAATTTACCTTGTGTATTGTAGTGGGAGGCAGTGGAGTAAGGTAGAGAGAATTCTGAAAGAGCTGCAAAATGTGGTTAAAAGCACTGATTTATTATGAGACCATAAACAGGTCATTTCACCTGCCTAAGGCTCCATTTCTTCATCTGCAAAATAAAGAGACTAGAGGATTTTGAAAGATTCTTCATCTCTATACTTCTACAATACTGAGTTATAGTTTAAGAAACCAAATGTGAAAGTCTAAGAATAAAGAACTTTCTAAAAAGAATTAAAGAGTTGACCAAAGTTAAATGAAATTACTTTTTCTTTGCACATCTATCCACCCTCTTATGTAGATAGAAACTTGGATCACTTTTACAGGAAGACAGAGCAGTGTTTGCAAAGAAAGAGAACCAGATTTGAACTTTGTCTCAGGATGCTCATGAATTTGGCAAGCTGATTGCATTTATGTTTCAAGAAGAAATGTAGCCAAAGGTCTCTAAAGTACACTGAAATATTACTTCCTCTACTTCCATATTCCTGCCACAGCAAATGAGTTATTGTTTTTACAAATTGTGTTAAGTATTTCGAAGAAATACAATTGAGTCCTCATGGACCACACTTATAAGGATAGCAAGTTGTACAATTATCATTTCTCCAAAAAAGAGACTGATTTTTCTGAAGGTTCTGGTTCTGAATAAGCCATGCTGTACGTCCACAAAGAATAAGAGAAAGTATTTACTCCCTAACAAAGACTAAAATAAAAAAGACCAGGGTAGATACATCATAAATATTGTTGACTTAGAGTAACAAACCACAAAAATAAGAAAAAAGAAAGAGTCAGGATGCTACAGTGCCTAGAGAAGCTTTCCATTTTGAAGCCAATTTGTAAAAATCTAACTTACATTTAGGTGACTGCCTAATTTTCAGCTTTTGTAAAGTGATGTGATAACAACAACAAAAAGATACTTTTGAACGTTTCATTAATTGTATAATAAGATACCATCATCAATTTTTCCAGTCAACAAATACTTACTGCGTGTTGAGCACATTCTGAGTATATAGCAGTGAACTAAGTACACAAAGTGCAGTCTCTCACATTCTGGTGGGGGAATAAAAATATGAATGAAATGCAGACAAGTAAACACCACTATGATGAGTGGCATGGAGAGACTTAAAATACCTACACACCTTGGTAGGGCTGGTTACTCTAGTTCGTCAGAGAAGGCTTCTTTGCAAACAAATATTTAAGCTATGATCTGAATAACATAAAAATCACAGTGGAAAGAATATTCTGGCCAAACCAGTGCAAAGGTTCTGAGTTGGGAATGAACTGGTCAAATTAGCAGAACAGAAGGAATGCCAGGTGGCTGGAACATAGTAGACCAAGGGGGAAAGATATGTGATGAGTTTTCAAAGGAGGCAGAGGCATCAGAGACTGTATTCTATTCTAGGTGTTACGGGCAGCCATTAAAAGGTCTTAGTAAGAATGAGGTGGGAGCTGATTTTCATTTAAAAGGATGACTTGAGTTGCTGTGTGAGGAGCAACTGTAATAATCTAGAGAGGAGATCATGGGCCCTGGAGGAGGGTATTGATCATACATATGGAAAGAGGCAGACCTTGGAAAGAGAGTCAACAGGACCAAATGATGGACTGTAGGATAGGGATTAAGTGATAGAGAGGAATAAAGGATAACTTGCAAAGCTCTATCTTGGCCAATTGGGGGGATGTGGTTGGCATGGACTGGGATGGGAAGACTGAGACAGGGACAATTTTAGGGAATGGGAATTAAGAGATCTGTTTTGGTATTGTTAAGATGTATATTTGGTATTGTTAAGCTGTATTAGATTATTTAAGATGTATATTAGATAATCCAAGCAGAGATGTGACATAGACTGTGGAGTACACAATTTTGATGTTTTAGGATGATATAAGGACTAGAGGTGTAACACGGGTAGTTAGGTGTGTGTGATGGTATTTGAAACCATAGAATTGGACAAAATCACCTGACGAGAGAATGTAGCTGGAGAGAAGAAGGGGCTCCACGTGGGCTCTTAGTGGAAGAGAAAAGTAAGAGCCAATCTAGGATACTGAGAATGAGTGGTGAGTGAAGTAATTGGAAAACTGGAAGACGATGGTGTCATACAAAGTGAGAAGAAAGTATTCCATTAAACAGAGAGTGTCAACTGTGAAGACTGCTGTTACGAGATCTGGCAGATATGAGTCTAGGGGTGACCACCGAATTTGGCAATATGAAAGTCAAGGGAGTTTTTTGTTGTTGTTTTTCTTAAAAGGGCTGCTACATCAGCACAGGCATCAATAGGATCAGTCCAATAACAGAAGAAAAGGTGGTATGGAAAGATAACAATTGCAGCAGCAAAGTCATTGAGAGGATGGAGGGACAGGATCCAAACAAAAGGAATTAACCTTGGAAAGAGCCAAGGCATTTTCATTCAAGGAGCTGCTTGTGGAATTACTAAACCTCTTCTCTTACTAAGTGCAACTTCTCTTCCATAGATCATCTCATTTGATTCTCACATGATTCTCATGTATCTGATCATTTCCAATTTCCAGAGAAGGGAAAGAAAGTTTAGGGAGGTTGTATTATTTGTCCTAAAACATGCAAATAATAAATAATAAAAGAGAATTTAAACCTTTCTTGCAGTTCCAAACCAAACGCTCTTTCCACTACTTAATATCATGATAAAATCTCCCTTCTAAAGCTCCCTCTGATCCAACATGACAAATGTTCACAGTGTTTGAGATACAAAGAAGTATAGTTGCTTTGAGGCCATTTTCCTCATTTGATGGCTTAGTGATCAGCAAATGGCTTGGCAATTTTAAATTTGAATCCCTGGAATCTATTCATGTACAAGTTTTATGTCCACATTGTTTTTTTCCTGAATCTAATGATGGCTACAATATAGCAGGGCCATAATTACATTCACAGCTACAGATCTTTAAAAATACTAAAAATCGAATACCAGCCTGGGCGTGGTGGCTCACATCTGTAATCCCAGCACTTTGGAAGGCTGAGGTGGGTGGATCACCTGAGGTCAGGAGTTCAAGATCAGCTGGGCCAACAGGGCGAAATCCCATATCTATTAAAAAAACAAAAATTAGCTGGGCATGGTGGTTGGGGCCTGTAATCCCAGATACTCGGGAGGTTGAGGCAGGAGAATCACTTGAACCTGGGAGGCAGAGGTTGCAGTGAGCTGAGATCATGCCATTGCAGTCCAGCCTGGGTGACAATAGTGAAACTCTGTTTCAAAAAAAAAAAAAAATCGAATACCTTTCTTAACAAATTTGGTTCACATATTCAAGTTAACTTAAAAATTGCTAGTTTGCTTTGTTACCATTTTAGAGGGAGTCCCACCCAGTAAAACAGCGGTAAAGTCAAATATCTCGTTATTAAGTTAAAAAAAAAACTTTTAATGTAAGGAAAGTACAAACCCCAATCAACTGGGGGTGCAATGCAGAGGACTATATTATCCTATTATCTAAAAAGCATGGAATTTGACACGCTGGGTTCAAGTCAGGTTTGGTAAACTGTCCTGGTAATGTCTTTCAAGTTGTTTAACCTCTTGCTTTCTTTATTATGAAAATATGGCTAAAAATATTTATGCAAAAGAGTAGTTGTGAGAAACAAATGGGTTAATCCAGCAAGACCACTTCATAAACTGAGAGTACCTGTTGGTTGTTATTATTATGGATATAACACTGGATGGTTTGTTTTATTTTGCATTTCTTAAAAAACATTGTAAGGCAAATTTTCCTCTATCTTCTAATAATAACGTACCATTTCTTGAAGGTTCTCAGATAAAAGAGAAGAGCAACTACTTGCATAAGGACACTTGTTCCTCTTCTAAAAAGCTTTCCCAAATATCTTGAAACTGCATCAGTCCCATGTTCCCACAGAAGTATGTCTATTATTGCTACCATATAATGTAGAATATGGTAACTCAGCCACACATTCATTCTAACAACAAACGTACATTAAGGGTCTGTTATGTTCCAGGCTCTGAAGAAACTACACATCAATATAGAAAAAGGATTGTGATACATTTCTGCCTCTCCAGCAGTTCATAGTCTAATAAACAACATCTCCTCTTTTCATCCTCCACCTCAACTCCTAGCTATGAGCACTACAATGCCAAGACCCTTGTCTCAGTCATCGTTGGTGTCCCTCATATTACCTAGCACAGCACCTTGCTCATAGTAGGTGCTCAATAAATGATTATTGGATTGAAGTAATATTTTGTAGTGTGTTTTTTAAAACATTTAAAAGAACTGGTAGACTAACAAGGTGTTTTTTTCTCATAATGTCTCACTGGTTACATTTAACAGCAAGTTAAAATTAGATCTTTTTTTTTTTAAAGAAAGAAAACCATAGCAACTGTGATGTCGAATGTTTCAGAGAGCACATTTTTAAGGATTCTCTTTTGCTGAATTACCCATGTTTGAGCTGCCTATTTCAATCAAAAATTTAATAAATAAGCTGTGGTACTAATAGCCATGTAAACCACTGATTAAATCTATGAAGCAATAGAAACTCCCACACAGAACAGAACACTTGATGAAATACTTGAAGAAAAAAAACATAAATGTGTTGAAAATCCACTGAATACATTTAAAATGGTTACCCACTGGAAATGATTGAACATTAACTTCTCTTTGTTTCTTGTACTTGTATTTATTATAAAACCTTGGAGATTGTTCCCATGTTTCATGTCAATATTTGCTAAAGATTTTTTAAAGGCATATTCTATGAGGCAATCAATTTTACAGTGCTGTCTTCTAAATTAAAGAATGAGCAATTTTGCAGAATGTTATCAACAAATACTTCTATGACATACATAATGATTATCTAATGGTTTTCTCTGAAGTTATTTTTATTGAAGTAATGGTTAAAGTGTAGCTCAGTGTCTCAGAAACACTGACTAATGTCATGTTAATCAACTTGACTACTAAAAAAAAGTGAAGAGGTTGATAGTTTAAATCTAGTTGGTACATGATTCACTTGAACTATCAAAGAAGAAAATGTACTTTACCCAAGACGAAATTTAAAACAAAAAATAAATCCAGAAATATTTCTCAGAAACAACTTTTTCAAAGTTATAGTCTGTACCTTTTAAAAAAAAATCCAATTTTGTTTCTCTTAAATAAGAATGTGTAAATTAGCTGTTGATTGACAGCATTCATATTGATCAACATCTATTGAATGCCTACTCTATGCAAAGCACTGAACTAATGTCAAGAAGAGTAAAGTATATTTCTGCTTTTAGGGAGCTTATTGGAAGAAAAAATCATTCAGGAATAACTGCGACCTAAAAAATAAAAAATAAGTGCTATAAATGCCATTGGTATTATTCAGAGGAGGTAAAAATGGATAACTCCTTGGTAGGTTTGGTCAGGTAGAATGAGGTGGGAATAGGAAGTTGGGGAATTCTTAGTTGACAGACTGAAAATGAACATCTTTTGGAATTAACAAGATGTTCAGCTTGACTTCAGAGTAGTTTATAGGAGGAGTGCTAAATAAGGTTGAAAACACACATTGAGTGAGGTGGTAAAAGGCCTCAAATTCCAGATTATTTAAATAGAGTTTTATAATTTTTTAAAAAGCCATAGCAGCAGTTCCAAAAGTCTTCTGTACATGTGTGACAATTTTTATAAACAAACAAACAAACAAACAAAAAACACGGTGAAACCCCACCTCCACTAAAAACACAAAAAAATTAGCTGGGTGTGGTGGCGGGCACCCATAGCCCCAGCTACTCGGGAGACTGAGGCAGGAGAATGGTGTGAACCTGGGAGGCGGAGCTTGCAGTGAGCCAAGATCATGCCACTGCACTCCAGCCTGGAAAAAAAAAAAAAAAAAAAAAAAAAAAAAAAAAAAAAAACCACAGGCTGAAATAAAGTCATCTGATTTTCAACCAGCCCTGAAAAATAATGGTTGGATTTGGCCATGCTTTTTCATCCTGTGCATTTATGACACTTTCAGACATTCAGGTATTTATTCTGAATTTGGGAGGGAACCTGAATTAGTTTCTTTTATATATATATAGGGAATAATTGATCTTTCAGATGTCTGAAAGCTAAACATTTGCTTACATATTTATTCCGAGTGCTCTAGGTACACCTTATATACTTTTTCCCCCTGTTATTTTTTCTTGTATACAAATTCACTGAAGACCAAAATGATGATTTCTATAGAGCCGTTTAAAGACTAATGCAGAAGTACTCAAAATCTTATTTCTTAAAAACAATAAAACCTTCCTTCTTGCAGAAAGAAAAAGGCTTGGGGTGAGGGACATCTGGGAAGAGAATTGGAGTGGGAGGAGTTTGGAGGAAAATAGGCAGAGGAAAGGAGCACGGGAAGGAGGGAAATGGAAAGAGGGAGGCAGAGAGAGAGAACAATTATTCTTTAGAAGAAATGGCTATAAAGATAATTTTAAGCATTTATATGTGTTATATGCATTTACATGTGAAATAAATACAGCAGAGATAGGTAATGCTGCTGTAGATGCTAAAAATATTACTAATGACAACCAACTACAGATATTCTGGTACATTTTAGCCTCTAGTGCTTGAAGTAGAGAGAGTTTCAATAGATAAGATACCTGGGGGAGGCATCATGAAAATGTTAGAACAGCTCACAAACCAATGTTTCCTGTTTATATTTTTAACAGCCTACTGTGGAAATTAAAATGAACCAGAAACCCTTAAAACCAGGTATTTTGAGCTTTAAACAAGTTTCAAGAACAGCATCTCTGCTACCAAAAGAACCTTAATGGTATAGATACATATCTGGGAGTGTTCATTCAACAGAGATCTTAACTGAAGGACTAAAGTTTATTTTTACTCAATCCAAATCATATGTAGATGTGGCACAAGAGCAAACGAAAGATAAAGAGATGGCCAAGACCGTTTTCCCCTTGCTACTCTGAGTAGCCACATTAGCAGTCCAAAAGATGTTGGATGCCAGCAATGTCTTTCTCCTTTTTTTTTTTTTTTTTTTGAGACGGAGTTTCACTCTTGTTGTCCAGGCTGGAGTGCAATGGCATGATCTCGGCGCACTGCAACCTCCGTCTCCCGGATTCAAGTGATTCT
>NW_012109253.1:275093-309773 GCF_000951045.1 Mandrillus leucophaeus
CTTGTTGTCCAGGCTGGAGTGCAATGGCATGATCTCGGCGCACTGCAACCTCCGTCTCCCGGATTCAAGTGATTCTCCTGCCTCAGCCTCCCGAGTAGTTGGGACTACAGGTATGTGCCACCACGCCCCGCTAATCTTGTAGTTTTAGTAAAGACAGGGTTTCACCATGTTGGTCAGGCTGGTTTCAAACTCTTGACCTCAGATGATCCGCCCGCCTCGGCCTCCCAAAATGCTGGGATTACAGGCATGAGCCACCGCGCCTAACCAGCAATGTTTCTAAGAGATGAAAAGGAAACAGGGTCTTGCCCAAAGTGAAGCTGTTGGTGGGGCTTGTGATTCACAGTCATGCTGATCTTCAATACTAAACATAACACCGGATGGTAAAAATTTCAAACTTAGATGTTTTATCCTGTAGAAACACAACTCTACTGTGTCATTATGAATCATTGGGGAAATATTCTAGGACTTAGCTTTTACAAATTAATAAACAAGATAGCTATTATTAGAATTATTGGAATTCAGTCATTCTTATGAGATAACAAAGACCATCAAGGTAGATCCTTTGATATGTCCATGTATGACCGTAAACCTTTTCTGATGACATATGTGTCCAATTATACAGAGGGGGAAAGTACTTCAAAGGTTAGAGCCATAGGAACAGTTATGGGTCTTCCTTTACTTAAAAATCTAATGGGTCACAGTTCAAGATGCTCTTTGTTTGTTTGTTTGTTTAAGTTCTGGGATACATGTGCAGAATGTGCAGGTTTGTTACATAGGTATACATGTACCATGGTGGTTTGCTGCAGCTATCAACCCATCATCTAGGTTTTAAGCCCCCCATGCATTAGGTATTTGTCCTAATGCTCTCCCTCCCCCTTTCCCCCGACCTCCCGACAGGCCCCAGTAGGTGATGTTCCCCTCCCTGTGTTCACATGTTCTCATTGTTCAACTCCCACTTATGAGTGAGAACATGCGGTGTTTGGTTTTAAGAGTCTTCTTTGGCAAACTACTGTCTTCCAAACAAACAAATGAAAATAGTCAACAACATTAGTAAGTTTTGAGAAGTGACTCATGATTTTTATCTTGAGTCGGACACTGACCTTGACGATAAAAGCACAAGTGTTAGCTTTTATCTCATTGTTATCTTATTATATGCAGCCCTTCTTTCTCGCATTTTTCTCCTATCTTTGTGGTCCGATCTATGTCTATTAGCTATACTAAAGAACATCATGTTATAGAGGAAGTATCCCAGGCTAGGGGTTAGCGAGCGGCAGTCCTACGAAGGTAATAACAGTCTGAATGGGTAGGTTTTGCTAATGACCAACCAATGTGACCTTGGAGAAGGAACTTAATCCCTCTATCCCTTAGTTTCTTTGCAAAATGTGGTCCCTGTTCCTATTTACTCCACAAAGTTGTTTCCAGAATAGAATGTGATAGGTGAAAAGAAAGAGTCCTAAACGGCAGGAACCAACCATACTAAATAATTATTATATCTTAGAACACTTGATTTTTTGAAACAAATCTAGAAGCACATAACATGCAGAATCTTGGAATCAAAAGACTATTAGTTATACATATTGAGCATTAATATTTTAGGAAAATATCTCCTCTTTATATAATGTACATTGTTGATACCATTACTGTAAATATATTAATATGGTAGACTGAAGATAGACTATGGCTCACATTTGTGTAAGGCTGAAGGTCATGCTTTTCTTCTTTAAAGCCTGTTGTGAACAATAGTTGTCTATGAGCTTTTTAAACATGAGATTTTCATTAGTAATAAAAGAAACAAATTTAGGAAAGATTGTGCTCACATTTTTTGGAAGATTTTCAGAGAAAGCAGCTGGGGTTTCTTTAGACTCCCAAGTCTATTATTCAGGTGAGTAATGTATTTTATACTGAGTTCTAGACCACCTGCCTTTCTGAGGAAATTAATATTGAGATAGACTTACTTTGGCTTTTCTTGTCTCAGTGGCTATGTATAAAATTTTCCTATTCAATGAGTTTGGGTACCCCATTAATGTATTCATTCAATGTTGTTCAGCCATGGAGGATTATTTTTTAAGACAATGTCTAGGTGTGTTTACAAAAAATTCTAATCTTGGTGAGTTTTGAGACTGACACATATATTCCTCTATTAAAATAGTCAATAGATGATGTAAATACAGTTTTACTTACAAGGCAACAAATACTAATAATGAATAAAATAGTGTTTAAAATGAATTTGACTATAGTCTAAACCACTGGAATTCAAAATATTGCCTTAATTACTTTCCTTTTTCTAGCCCCCGCAGGAGTTTTGGGCAGGATCAATGGATGCAGGAAGCAGTAGGAGTTTGGAGAATGCAGTGAATAGGATCTATCATGATCAGCTTGTTCCAAAGATAAACACAAGCAAGAAAATGTCCACCTTAGCACACCCACCTAACATCCTGGAAATGCCACAAGAGATTAAGAAAAACTGTGGAGGTAAACAGGTAGAAATCACACTTGAAAGAATAAAAATGACAAAGAGCATCAAAGAAAAACAAAGCAATGATTTAGAGAAAGCAGCCTTTAAACGGAAGGCAGAAGGTGAAGAAAAGCCAACTAGAAAGAAAGAGGCAAAGATAATAGAACTTGACAATCAGTTAATCACCATGCCTCTGCCTCACATCCCCTTAAAGAACATAATGGATGTGGAAATGAAGTTGGTCTACATTGATGAAGTGGGTGTTCGCTATGAGTTTGTAGAGTCCTTCATGTCTACTGGGAGTCAGCCAACATGCCGAGTTGCTGAAATAGTAGACCCTTTGAGTGTACCTAATTTCAGCTTTCTGCCTCAGATTGACAAATGGCTTCAGGTAGCCTTAAAGGATGCCAGCTCTTGCTATAGACAAAAGAAATACGCCTTGGCAGCAGGACAGTTCAGAACAGCACTTGAGGTATGGGATTAAAGAAAATATAGATTGGTGACAGGAAGCTATGAAATGGAAAGTTGCAATTGCATTGAGGGGTTCTGACCATACTGTAATAAACAGAGATCATGAGGTGAGGATATTTAATGATATCAGGATTTTGCAGTTCCCCGTTTACATAAAGCAAATAAATAAGCTATGCCTGCAAATTAATAGGCCTGTGTGCACTTGATATATAGAAATAACCCCAAAAGCACACTTCATGCTTTTTACAAACCCTGAAGTGAATGGTGATATATTTTAAGAATGCAGTTGGTTTCTTCATTTAGATGTACACCTATAAAAGCCATAAAGTTTTAGTACAATGGTGGTGGGTAGAATATAGATTCTCTAGAAATAGGCAGTTAATGAGTATATGAATTGTCCGCTTTTGATATGTAGTATCCTCATGATTAAACATAACCATCTTTACTTTTTAGCATGTGCTTATAATTTATACGTGATACTTATTACAAACAAAATAACACCATTTGACTTTACCATCAAACTTTATTTTCCTCCCCATTCTAGTGATCTTTATGAATAATTATCTTCCTATCTATAAACAGGTAAGTCTGTGACTATCTCGGCATAAAAAAATAGCCCATGGACTAAAATAAACTTCAGAATCACTACTAAAACACAAAATAGGTAGTGGGAAAATTATACTAGCTCATGACATACTGTACCTATAGAAGGACCAAAGTGTATGCACCATTGGTCTTGTTATATTGATGAGTGCATACGTAGTATTTTATTTTACAAAACTATCTTACAGAAAACATGTCAATGCATATTATATATGCCTGCTGGGCACTGGAGATATTTAAAAAGAAATGAATGAAGACATGGTTCCTTCCCTCTAACCATCTGGTGAGGAAGACAAACCATTAAACATTTAAATAAAGATGCCATAAAGTCCTGGCATGGTGACTCACACCTGTAGTCCCAGCACTTTGGGAAGTCAAGGTGAAAGGATTATTTGAGGCCAGAAATTCTGGACCAGCCTGGGTAACATAGTGAGACCCTGTCTCCACAAAATGTAAAAATTAGCTAGGCATAGTGGCACACATCTGTACTCCTAGTTACTCAGGAGGCTGAAAGGATCTCTTCGGCCCAGGAGTTCGAGAGTGCAGTGAGCTATAGTGACACCACTGCACTCCGGGCTGGGCAACAGAGTAAGACTCTGTCTCAAAACAAAAAAAAAGAAGAAAAGAAAAATGCTGAAAAGAGTAATTGACCATGGGCAATGAGAGTGAGCAGGAGTCAAATGTGAGATGTTGTCGTGAAAGTGGTGAAATTTAAAGAGTAAAGTATTATTTTCATTGTTAGTTGCAGGTTAAAATGACTACAACTACAATGAATTATTAATAGGTGACATCAGACAAAGGGTGCCCCTAAATATTTTAAAAGGCTCTAAGTACAAAAGGAGACCTAAGTAGATATGAAGTAATTAGGTAGCACACAAATAGATGCATCTATAAATATTTCTGCTCGCATAAAGGGTCATCTACACAAATAAGGGAAGTGTGATGCACTATGTAAACTTCTAAGCTACCTAATAAATGCTGAAAAGTCCGTATTATCCACAAACCACCAAAAGAATCCTCTGTTCTTTTGAACAGTCTTTTGAGCTAAAGCCCCGCAGCCTCCATCTACGAAAAGGATGCTAATGAAAGACTCTACGAAGAACGCCAGGCAGTTCTGCCAGAGCCATCTTCAGCTGAAATTTATTTTCCCGGTGCAGGGAGGGTTAAAGGTATAAATTTTATAGATAAAGAAAAATAATCATTTTGGCAAGAAAAAAGAAAGGCATCTTTTCTTAGCTACTGTAAAAGCTTCAAATTAAGTCTAGGTAAAAGCAAAAGACATCTGCGTTAAATGAAAGAAAATACCCAGTTTTCCATAAAATCCAGTGCTCACAATTATAAAATTTGAATCAGGATTTTTTAATCCTTTTCTTTTTTTATTTTTTTTGAGACGGAGTCTCGCTCTGTCGCCCAGGCTGGAGTGCAGTGGCCGATCTCAGCTCACTGCAAGCTCTGCCTCCCGGGTTCACGCCATTCTCCTGCCTCAGCCTCCCGAGTAGCTGGGACTACAGGCGCCCGCCACCACGCCCGGCTAATTTTTTGTATTTTTTAGTAGAGACGGGGTTTCACTGGGTTAGCCAGGATGGTCTCGATCTCCTGACCTCATGATCCGCCCGTATAATTGTACTGTATAATGCTTGTGTTTCTCTCTGTCTCCTTCCCTACTTCCTCTTTTTTTCTCTCTCCTGTTTTCTTTCTCTCTCCCAGGGTTTTAAGGAAAGTTTTGGATGCTGACACTAATTACTGATAATTAACAAAAATAATTATTTTGAAATCAAAACTTAGCTTAGACATCTGGCCTAGGTTTTGTCTAATTATCTGGGGAGTTAACTTTGAAATCTTAGCTAGAATGTCTCAATAAAACAAAGCTACTGGGAATGGAAGAGATTTGTAGCCTTTTCAGACTTTCTTTTTTTTTTTCCTAATTTAACTTCTAAATTTAACCTTATTAAATGTGAGTGCTCTCACATTTCATTTAAGGCATCTCTCCCTTTTCCTTAAGTCCTAAAATGGCTTTGAATAAGGTAGGATGGATGATAGAGGCCAAGGCATAATGATAATGATCACACTTGATAGATGTAGCAGCAAGTGTGGATACATTAAGGTTAGGTTTGGCTGCAAAATAAGTGTCTGAAGGAAGGTAGAAATTTATTTCTCTCATACATAAAAGTGGGTAGTCAAAGGCTGGTATGATATGATGGTCAGGGTGCCAGGTTATATCTCCTTTCCTAAGAAGTGGCCTTGACTTCATGATCCAAAATAACCATTCCTGCTGGTATCATCAAATACACATTCTAGCCAGCCAAAAATGAGAAAAAGGAAAGACAGAGGCACACAGTGTCTCCACGAGCACACCATTTTCGTTTTTTTCCCGTTAACCAAAATTTAGTCATGTGGCCACACATACCTGCAAGGGAGGCTGAGAAATAAATACAGTCTTTATTCCAGATGGCGCTAACATTCAGAAGTTCTATTACTGAGAAAGAAGGAGAAAATAGGTATTGAAGGATAAGTAGCATCTCTCTCATAGAAGGCTCATGAGAAGGCTCATGAGACTTTTTTTTTTTTTTTTTTTATGTGGCCCAGGCTGGAGTGCAGTAGCGTGATCTCAGCTCACTGCAACCTCTGACTTCTACGTTCAAGCAATTCTCCTGCCTCAGCCTCCCGAGCAGCTGGGATTACAGGCGCCCACCACCATGCCCGGCTAATTTTTGTATTTTTAGTAGAGACAGGGTTTCACCATGTTGACCAGGCTGGTCTTGAATTCCTGACATCAGGTGATCCATCCGCCTCGCCTCCCAAAGCGCTGGGATTACAGGCGTGAACCACAGTGCCCAGCAGAGACATTTAGAATGGTTGCCAAACATGTGGTGCGAAGTCAGCTGTAAGAGCATGTAGAGGACTGGCTGTGATTAAAGGTGAGGCCACAAAAAAGAAACAGAAAAGTAAGAACTGAGCGAAGGCCCTGGAGGCATTTAAATATTTATTAAGTGACATAATAACTTCCAATGCGTCTAATAAACCCATTAGAATGTTCTGTTTATGTGTTAGTTTCCTTTGTGTTCTTGACAAAGTACTAACTCCTTTTATTTTCATAACATAGTCACTAGATAGCTATATTTATGAAAACATTTTATAATGATTAAGGTCAAAGGGTATGCAATGAGTCAGAAGACAACAGTTTAACTTCCAAAAACAGTCAACTTTAGTCTTTTAGGATTTTGTAACATAGCAGGCATTTATGTAAACATGCTTAATGAAATAACTTATTTTTGCATGCTTTCTTTTTACTGTATAAAGGTGAATCAGTTATATGGGTAAAATTGGTGTTTAGCTCTATGACCACCTCATCAATCTTTCTCAAGTTTTATTAAAAACAGTCATCATATGCTCTTATGTTTGTATTCACACCAGAAGCTAAACCAATAAGGGCAAAAGGTGTAAGCTGAAGATAAAAATACAAATTCATATTACTTTATATTGTCATGCCTAGATACTATTCCCTGCAATTTTTAAAAGACAGCCATACAAATTTCCCCACTACAAAAACAGTAGGGATTCTATTTAAAAAAAAAATGACTGCCTCATATAGTTATATTTGCATATTAAGTAATACATACTACTATGTAATAAATTGCTTGGCTGTCAACAAAAAGTAGGCAGAGATTAATAAATTAGGAATACAGAAAGGACAGAAGATGTAGTAATCATATTTTTTGTCACTTATTGGAACAACACTCAAAGAAATTATCGAAGGTTTTTCTAACTTCCGAGCATGCAACTTAGACAATACCACCATTTCAATCTTAATCATAGGATCCTAATAATTAAGAGGCTTCCACCTTCTGAATTAGAACAAATCTATATGTATCCTTTAAGATTCACAGCTTCAAACAATCCTACTCAACCCATCAAAGAAGACAGAACAAGACCCATCCATTACCAACCAGAACTTTCAATTCCTCTGATTTCATCATGCAGCAGACCCTTGAGGTGCTAATCTTTTTTTAATATCTTGGCGCTCCAGTCACTGGTCTGTGAAGTTAAAGTAATAACTCATATTTATGGAGCTCTTTATATGTGTCAGGTACTATATTTTACATTCTGGGATTATTTACATTCATTATTCCATTTTATTCTCACAACAAGCCAGTGAGATAGTACTGGTATTATTGTGTTACTAATGAGAAAACCAAGGGTGGACTCAAGGGTCAAAAACTAGAGGAGGTGGAGTCAGGATCCGGTTATCTGGCTTCAGGGCTCACCAGTGTGCCTTTGCTACTCTAAGTGTGAGCTGGTTGGAAATACAAAATTCCAGACCTTGCCAGACCTGCAGAATCAGAATCTGTATTTTAACAAATTCCAGATGGTCCTTATGCACATTGCAGTTTGAGGAGCACTACACTCTCTGATATGCCTACACAGAACAGATTTGCCCTCCAATTAACGCTTTGTAGCTTGGTCCCTACATTGTATAATTTAAAATGTTGTATGTCCAACATTGATTTTATAGAAAATAATTTCCTCTTAAGCAGGTGTTTCTATAACAATAGTTCAGAATTTTCTCATTTCAAGGATCCATAAAAAATGTTTTAAGTGTGTGTAGGGGGAGAGTGGGTTGACATTGCATTTGTGTTGTACAAGAACATTACAAAAATTACCATCTATTACCACCATTGAATCATAAAATATGGAGCAGTTTTACCCATAAAAGTTAGAAGGAAAGATAAAAAGAAATAGAAAGGTCATACTGTCAAAATGAAGGATATTTTAAAAATAGTTATATTTTAATTTTATGAAAAGCTATGTTGTCTTTATTTTTTATTTTCCCTTGGATCGGTAAAGCATTGGTCTGAAAACAAGCTTTTGGGAATCACTGTTCTAGAACACATTCTTTATGGTAAATGTTAGGTATCCAACATGATTGAACCCGCACCGGGCCCTTCTTATGAGATTACTTCCAAGATAATGGAATTTGCTTCAAGACAGGTCCATTTCGGAGCCCATTCAAGGGGGTTTATTTAATGAAGTAGAAAAGATATCTCATTACAGGGCGGCCTCACCTGTAATTGCTCTGCTGAGAATTACTGTAGCAACTCTCTAGAGCACAAAAATGTGGATATCTTAGAAAGCTTAATTTAAATAAATTCTAGCACAGGTATTTCTCTGGTGCAACATAATCAGAAATTTAGGGGTTCACTGAATTCTCTGAGTGCCTAAGCTGTCTCATTATAATCTGTGGATTTGTATATGAATTCAGTATGCATTTCTTAAACTCCTGTTGAGTTCCAGGCATTTTGTTGTTGTTGTTGTTATTGTTGTTTGTTTTAAGATGGAGTCTTGCTCTGTCACCCAGGCTAGAGTGCAGTGGTGTAATCTCGGCTCACTGCAAGCTCTGCCTCCCAGGTTCAAGCGATTCTCCTGCCTCAGCCTCCTGAGTAGCTGGGATTACAGGTGCATGCCACCACACCTGGCTAATTTTTGTATTTTTAGTAGAGACAGGGTTTCACATTCCAGGCATTTTTACTCATACAATCATTGTAATAACCCTCTCTAAGATGGATATTATCATCCCATTTTACAGAAAAACTGATGCTCTAAAAAAATTAAACAACTTACTTCAAGTGCCATGGCTAGTCTGTGGCAGGGCTGAGATGGAATTCAGGTCCCCTGATTTCACATCTGGACTTCTTTACACTACTGCTTTTCATACTGTAATGTGCATTAAAAAATGTACAGTAATCTTGTTAAAAATGCAGATTCAGATGCATTATGTTTGTAGTGGGACACCAGATGCCTCATTTCAAATAAGTTCCCAAATGATGTTCATAGTGCTGGTCCAGGGACAACTCTGAGAAGGATTTATACCAAACCACTAGTAGGTTCTCAAGTGACTGCCATTGCCGCTCTAGTAAATTAGCAGTAAGCACTAGCTCACATACTCCTAAGTGGCTGCAGGGGTCCAGAGCTGTGATGAACAGGGCACTGAATTTGGAGTCAGATTATCTGTGTTTGACACTGTGTTGATGCTGTGTGACTTTGAGCAACTTTCTTAGCTGCTTAGAATGCCATTAAGTAGAAATGATAGATAATAAGGTGCTTTCACACAGAATATCAGGAATTGTTTATTGAAAAACATAATGAAATCTAAATTCATGTACAAGTTGTCGCTGTACTTCTCAAGTCCCTCATTTCCCTGTGTGGTATGTGTTTAATTTAAAGCTTAACATTCCAAAGGATTTTGCCCAACTATGTGTTTACCAACATTTTTTAACATCCATAACCCAAACCCTTTGATTAATATTAACAATTTCTAGTCTTCTCTTAATTATATTTGAAATTTAACCAAAGCAAGGGACAAAATAATGCATCGTGTTCTACTTTATTTTCCCTTGAGAAGCAGTGATCTAAACCAAACACTATGTTGAACTATTAACTGCCTCTCGCACAAATATAAGCCTTCGCTTAAATGCACAAATTGTTATTCTAGAGATAGCCCATTGTTTCTTAGTTGTCAAGTATAAACTGACTGTGAACTCTTCATGTTCAAGATTAGATATTCAGATTTTAACTTGATTGATGTCATCTTTGTTCCGTACAGGGACACCATAACTAGTAAGTATTTAATGATTTTAAAAAATTTGGAAAATGTTAGCAAATATAGCGAATATACATGGGAGGAAAATAAGAAATGAATTTCCCCTTTAACCTCAAAACTAAGATAAAATTATTATTATATACATTTGTATAATTAATGTGTTTAATTTTACCTTGTAATAATTAAACACTGATTAAAGTACAAATCTCTAGAAAATTAGAATTTGCCATTATAAGAAAAATGTATGTTAATACCACTAGCAGTTACCAGCTATTTTAACCTGGCATAATGCTAGATGTTGGAAATGCAAATATAAATAAAATACAGTTTCTGCCCTCAAGGATTCAAAGTGTAGAGACAAGGAATTGGGTCTTGCTTGCCTGAATTCCAATACTTCATTTACATTTTAGGGCTATGTATTTTTATTTGTAGTTCAGTGTGTTAGTGTTTATATTTAAATTTTTTTTTCTGAAATGTGATCTTTAAGTGGACATTTAGAAAGATATCCAACATATTTTACTGTAATTTATTTACCTTCAATGGTTATCATCCCAACCCCGGTGGAATAAAAAACAAATTAGAAGATTTAAGATACATAGAGGAGAGTTGATTATTGGTTAAAGAAGCAAAATATTTTTCAGGCTTAGTATTACATAAAAGGGATGAGAAATAGGAGATATATCTGAGGCAATTACTCAATTTGATGGGCCACTGTTCATTACTATCGAGGCTTTTTATCCACATGGTCCTGGCTGTGCTGCACACCCACCCTCTGACTCATCTGACTCATGCTAAGCCCCTCCCTTTCCCACACAAAAGCAGCCATTGACACAGCCACAATTCCTATTTGTATGCAGCACGCATAACATGGGAGAAGTTGTGACGAGGGATTTGGAGAGAATCAAAAGGACAGGAAGAGTGGAAGAGGGGGCCAAATGAGAGTCGGGAGGTAGGCATTGACCATCTTGGGGAGGAGAGAGTTTTCCCATAACTTAGATGGTGGTAGAGTATGGAAGGGGGGTTAGTAGGAGAATTTTCAATAAATAAACCTACATTATAATTTGTATCACTTTACAAATGAAAGGAGAATCACATCCCATAAAAAAAAGATTATGAACATTGTAGGTTGTTAATACAGTCATGCGTAGCTTAACAATAGAGATACATTCTGAGAAATGTGCCATTAGGCAATTTTGTCATTGTGCAAACATAATAGATTGCACTTACACTAGCCTAGATGGCATAGTCAACTACACACCTAAGCTAGATGGTAAAGCCTACTGCTTCTAGGCTACAAAGCATGTTATTGTACTGAGTGTTGTAGGCAATTGTAACACAATAGTATTTGTGTACATAATCATAGAAAAGATATAGTGAAAATACGGTATGAAAAATAAAAAATGGTACACCTGTATAGGGCTGCTCCATTATAATCTGATGAGACTACTGTCATATATATGGTCTGTCACTGACCAAAACATCATTATGCAGCACATGACTGTATAATTACAATCACCTGGGGAGCTGTTAGATGTACACAGATGCCCAAATCCACTCTCAGAGAGTCCAATACAATTATCTGGGGTCCAGGCAATGATCACTCTTGGCACATTGGTATTTTTACAATCCCAGGTTGACTATGGAGCAGCTTAACATGGAGAACCACTAGCATTGAAAATACTCATCACTTCCTTCTCTTTTAAAAATCACAATAGGTTTTAACACACATATAACTTTTGAAAGAGAATTAATAAATAAACACACAAAGCTATTTAAAAATATTACATAAAAGTTTAAATTGTCATGAAAATTTACTCTGAAAATTTATACTGAAAATAATATCATATTCATTTAAAAAGCAAATTAACTTAATAACTACTTTTCTATTAATACTAAAAAATAAATTGATACTGAACTTGGGCCAATGGCTAGTTAGTATGTGTCTCTGAAACTTTAAGTTCATCCCATAAGTGAAAACCTCACCAAAAAAAAATGGACAATTAATCCATAGGAAGCTGAGAAAGATCTTTTTCAAGATCTTTTTCATCAGTAGGATTACTTCCATAGTTTACAGGTGGCCATTATTTGTTTGATTCAAATGACAGTAAATGTTAATGAAATTTTTAAATATAGTTAACTCTGTTATTCCTCTGAATCAAAACCTAACCAATTGTGATGAAGTCTTACACAACCCTAAATTGTAATCAGTTTGAAGACTGTTTGGGGCTGACACCCAGAAAAATTTAAGTCAGATGATTCCGACTTAAGTATTGGATCATGTTGTGAAACATTTCTTTCACTATCCAACTTTCCAAATGTGTATCAGTCTACTGAAACCAAATAGACTTAAAAACAGCAATTCCCTCTCTTTCCTCTGTTATGTACTCCATTGCAGCCTTCATACACGTACAACTTCATAAACAGACTCTTGAATAGTAAGTAGATGAGATCCACCTTAATGTGTTCACAAAAATGTAATGCAGAGTAAAGTTGCAATTGCTTTTTCAATTCAGATTATCTAGAAAAATATTAAAGGAAAATTTAGTTTCAATTTCTACTAAATTATGTAACTCTTCTTTTGCCTCATTTGACATTCACCAAAATAGAGAGGACTTTGTTTCTGCCTGAGAGATGATTCTGTTTCTATCAGAGAATAGGAAGTAACTACTTAGGGAGTGAAAAAAAAAAGAGAGAGAGAGAGAGACAGAGACAGATTTTCAATGCACTCAGTGTGGTTCCCTTGTTTTGTAGGAATTGTTATGAATACCTAGAACATTGGATTCATATATACTTGAATGCCACTACTAAAATATATTTCATATCTATAAATAAATATCTTCTAGAGTGTTTGGGTGGATGATGATGATGATAGTGATGATATTCATCTATGAATAAATGATCATTGATTTTGCAGAGCAAATTACACCAATAAATCAACCACAGATTATTAAGTCACTAGAATGTTACTATAAGAGTGACTTTGGGGTAAGAGGATGTGATGTGATAGGGCTTTGGTTTTCAAGGAATTTGAGTCAGGTTTTAGAAAGAAGTCTTATAATGGCAAGACAATTAGAAATCTATTAAGTGTTCAGTGATGGGCAATGGCTGTATAGAACAAAGGCTTAGGATGAGAAAATTCAATGGAGTGTATGATATATACATATGAACACAACTGTGTGTGGCAGGCACTTTATCTATATTAACCTATCTAATTCTCACAACCAACCAGTGGGTTGGAAACTCTTATTATCCCCATTAAAGATACCTAGATTAAAATACATGAAGTACCAATGGAAAAGATAGGATTTTGGAGTGAACTTCAAAACAGAAATAGCTAAATGGAAAAGTGGGGAGGGAGAGGGGAAGGAAGATGAGTATGATGTGTGAAACATTACTAGAAGGATGGCGAACTTGATGAAAGAAGGATAAAACAGAAGGGCAGCAAAGTGATGAGCAAGCCAAAGAAAGACATTATTATAAAATAAGGGTGGATAGATAGAGATTCTGGAGGATCCAAACCAGGAAGAGGACATTGGAATTGATGTTGAAGGCAAAAGGTGAGTTCTTGGACAGGAAAGTTATAACAAATGGATCCATTGGGAATCAGCAAAGGACATAAAAAATATTATTGAGTAGTTACTACTTTAGCAACATTGTGCTGGTTACTACAGGAGCTACAGGAAAGCATAGGATTTCAACCCCACAATCATAGCTCTTTATTTATTCTTTAATTGCATCTAAAATATTCTGCTTATAGTAGACATTTTATTTGCCATAATCCAAGTCTTGATTTTAGGGGAAAACAACTAGAGGGGTAAAAGTATGAGAGAATATAAAGAGAAAACATCAAGGGTAAAATAGGAAGGAGTTGGGTGTTGCTAGGGTAGTAAATGCAGAGAAGAATGAATAGGGAGAAATAAAGCTGAAAAAGCTGGCAGGTTGTCAGGGGCCATACATGCCTTCTGAGATTTTATACAGCAGGCAACAAAATGCCTTCAGAAAGGATCAACATGGGGAAATGATGAAGTCTAATTTTTAATTTTGCTTTATCACTCCAGTGTATATATAGAGAAAATATAGTATTCAGTCTCTGAGTTATTACCCATTGCTGGGTTGTAAAATCAATTTAATGGATTGTAATCAGCGTTATGTTTAATTGAAATCATAGAAAGGAATGGAATAGAATAAAAATTCAATACAATAAAAAATATCAGAGTTCATTGAACATTGGAAGATAAGTTTTACTTTGTAAAAACTTTGTTACATATCCAGATATATCTCTATCTATCTATAAATAGAAATATAAATAGACAGGAAAAGAGAGAGAAAAAGGAAAGAAGGAAGGAAGGAAGGAAGGAAGGAAGAAAAGAAGGAAGGAAGGAAGGGAGGGAGGGAGGGAGGGACAGAGGGAAGGAGGGAGGAAAATTTGCAGAGTTAGTGAGTGTAACTTTGGATATATTGCATGTGAAGTCTGCTGGCAAGCCCAGTTGGAGCAGCACATTTGTTGGCTAGAAACATGCAGGAAGCACAGGGGAAAGTTCATGATCAAAGACAGGCATTGAGGAGTCACCAGTACCTGAAGCCACCTGAACTGTAAAAGGAAAATAAGGATAAGGAAAGAATTTTGGAGAAATGTGAATAATGCAGAAAGGACTATCTCTGAGATTAAGAAATTAATTGAGAGAAAACTGTAATACGTTACTCCTCATGGACTCAAGGTTTTGAGGAAATTGCTAGTTACAGAGTTTCTAAAAGTAGCATTAAGGGTAAAGAATAACCTGTTTGGCTGTCAAGGGTCTTTGGAGAGAACAATTTTAATGGTTATCACTGAAACCCAACCAAGAAGCCTCCTTTCTCAAGAATGGGTCTGAACACCCTCTAGTTTAAGAAGCCCAGGGATGAAATAGTTTTGACCTGAAAAGTTGGACTAACTATGTTAACTATGTGTTCAAGATGTCAACTAAAACTTAGCAAGCATAATTTTTACTGCGAAATTTTATGTATTGGCACAATTAGTCTTTGCACTCATTATATAGTGGAGCATATGATGTAGTTTCAAAGACTCATGTTAAAAGAATAGACCACCATCTGAAATTAAAAGCTGACTTTATTGTTTGTAATCCAGGGAAAACTGGTCTTGTAGGGCACAGCCTTTCTGAACAAAGCCAACTTCCAGAACAAAATTAAGTTTGGAAAAAGAAGTGGACAGCACGACCTATAGAATTGCTTGAAAAGGAAAAGTAGAAATGGGACAGTAGCCTAAGAGAAATGCAAAATGATGGGCTGATTTTCAAATTCTTTCAGAATATGACCACTGGCCATTATTATATTAAAAGGGCCCATAGAGAGAGGGAATAAGTCAGTGAAAATATGATTGAAAGGGTAAAATCTCTAAGGATGTTTAAAAGGATGAAGGTCTGGAGACAGATGGAAAGATTAGTGATATAGTTTGGATGTCCCCTCCAAATCTCATGCAGAGATGTAATCCTCAATGCTGGAGTTGGGAACTGGTGGGAGGTGTTTGGGTCATGGCTTGCTGTTGTCCTCAAGATAGTGATTTCTCAAGAGATCTGGTTATTTAAAAATTTGTGGCACCTCCCCCAACTTGCTCCTGCTCTCACCATGTGATGTGTCTGTTCCTGCTTCACTTTCCATCATGATTAAAAGCAACCTGAGACCTCACCAGAAGTAGATGCCAGCACCATATTTCCTATAAATCCTGTAGAACTGTAAGCCAACTAAATCTCTTTTCTTTATAAATTACCCAAGCTCATGTATTTCTTTATGGCAATGCAAGAATTACCTAACATAGAAATTAGTACTGAGGAGTCGGGCACTGCTATAAAGATACCTGAAATTGTGGTAGCAACTTTGGAACTGGGTAATAAGCAGAGGTTCAAAGAGTTTGGGAGGGCTCAGAAGAAGAAAGGAAGATGAGGGAAACTTTGGAACTTCTTAGAACCAGGTTAAATAATTGTAACCAAAATGTTAATAGTGATATGGACAGTGAAGGCCAGACTGATGAAGTCTCAGATGGAAATAAGGAACTTTTTTGGGAATTGGTGCAAAGGTCACCCTTGTTATGCCTTAGCAAAGAACTTAGCTACATGTCTGTGGAAGTTTAAACTTAAGAGTGATGACCTAGGGGATCTAGCAGAAGAAATTTTTAAGCAGCAAAGCATTCAAGACTTGGCCTGGCTGCTTCTAACAGCCTGTAGTCAGATGCAGGAGCAGAGAAATGACTTAAAGTTGCACTCTATATTTAGAAGGGAAGCAGAGTATAAAAGTGAAACATTTGCAGCTTGGCCAAGTAGCAGAGAAAGAAAAAGCATTGTCAGGAAAGGAATTCAAGCAGGCTGCAGAGCGACCACTTGTTAGAAAGATTTGCATGACTAAAATGTAGCTAGGTGCCGGTAGCCAAGATAATGGGGGAAAGGCCTCAAAAACTTATCAGAGATCTTTATAGCAGCCCCTCCTATCACAGGCCCTGAGGCCCTAGAGGAAATAATGGTTTCGTGTTCTAGGGCCAGTGCCCCATTGCCCCACACAGCCTCAGGACACTTTTCCCTGCATCCAGGCCATTAGAGCTCCAGCTGCAGCTCAAAAGCCCTCAGGTACAGCTTGGGCTGCCACTCCAGAGGCCTGGAGCCATAAGCCTTGGTGGTTTTGATGTGGTGTTAAGCCTGTGGGTGTGCAAAGTGCAAGAGTGAAGAAAGCTTGGCAGCCTCTGCCCAGATTTCAGAGGATATATGGAAAAGCCTGGGTGTCCAGGCAGAAGTCTGCTGCAGGGACAGAGCCCCCACAGAGATGCTCCACTACAGCAGTGCAGAGGGGAAATGTGCAGTTGGACCCCCTACACAGAGTCCCTACTGGGTCACTGCCTAGTGGAGCTATGGAAAGTGGGCCACCACCTTCTAGACCCCAAAACAATAGCACCTCCAGCAGCTTGTGCCTGGCACATGGAAAAGCCTCATACACTCAACTGTAATCCATGAGAGCAGCCACAGGGGCTTAACCCTGCAAAGCCACAGGAAAGGAGCTTCCTAAGGCCTTGGGAGCCCACCGCTTGTATTGGGATTGCCATGATTGTGGGACATGGAGGCAAAGGAGATTATTTTAGAGCTTTAAGATTTAGTTACTTCCTTCTGGGTTTCAGATATGCATGGGACCTGTAGCCCTTTTCTTCTGGCTGATTTCTCCCTTTTATTTGGGACATGTACCCAATGTCTTTACCTCCATTGTATCTTGGGCATAAATAACTTGTTTTTATTTTACAGGCTCATAGTTGGAAGGAACTCACTCCCAAATGAGATTTTGGACTCCTGACTTGGAACTTGGGACTTCTAACTTAATTCTGAAATGGGTTAAGACTTTGAGGGATTATTGGGAAGACATTATTATGTTTTTTTAATGTGATAAGGACATGAGATTTGTGGGGCAGGAGTGGAATGGTACAATCTGGCTGTCTCCTCCAAATCTCATGTTGACATGTAATCTCTAAAGTTGGAAGTGGAGCCTGGAGGGAGGTGTTTGGGTCTTGGAAGTGGATCCCTCAAGGATTGGTGCTGTCCTTACAATAGTGAGTGAGTTCTCTTGAGATCTCATTGTTTAAAAGTTTGTGGCACCTTCCCCCATCCTTCTTTCCCCCACCAATTGCTCTGGCTCTTGCCATGTGACATACCTGCTCCTGCTTAGCCTTCTACCATAAATAAGAGCTCCCTGAGGCCTCACCAGAAGCAGATACCAGCATCATGCTCCCTGTAAAGCCTGTGGAACCATAAGCCAATTATACCTCTTTTCTTTATAAATTACCCATCCTCAGGTATTTCTTTAAAACAATGCAAGAATGACCTAACACAATAATATTTGAACATGTAAGCACCTGTTCCATTGAGATAGGAAGAGTTCTTTGGGTAGAAGATAAGTTGAGAAAATTCTTAACTTAAATGTGTTTTAATTGAATTGAAAGCGATTGAATAATTTGAGACTTGAAACCCTAGATTAGACAGACTATAGAGAGAAATTATATAGGAGGTGAGTAGGAATAAGGGGAAGGGTTCAGGACCTCTCTAAGGAAAGGGATCATGAATCTACCTGACAATAAACTGCAGTTATATGATTTTGTCTAATGTGTCTCTGAGAATCTAAAAGTTTTGATTGACTCAGACTTGAGGTTTTGATGAAAAGAATGAGAAAGGAGAACCATTAATTGTGATTAATGATGAGAGGGTGGTTACAATGGTGGACTGTGGGTCTGAGCTGGGTAGGAGAGGACAGAAGAAAGATGTCCAGTGAAGAGAATGCATAGTGGCTCAGGGACTGAAGATGAAAGGAAAGGTGTTGGAGGATATGGGAGTAAAAGAGATGAAAGGCTTGGAGGTTTGGTCCAGGAGTAGTACTCTGGGATCTAGAGTATAGGTTTTGAGAGGTTTAGCAATTTCATGAGATTGAGTTGCTAAGCTAGAGAGGAGTTGAGGAGATAAAATTGTGAAAGGCCAGGATGTTAGAAGATTCATTCACAGCCAGATATCTGAACTCACTCAGATGATGTCAGGACGAAGAGCAAAGATGACCATAATCCAGGTGTCAAGTCTTAGTAAATGAGGGAAAATAATTGGAAGTCTTGTAGGTGACAGTGTTAACGACAGTAGAATATCTAGATGACATAGTGTTCTGCAATGTTGTACTAAGTGACAGGAAAGACAAAAACCTCCATGTGACAGAGACTGTAGGGGATGTGGGTTCCTTTGAGAACCCAGCTTAAGATGAAGAAAGTAGAGAGAATACTCAACCTTTTGATTAGGGTATGGAGTAATTTGTTTACATTGCCCTGTACATGACAGTGAGCAACAGTGACAGGAGAGATTTCCAGCACAATTGGAATGAGGCTTTTGGAGTGTCTCATTCAAAGAGGGGGTGAAACATGCTTGGGGCAGCAAGTATTATCCCCGCCGCAATTCCAATTGGTCAATGGTCTAGGCCAAGTGAGGTCAATATGTAATCCACTTGCACTGAAAGTCTTCTTCAAAGCTCAGTAAGCCCTAGCCCGAAGGAAAAAAAAGAAAGGAGTCTTTCATGCCCAGTAAAGTGTAAGGGTAATTTTCTTCCTTTAGTTACTTGTACCTCTCTTGTATCATTTTTTCTATGTATATACAGCACTAATAGAAAACCTGTAAGGTTTATTAGAATTCTGTAAACTGCTATGAAGATAAATTGCTTTGATAATACACCTTTAAAGTTAGTCAGCAAAGTTGTTTGTATATTTTGACATGTTCATTTATATTTATTGAATTTTTCTCTTGTTTTTGATATTTGAAACATTACTAAATAATTGTTTATGACTGCTTCAGAGGAAACATACCAGTACATATAGTGGTAAGCACATATTTTTAATGGAGTAGCTACCTTTATTTACCTTGTGTTTTAAAAATTAATTTTAAAAATTGATAAACAAGAATTTACTCTGTGTGTGTGTGTGTGTGTGTGTGTGTGTGTGCTGTTTATGTGATCTGTGCTTTTAATGCACTCTACTTTGGATGTTTCCTAGAACTGCCTTTGAGATAAGGATTATAATTATTTGTTGACATGTACAGTTTTAAACACACAAATAAATATTTTAAAATACCAAGCAGAACGATGAAAAGTGAAAACTAATGAAACCATATTCACACTTTCTGATGCCTTTATAGTGTGTCAATGTTGAAAGCTGGTAGCTTTACACCAGCTGGTTCTTTTGTTTTTATTTCAATTATATTATAACTTTAAAACTTCATTCATTAATTGACCAAAAAAAATACCCAAGTTGGTTTAAAGTAGCTCAGCCCTAATACTAGCCTCAAATTATATATGAACTGAATATCCTATTACTTATTTGGGTTATGAAAACAGCAATCAAGTATCCACTTAAGCAAAAGAAGTCAGTGCAATATCGTGCTGTAATACTTGAGGCAACAGGAGACCACTGCTGACATTAAGCAGCCTGCTCAGCATTTCTGGCTCCCATAGAGAGGTATCCTCACAGATACTTTAAAACTGAGTTATTGTATATTTCTCTCAGCTTTAGTGGCATGAGCACTGGGAGTGCATTCTAAAACAGGTCCCAGACTGCCGTTTGTGGGCTGATTAATTTAGGCACAGTTCTTCAAAGAAGCATTCAGAGAACACCAACTTCTATGTGGGGACATCCATTTAAGGAATCACACAGTTGCTGCCCACTGCCTCTTGTTAATTTAGGCTGTGAAAGGAGAAATATGAAAAGATGAAAATGAATCCCAGAGGCTTAGCTGAAGCTAAAGAGGGGTGTAGGTGCCTATGATGGAATTTTGACCTCTCCATAAGTGCATTCTGATGACAGGAACAAGCACAGTGGAATTCTTGAGTAAATTATCAACTCACTCCCACACAACATGAGTATCACAAGGAGATGTGCTGTGCCACTTGTTGCTTTTGTTTCATCCATTTTAAATTACTCTTTCATTTTTTGAATAGGTAATATATTTACACAGTTCAAAATTCAAGGCAGAAAATAGTATAGAGTAATGGCTCCTTTCTATCCCTATTCTCTAACCACAAAATTTCCTTCCAAATGGGCAACTGTTGTTCATCTTTTAAGTTAATAAATATAAACAATGTAATAGTACAGTAGTCTACCTTTATCCTCAGGAGATACATTCCAAGACCCCCAGGGGATTCCTGAAACTGTGGATAGTACCAAACTCTATATACACTATGTTTTTTCTTATACATACATACCTAGGATAAAGTTTAATTTATAAATTATACACAACAAGAGATTAACAACAATAGCTAACAATTAGAACAATATGCTGTAACAAAAGTTATGTGAATATGGTCTCCCTCTGTCTCTCCCTCTCCATCTCTATCTCTGTCTCTCTGTCTCTCTCACTCTCTCTCTCTGTCTCTTTCTCTCAAAATATCCTATGGTACTGTACTCATCCTTCTTGTGATGATGTGAGATAACAAAATGTTGCATGATGAGATTGAGGTGAATGACCTAGGCATTGTGAAGTATCGTTACACTACTATTGACCTTCTGATGCTATGTCACAAGGAGGATTATCTATTTCAAGTGATCCTGAGTCATCAAGCCATGACAATGTCAATGGTTGGATGTCAGAAGCAGACAGTGTTGATGATTGGGGATCCTCGATAGTTGAAGGTTTTGTTTTTTTGTTTGGTTGGTTGGTTGGTTTATTTTTGCCAAATCCTTTTAAAAGAACATTGTATTCTGACATTATTATCTCTTTTTAACTTATCAAAGTGTTGCTGCAGAGGTTGTAATCCTTTAGTGATCATATGGGTGACTTTAATGCTGCATTCTCTCAGAAAATAGTGTTCCATAACTTTTTTCCTTTAATGTCTATGCCATTAGAAGCACCATGGCATATTTTGGTAGGTGCAAGCTGCTGGTTCTACTTCAGTTTCTTCTTCTTCACAGTCTTCTCTCTGTAAATGACTCAATAAGCTCTTCTAATTCTTCATTTTATAACACTTATCAACGGCCTTCGATATGCTTTTCCACTTCTTCATCATGCATGTCGGCAAATCTCTCCCTATCACCTTGTCTTGCTGCATAAATGATTTTCCTAACCCCCATTTATCCCCAAGAGGCCTTTAAAATCATTCATAGCTTTACTCTGTACGTTCTTCCAGAAGAAATTTATGATTTCTGGTTTTAACTTATTCATTGCAGCTTTGGTAAATGTTATTGCACCAGCAATAGTGAATGATTTCCAGCATGACATTGTCCAGATTAGGGTCTACATCAATTGCTGATTAAGTGAGATAAAGTAGCAAGTGAGTGCACGTGACCTTTATGAACTGGATGATGCCCTGGTGAAGGGACTGAAAGAACGAGGTTGTATATAGAGTTAAAAATACAGCCTCAACATTTTCATTTTAGTGGCAAACAGATTCAGGATGGTTGGGTACATTGTCTATTATTAATAGGGCTTTAAATTCCAACTCTTCTTTTTCCAAGTATTTTTTTTTTCCACTTTTAAGATGAAGGATTGGTGGAATTATTCCATAAACAAGATGGCTGTCACCCATACTTTCTGATTATTTTGCCAGAAGAGGGGCAGATAATTTTTGTTTTAATTTTTTAATAGTGTGTGGGTTCTTCTCTCTGTTCACTGTGCCTGGCTTTGCAATATGCTCTGCAGCATTGCTACATAGTACCAACATTAATTTGTCCTTCCATGGTTTATGCCCTTGTGCTTCCTTTGACAAATGCAGATTCTACTGGATATTTTCTTCAGGAATATCCAGGTTTCACACAATTGAAGACTGGCTTTGTTGAATGGTGTCCTTTGTCTTTAATAAACGTTTTCAACTCTGCTGGAAATAGAGCAACAGCTTCCTCACCGGCAGAGGTAGCTTCTCCAGTAATCTTTATAATTTTCAGTTCAAACATATTCCTGAATTTGTGTAGCCATCCCTTACTTGCAGTAAATGGCCTGGTGTCATTCATTTCAGGAAATCCCTTTCTGAAGCCTTTGTACAGACTCAATGCTTGCTGACGCAACATGTTGCCATCGATCAGAACACATTTTCTGTTCATGCCTTCCACCCACAAATGTAATGCCTTTTTTGTTTTAAGTAAGCACTTATCATGAACTATGGCCATAACTTTCGCAGTTTGAGGTGCTACAGCAAAACTAATACAAATTTCCTTTTCCTTATTCACAATTTTATAGATAGATTTGTTCTTACTGTAGATCTCAGCAACCTCAGAATATGATTTTTTTTCTTTCTTTGTTAAGTTGAGAACTTCCACCTTTTGACTTAAAGGAAGTACTTTATGGCCTCTCTTTGGCATACCTGAATTGCCAGCATCACTAGTCTTGCACTTTGAGGCCATTAAGTAAGTAAAATAAGGGTTACTTAAACATAAGCTCTGTATGCTTGGACAGTCAATCTGATAACCAAGAAGGCTACTAAGTGACTATGTGTGGGTGGCATCTAAAACATGGATATGCGAGACAAAAGGATGATTCACATGCCAGGAATGATAAGGCAAAATGGTATGAGATTTCATTACACAGACTAGTGTGCAATTTAAAACTTATAAATGTTTATTTCTGGAATTTTCCACTTAATATTTTTGGACTGCAGTTGACCATGGGTAACTGAAACTGCAAAACCATGGGTAAGAAGGGACTACTGTATATGATATTCTTTCTAAAACTTGAATTCTTTTTGCTTAAAAATAAGTGTTAGTGGTTATTCTATATCAATATATAATAAATTTCTTCCTTTTTATGATTGTATAATATTCTGTCATGTTAAGGATACATATTCCCTATTAATAAACATTTGAGCTGTTTCCGGTGTTTTGCTCCTAGAAATAGTATTGCAATAAATCACCTTTTACACATGTCATTTTGCATGAATACAGATATATCTGCTGGATACATTACCTAAATTCAAATGAAAGAGGTTGCATATTGAAATTTCAGAAAATATTGCTAAATTACACCCCCATCAGGTGTGTATTAAAAAGTCTATTTTCCTTTATTCTCACCAGTTTATCCACTTTATTCTTTCCTTTATTCTACACTTGTTAGTGTATTACTAATGTTTTTTATCCTTTCCCTAAATAATAGGTTTAGACAATCAGAGTATAAGACAAATCTGCATTTCTCTTATTATGAATTGAGTACCTTTTTCTACATTTAAGAGTCATTTGCACTTGCTTTTCTGTGTATTTCCATTTCTATGTCTATTATCTCACCCCAGTTTTCTAATGGGTTTCTAAGTGGTTTTAAGTTCAAAATAAGTTCAAAAAGTCCCTTTTGGGCAAGTAAGTTTTCCCCTATGTAATTCTGGTATTCTTTGTAGAGTAGTAGAAAATGACTTCCCCTTTTAATTTCTGTTTAGTTACAAACTTGCATTAGAACCTGATTACCATCCTATGATAGTGCCAGCGCTGACCCAAATGCCCATTTCTTACAGTGTAAGGTAACTGTCTCTAAACTAAAGCACATGCTCATATTTTTGAGAAATGGTATAGTAATTTAGCAATAACATTTATTAAAAATTATTTTTAGTCTCTAAAAATCAGAAAGCTCTTTATTAGTAGTAAGTTTCTTATATAAATAAAAGCATTATTTCTTTTATATAAGGAGATTGTAAAATCCACAAGGGCTCCTTTGGCAATTTAGGAATTGTTTATTACTAGAGATTATAACCTTTTAGATTTTGATATTGTTTCTAATGCACCAAGTCTAATGTCATTTCTCTTAAAAATGCTTAGAGGAAAAATAAATATGATAGAAGTTAATAGCTAGATAAGGTAGGTTTCAACTAAAATATTCTCTAATGATACATTATATGAGTAGCATGTGGTAGCACAGTTCTATTAATTCCAGGTGAATGTTTCTTGTTAAATTTTGTTGAAAGTGCTACATTTTAATTTGTCTCTGATATAAACCATTTATTTCAAATAAGAAAATAATTTGAATCCTCCTACTATGTATTTACTCCATAGCAAGAAATACAAAGACTGTAAATAATGGCTTAGTCAAATATGACACCCAACTTGGAATTCTCTCTGACTGGTGGCAATGATTGATAGGAGAGATATATTTCTTCCATGACATCAGAAAACCTATGCTGAACTTTGAGTATAGAATATCTCTGGTAATTCTATAAAAAATGGAAATTTATAGATAGCTGACATATACATAGGTAGATATTTACATTGTTTTCATTTATTCTTCACCTCTAAGAGGTATAGAAGAAACTTGACTGTCATAGTCAACAAAAAATGAATAGTTTTTTTATTATTGTCTGGAAGTCCCTTTTATTCAAATGTTTGGAGTTATAGTTTTAACTCTGGTTTGCTTTTCTGTTTTTTGCTTCTTTGTTTGTGGACTTAAGTTAGCATTCATTAAGTGTTTAGTTTATGCCAGCACTTTATTTACCATACTCCTTCAATTCCCACAACAACCCAAAGAAGTAGGTTGACCATTAGCCTCATTTTGCAAATGAGGAAACTAAGTCTCTAAGAAGCCAGATAACTTGCTAAAGATCACCCTACTAATAAGTAGCAAAGCTAGAGCTTGAACCAAACATGTCTGGTTCCAAATATGTAGTAATTATAACCACTATACAATAATGCCTGTGTAGTAGTAGAGCCCTTTACAAATAAAATTTTACATAGAACCATGACTGATATTCAAAATATTTTATAATCAACATAGCCAAATCACTGAGTAGCCATAAAAAGGACAAACACTAATATGAACAGGTGCTTACAACCAGGTGCTGAATATAAGCTCAATAAATTTAGGAAGATAAAATGGAGCTGCTCTGAGACTGACCGGAGATGGCCAGGGCTTAGCCCTATAGCCTACCCATCACAATCTTTTGGAAGAAGCTCCTTCCATCTCCATTACCCTTCCAACCTTCACTTCATGGAAACCAGGATTTTATAGTAAAAGAAAAACAAAATCCCATAACACCTTATTTGCATCAATTCATGATCTAATAGAATAGCTTACATGCTTTGCATTTGTATTCTTCATGAATACCTGAAGATAAAGATACAGATTAATCCAAAACCCTTTAAAATATCTTTTGACTAGACCTGCCCTGATTCTAACTTTTCTAGTATTATTTCCTAGGGAAATCTCTCCTTGTACATTTTGGCAAACACTTGCTGGGAAATATATATATCTATCCGTTACGGTCATTTACTGAATCTTCACAACTATATGCTTGAAATTCACATTTGGCTCAAAATTACTTTCCTCTTTAAAGTATTATATAAACAGTATAATGTCCAATAGGGAATTTGGCTTTAAATATTTGTAATTCATTTATTTATATGGCTACTAGGCAAACTATATAGTGGGATGGTGACCCTTGGATGATGGTGATAAAATTGGACAAAATATACAGAAAAGAATGCAGAACAAACCCAGCAATTATGAAAATTCAAATATTTGTGCTTCGGTTCATCAGTGATTAAGCCAGATAGCACTTCAATTATTTTTCAGAAAGTACTTGTGGTGTGTTACTATACAAAGAAAACATAACTAAAATAAGAGTTAAAGGAATGCAAAAAAAAAAAAAAGGAAAGAAAAAGGAATTGAATAGAGAAGGAACAGAGAGAGCTGGACAGGAAAGAGGAAAACGAAGTAAATCTGAAAGACTGCTCTGTGCTCCATAGCACTCCAAATAAGCACAAAGTGGTATTCTGTACTTACTAGGAGCTAAGATAAAAAGAGAAATGGAATTTATTTAGCTAGCTCCCATTTACTCATTTAAAAGAATACTGACCCATGAGAAGAAATAGTCTTTTTATTACTACTGAACTCTAAGAGAATTTTGTTACAGGGGAATTGTATAAGAAGTGGCAGTATCAATACCTTTTGAGGTTATCTATTTTGGCGTATAAATATAATTTTAGAAGCATTCTATATACAAAAGTGATGGCCCAATTTCTGTCTCAAATACATAACTTCTGCAGGCTTATTTTACAAGTTCTTGGGGTGTTTGCTTGATGAATATGATTTTAATCCTTATAGTATCATCATATACATAGTAATCTTTTAGAAGTTTTTATTTCTTCACTCAATGTCATTCAAAACTTTTTTATTGTGTGCCTGTTCTGTGCCAGGCACTGGGTTAAACTCTGGGAATGTAATCCAAAGCAGACATGTTCTCTCCTTTCCAGAAGACTATAGTTCAGAAATGAGAATGCAAAAGAAATAAAATGTGTAAACATGCTCCAGTAAAGGAAGAACAATGTACTGTGACAGTACACGACATCTGACCAAGTCTAGAGCTGTGCTTCACACAATTTTTATTTCATTAATCAGTACCATTTTTTAAAAAATAAGGGTCAACATAGCTTGTCATATTTTGTTAGCAAAGAAAGACAATTTTTTAAATAGAAATTACTATCTTCTAACAACACCATTTCATTTAAAGAACATTTTAAATTAAAAATGTAAGAAGAACATAGAATTAGGGATATACTTTCACCCAAAACACAAAGAGATAACTGTCAATCATAACGTGAAAAATATATATATGCGTGTGTGTGTGTGTATATATATATATATTTCATGTGCATATATATAAATATATATGTTTTAAGTGCATAAAAATTACAATAAAATTTTATTTTAATTGCAATTAGTGGAAAGTGCTACAGAAAGGAAATACAGTACAATGATAGAGAATAACAGGAGGGGACTACTTCAGAAAAAGAGGACAGGAACTCTCAGAAAAGGCAGAATATTTAAGCTGAAATCCAATGGATAAGCATAAACCAGCTAGGCAATGAGAAAAGAAACAAAATCTTTTTTGTCTGAAATGTTTAACACTGTCTCCACTGTATTCGTTTTCTATGGTTAACTAGAAATTTCTAACAAGTTACCGCAAATTTAGTGGCTAAAACAGTACAGTTTATTATCTTATAGTCCAAAATGGGTCTCACTGGGCTAAAATCAAGATGTCTGCAGGGTTAAATTCCTTGGGTAGACTCTAGGGGAGAATCTGGGTTTTGGCTTTTTCCAGCTTCTAGGAACCACTTATAATCTTTGGCTGTTGGACCCTTCCTCCATCTTCAAAGCCAGCAGTGTAGCATTTTCAATTATCTCTCTAACTTTGACACTGACTCTTCTGTATCTCTATTTCACATTCAAAGAACCTTTGTGATTATATTGAGCTCACTCCAATAATCTAAGATAATCCGTTTATCTGATTAGCAACCTTGATTCTATGTGCAGCTTTAATTCTCCTTTGCCATGTTGCATAACATAGCCACAATGAGGGAGTAGGATATAGACATCTTTGAGGAGACATGATTCTGCCTACCACAGCCTCTGGCTAATGAAGAACACTTTGTGCTAAATTGCTTTCTTCTCAACTACTGGCTTGTCAAGAACTGTGAAGACTATGAGACATTACTTGACTTGCAAGCTGACAAAGTAGCTTGCCAGAGTTCATGGATGGCAGTATTTAAGAGATTAAAAACTCCTGAGTTACAAAGAATATTATTGCTGATGGCACCACAAGCATTATGAACATCAGCATATTTGCATCAATTCTGCTTATCCCCAAATCTCACAGGGCTGATCCGGATGGGTCCTGATGAATGGTTGTATACAACAAGAATTGTGCAGGAGAGGAACTTCAAGCTTAGGTAACCCAGGTCTTTTATAGTGGGCAGTAAGCATGCCTGTCCTTTTTTACAGAAGGAGACACTACCTGCCTCTTCCAAGGCTATTCTCTATATAAATATTCTTGAAAAGATAATCTAGAACAAAGGGTGCTTACTGTCTTGTTGACAAGACATGCAAAAACTGTAAAGACCCATGGAAAATTATGCTGCATCTTTATTTTATAAATGACCTGACCTATAGTTTCTCAAATGTAGGGGGCTAGTTCCTTCAAAATCATTTGAATATCAATTGGTTTTATATTAAAAGATTTGATTTCCTCTCTTCTAATACCATTTTTCCACCTTCTTGTTCAACTCAACCTTCATTTATTAATACATTTCATTTAAACATTTTTCTAGAACTTAGAAAAATGTCTTACTATTGTTCCTTATTACTCTCTTATCATTAGACAATTCTATATGAAAATATGTTGACTTTTTGGCTTCAAAAGACAGCTTGACCTCACTTTACAGTGAGGAAACAAATATTAGCAAATTCGTTAATTAGGGTCCTGATACACACAGATAATTATGAAGAAAAACCAAGGGCCAATATTAACTTGATGTGAAATGCCAGTAAGAAGTGGAAAGCAGACAAAATAATTTCTACACATTAAATCTAAACCCATTGGAAGAGCAAGTAATGACTGCAGTAAATTAAAAAAAAAAAAAAAAACCCCAGTCAAATAAATAAATGATTATATTTGACATTAGAAGTATAAACATTTATGAATTTACTAACAGGTCTATTCTCTCCTCTTACTGACATTAGTCTACTAAGTTAAAGCTACTGCTTACATATGTTTCTTAGTTTTAAGGGCAAAGAAGATTACAAGAAAAATATTAAGCTATCTAATGATAAAAAAGGAGCTAGGTCAGAAGAAAAAAGAAATATGCCCTATCCTCTTTGTGCAGAAGTGATGGTGGTAGACATATATACTTTAAGTAACTTTTTTTTTTTCCCCCAGAAGCTGTAATATGTAAGGTGAGTTGTCAATGTCCTCCCACCTAATAGTCCTAAAACCAACATTAAGATGTCAGATCAAGGGAAAGTTAGCAGTCTTTATTCAAAAAAGAGAGGTGCTCAGAAGCAAACCAAATTATATTTATACTCTACATGTGTAGTGATTACATACAATCTTGCTACTCTTCTGGTCCCATTCATGGCTCAGAAAAACTGAAATACAGCACGATCTCTACTTTTACCATATCCTGTGTTATCATAGATCATTGGTCCTATGTTAAATTTATCCATTTGAATATACTGGCAACGAAGCACTTAGGAGTTGCCAAGAAGCATGACAAACTGCAGCAGCTTTTCTTGACAGGTAAAATGCTACAGCAATTCAGTGGAAGGCATTTAGGAATTGCAATCAGAAAACCTGCATTTTCAGTCTAGCTCCCCCTTAGCTGATGTCTGTGAGCTTTAAGCTTCAATTTCCTCATTTGTATAAAAAGGATAAAAATATGTTACCCTATTTCTGATCTCAGGGTGATGCAGTATTTGTGGAAGCACCAAATTCATAAATGTAAGACTTTTTGCATCATTCCATTCTTGCATTGCTGTAAAGAAACACCCGAGACTGGGTAATTTATTAGAAAAGAGGTTTAATTGGCTCACAGTTCTGCAGACTGTACAGGAAGCATAACAGGCATTGGCTTCTGGGGAAGCCTCTGGAAGCTTACAATCATTGCAGAAGGTGAAGGGGGAGAAGGCACATCACATGACAAAAGCAGGATAGGGTGGGGGAGGTCCCATACACTTTTAAACAGTTTCATGACAAGCCACTCACTATCAGGAGAACAGTACCAAGAGGAATGGTGCTAAACCATCCATGAGAAATCTGATTCCATGATCCGGTCACCTATCTGAAGCCCTACTTTCAGCATTGGGATTTATATTTCAGTATGAGAGTTGGGTGGGGACACATCCAAACTATATCAACAGTTTTTTCTGGGATTTCATCCTCTTGTTTCATTTTGTTTCAGAATTTTCTTTGAGGTAGTTCTTTAGCACCTGTTGAAAGCAGGCTTTTTAGTAGAAAATAGTATCCAGTTGAAAAACAAGAAGTGTGATTATAATCCACAATTTACAACCGGCGCAAGTCAGAATTTCTGAGCAGTTGTCACAATCTCAGCCAGGGCTTAGGCCCTGTCTTTGTCTTCCAGTAAGGGCCCATGTGCTGAGTCCTGGAGGAGCAGTGTTTCTGCAGTTTACCAGCATCTCCCTGTTTCTTCCTACCTAGTGTTCCAATCTCTTCCTTCATCCCCATTATTTCCAATTCAGTGCTTTTCTCGCTCCCCATCTCAGCAAGGTTCACTATAAGAAACCCCTTACAAGATACAGCTCCACGTCCTCATCTTTCACATTCCTGAAACAAACAACCACCACCATGTCTTCAGGTCCCCTCAAGTCACAGGCTCCCCTTTTCAGGGCCTCCTCTGGTTTGTTTTCCTGCAGATGCTAATGGGCCCTTATCCTTATCTTCACTGACTGCTGTCACTGATAACAGGCAATCATGCGCTCCATTGCAGCTGTTAACTCCTCACAATCACTGCTTCCTCCACTTCCCAGTTATTTCCTGAAGTTTCCTTTCAGGTACCAATTTCCTCAGCCATCCTCAGATAAGAACATTTCTATAGTAAAGCTAAAATAAACTTGCAGAAGCCATTTGATGTGGCCTTCTGCCTCTGGAGGAGAAGGAAGTGCACCACAGAGGATGCATGTCTTCACATCAGTGTTTCCTCTACCTTCCATTCACAACCAGAAGAGAATTATTACTCTGAAATAAGTTCTTCCCTTAGGCCCAAACCAATTCTCTATGGATGTATTTTGAGCCATGTTTTCCCTCTTTGATCTTCTCTGGAGAATGTGTCTCTTATGTAGGCATGAGAAATTGGGGATCTCAAAGTTCAAGGGTCACCTGGTCCAACTACACATCTGCTTTATAAAACACCATCACTGCCAGTGGGTAATACAGCAGGAAAGGGAATTCAACTCATTCCGGGGCGGTCCGTTCATCCTTGGACAGCTTTGACCAGGAGAAATGTTTAACCTGAATTCACCAAAATCTGCCGTCCAGAATATTCTATTCTCTGTTTATAATTCCAACCATCACAACAGCTTCAGTGTTCAGTACCATCTCATCGCTTCCCCTGCCCTTGCACATGCTCCCACAACACAGTAGGCTTTTAAGAAATGTTTGTTGGGTGAGTAAATGAATGTTCATGTTCTTGCCTATGGGAAGGCACTTTGTACCTAGGACATCCATGAAATATAATCTGAGTTTTCTCCAGGCTAAGTCCTTAGTTCCTTTACTCATTTTTCATAAGGGAAGTTTCAAATTTAATACTTGTAGTTTCTTTCCTCCGATTTTTTTCCAGCATGTCTAAATCCATCTGGGTAAACACCCAAAAAAATTAAACATACACAAAAAATATACATTTATATGTATACAAATGTATATAATCATAAGTGCATATAAATTCAGTTTAAATGCACACATATATGTTTAAAAATTCTGTATAAAATAGTTTCTAAATAAAGCTACATCAAGGTATACAGAATGAGTAAACAAAAACAAATTAAAAGAAGTATCATTAACTTGTAAAACTATGCTTTGGCGGCTGGATGCAGTGGCTAACGCCTGTAATCCCAGCACTTTGGGAGTCCAAGGTGGGCAGATCATGAGGTCAAGAGATAGAGAGCATCCTGGCCAACATGGTGAAACCCCGTCTCTACTAAAAATATAAAAATTGGCTGGGCATGGTGGTGCACACCTGTAGTACCAGCTACTCAGGAGGCTGAGGCAGGAGAATTGCTTGAACCAGGGAGGCAGAAGTTGCAGTGAGCTGAGATCACACCACTGCAGTTCAGCCTGACAACAGTGCAAGATTCCATCTCAAAAAAAAAAAAAAAAAAATGCTAATCATCAGATTCTCCAAGGTCTAATTAGAGACAAAAATGTTAAGGGCAGCCAGAAAGAAAGGCCAAGTCACCTATAATGGGAAGGCCAACAGACTAACAGCATACTTCTCTGTGGAAACCCTACAAGCCAGAAGAGATTGGGGGCTGATATTCAACATTCTTAAAGCAAATAATTTCCATCCCAGAATTTCATATCCAACCAAACTAAGCTTCATAAGGGAAGGAGAAATAAAATCATTTTCGGACAAGCAAATGCTGAGAAATTCATCACCACCAGGCCTCCCCTGCGAGTGCTCCTGAAGGAAGCACTAAATATAGAAAGGAAAAACCAGTAGCAGCCACTACAAAAACACAATGAAGTGCACAGAACAATGACAAGATGAAGCAACTATATTAACAAGTCTGCAAAATAACCAGCTAACATCATGATGACAGGATCAAATTCACACATAAATGTAAATGGGCTAAACGCACCAATTAAAAGACCCAGAATGGCAAGCTGGATAGAGTCAAGACCCATCAGTGTGCTGTAATCAAGAGACCCATCTCACATAAGAAGACACACATAGGCTCAAAATAAAGGGATGGAGGAAACTTTACCAAGCAAATGGAATGCAGAAAAAAAAGCAGGAGTTGCAACCCTGGTTTCTGATGAAATAGACTTCAAACCAACAAAGATCAAAAAAGACAAAGATGAGCATTACATGAATGTAACGGGTTCAATTCAACAAGAAAAGCTAACTATCCTAAATATATATGCACCCAATACAGGAGCACCCAGATTCATAAATCAAACTCTTAGAGACCTACAATGAGACTTAGAGTCCCACACAATAATAGTGGGAGACTTTAACACCCCACTGTCAATATTAGACAGACCATCAAGACAGAAAATTAACAGTGATATTCAAGACTTGAACTCAGCTCTGGATAAAGGGGACCTGGTAGATATCTACAGAACTCTCCACCCAAAAACCAGAAAATATACATTCTTCTTGGCTCCACATGGCATTTACTCTAAAATTGGTCACATTATTGGAAATAAAACACTCCTCAGCAAATGCAAAAGAGCTGAAATCTTAACAGTCTCTTAGACCACAGCACAATCAAATTAGAACTCATGATTAAGAAAGTCACTCAAAACCATGCAACAACATGGAAATTGAACAACCTTCTCCTGAATGACTTCTTAAATAATGAAATTAAGGCATAAATTAAGAATTTCTTTGAAACTAACGAGAACGAAGAGACAGTGTACCAGAATCTCTGGGAAACAGCCAAAGCAGTATTAAGAGGGAAATTTATAGCACTAAATGCCCACATCAAAAAGCTAGAAAGGTCTCAAATTGACATCCTAACATCACAACTAACAGAACTAAAGAACCAAGAGCAAACAACCCCTAAAGCTAGCAGAGTACAAGAAATAATCAAAATCAGAGCAGAACTGAAGGATACAGAGACATAAAAAAACTTTCAAAAAATTAATGAATCCAGGAGGTGGATTTTGAAAAAAGTAATAAAATAGGTAGACCACTAGCTGCACTAATTAAGAAGAAAAGAGAGAAGAATCAAATAGATTCCATGGAAAACCATAAAAGGGATATCACCACTGCCCCAAAGAAATACAAACAACCATCAGAGAGAATACTATCAACACCTCTAACCAAATAAACTGGAAAGTCTAGGAAGAAATGGATAAATTCCTGGATACATATACCCACCCAAGATTGTACCAGGAAGAAGTTGAATCCCTGAATAAACCAATAACAAGCTGTGAAATTGAGGCAGTAATAATCTACCAAAAAAAAAAAAAGCCCAGGACCAGACAGATTTATAGCTAAATTCTACCAGAGGTACTAAGAGTAGCTGGTGCCATTTTTTCTGAAATTACTCCAAACAATTGAAAAGGAGTGACTCACTCCAGAAAATTCAAACCAATACATGGAGTTTTTCTACTCCATTAAATACAAATGAGCCCAGCACACTTTCTTGTAATTATGTCCTGCTGTGTAAACCATAATAACTTGCAAAGAGTATAAAAATGTTTTTGCTAGATGGTTTTATCAGTACAAAAATCTGTAACATTTAATGTATCAGTTCCTATCACTGTGGCCCTTCATTTTAATACTTAATAAAGGTTTATTCAGCAATGTTCCCTTCAGTCTTCTCAATGAACCATGATCATTTCTGGCACATACGGAAAACAGAGCAAACTTTCTTGAATTAATAAAATTAAGTCTGTCAGATTTAAGCCAGTTGGGTATTAAATTTAAACTACACCAAATACTGGCTGAACATAGTTGCAGCTTGTGTGGATCAGATTTGGCATAAAATTCAGTTTGTGATGTAATGTAAATTGTCAAAATGATACTGCTTCAAATTCCATGTGGTTTATTTTTAAAATGATATATATCATACAGAAAAAT
>NW_012109253.1:309823-335425 GCF_000951045.1 Mandrillus leucophaeus
GACTCCTCCCTAACTCATTTTATGAGACCAGCATCACCCTGATACCAAAACCTGTCAGAGATACAAAAAAAAAAAAAAGAAAAAAGAAAAGAAAAAGAAAAAAGAAAAAAAGAAAATTTCAAGGCCAATATCCCTAATGAACATCAATGCAAAAAATCCTTAATAAAATCCTTGCAAACTGAATCCACCAGCACATCAAAAAGCTTATTTATCACGATCAAGTTGGTGTTATCCCTGGGATGCAAGGCTGGTTCAACATATGCAAATCAATAAACATAATTCATCACATGAACAGAACTAAAGACAAAAACCACATGATTATCTCAATAGATGCAGAAAAGGTATTCAATAAAATTCAACATCTCTTTATGTTAAAAACTCTCAATAAACTAGGTGTTCAAGAAACATACCTCAAATAATAAGAGCCATTTTTGACAAACTCACAGTGAGTATCATACTGAATGGGCAAAAGCTGGAAGCATTCCTCTTGAAAACCGGCACAGTACAAGGATGTCCTCTCTTAACACTCCTATTCAACATGGTATTGGAAGTTCTGGCCAGAGCAATCAGGCAAGAGAAAAAAAAATAAAGCATATTTAAATAGGAAGAGAGGAAGTCAAATTGTCTCTGTTTACAGATGACATGATTTTATAATTAGTAAACCCCATCATCTCAGTCCAAAAACTCCTTAAACTGATAAGAAATTTCAGCAAAGTCTCAGGATGCAAAATCAATGTGCAAAAATCACAGGCATTCCTATACACCAAAAATAGACAATCCGAGAGCCAAATCATGAATGCACACCCATTCACAATTGCTACAAAGAGAATAAAATACCTACAAATACAGCTAACAAAGGAAGTGAAGGACCTCTTCAAAGAGAACTGCAAATCACTCCTCAAGAAAATCAGAGAGGACACAAACAAATGGAAAAACATCCTATGTTCATGGATAGGAAGAATCAATATCATGAAAATGGCCATACTGCCCAAAGTAATTTATAGATTCAATGCTATTTTCATTAAACTACCATTGACGTTCTTCACAGAATTAGAAAAAAAAAAAAACTATTTTAAAACTCATGTGGAGCCAAAAAAGAGCCCACATAGCCAAGACAATCCTAAGCAAAAAGAACAAAGTTGAAGGTATCATGCTATCCAACTTCAAACTATACTACAAGGCTACAGTAACCAAAACAGCATGGTACTCATACAAAAATAGACACATAGACTAATGGAACAGAATAGAGATATCAGAAATAAGACCACATATGTACAACCATCTGATCTTCAACAAACCTGACAAAAACAAGCAATGGGGAAAGGATTCCGTATTTAATAAATGATGCTGGGAGAACAGGCTAGCCATATGCAGAAAACTGAAACTGAACCCTTTCCTTATACCTTACATAAAAATTAACTCAAGATGAATTAAAGACTTAAATGTGAAACCCAAAACTATAAAAACCATAGTAGAAAATCTAGGCAATACCATTCAGGACATAGAGACAGGCAAAGATTTCATAACAAAAACATCAAAAGCAATTGCACTAAAAGCAAAAATTGACAAATGGGATCTAATTAAACTAAAGAGTTTCTTCACAGCAAAAGAAACTATCATCAGAGCAAACAAACAACCTACAGAATGGGAGAAAATTTTTGCCATCTATGCATCCAACAAAGGTCTAATATCCAGAATCTATAAGAAACTTAAACAAATTTACAAGAAAAAAACAAACAACCCTATTAAAAAGTGGGCAAAGAGTGTGAACAGACAGTTCTCAAAAGAAGACATTTTTGAGGCCAAGAAACAAACGAAAAAAAGCTCAACATCACTGATCATTAGAGAAACGCAAATCAAAACCACAATGAGATACTATCTCATGACAGTCAGAATGACGATTATTAAAAAGTTAAGAAAAAAGAGATGCTAGCAAGGCTGTGGAGAATTAGGAACACTTTTACACTGTTGGTGGGAATGTAAATTAGTTCAGCCATTGTGGAAGACAGTGTAGTGATTCTTTGAAGACCTAGAACCAGAAATACCATTTGACCCAGCAATTCCATTACTGGGTAGATACTCAAAGGAATATAAATCATTCTGTTATAAAGATACATGCATGCATGTGATCATTTCGATTGATTCCAAGTCTACTATTGTGAATACTTCATTGCAGCACTATTCACAATAGCAAAGATGTGGAATCAACCCAAATGCCCATCAATGATAGACTAGATAAAGAAAATGTGGTACATATATGCCATGGAATACTATGTAGCCATAAAAACGAATGAGATCATGTCCTTTGCAGGGACATGAATGGAGCTGGAAGCCATTATTCTCAGCAAACTAATGCAGGAATAGAAAACCAAACACCGCATGTTCTCACTTATAAGTGGGAGCTGAACAATGGGAACACATAGACACTGGGAAGAGAACAACACACACTGGAGTGTTTCGGAGAGGGCAGGAGGAAGGAGAGCATCAGGAAAAATAGCTAATGCAGGACTTAATACCGTGGAGACGGGATGATCTGTGCAGCAAACCACCAGGGCACACGTTTACGTATGTGACAAACCTGCATATCCTGCACATGTACCTCAGAACTTAAAATAAAATAAAATAAATAATAGTGTTAAGTATAATGGTCTATCTTTTGCATCATACATTTTTCATTTAAAATTAGATTGTGCAAACCTTTCATATTATCATTCATCTTTACTATTATTATTTCATTGGCTTAATAGTACTCTATCAGTGTGATATAACTGTTTCCCAATTCCTGGTGATTTAAAATGTTTCTAGTTTTCTGTCTTACAAATGTTGTTAAGAATACTAAGATAGGTATCAATTTCTTCCTAAGTATGTTGCCAAATTTTAAAATCTTTCCTTCTTTCTATTACCATTTAAAATAATTTTTCATTTTCTATGTGGATGAGTTCTATTCACATATATGCTATTTATTCCTAATGTTATAACAGTGTGGTAAAAAAAAAGCCTATAAAACTTTGACTTTTAATTAAAATTATTTATTAAGCCCTAACGCATAATTTTTACAAATGTTGCATACGTACTTTAAAAGATACAACCCCATTTTTAAATAAGTAACATTTCTTTTATTTTATAAATTTATAAATACCTAATTGATGCCAGGCACTGCGCTGGGTACCAGTGATACAAAAGTGAACAAGGCAGATCCTTGCCCATATGGGGCTTAAAGTCTAACTTGGAGTAAAGAAGTGGAAAAAAACAAAAAAAAAAACTGGGATGACTGTGATGATTGGACAGTCCGAGGCACTAGTACCCTTAGATCCAAGCATAAAAGGACCTCTGCTCTTATCCCAGGTTTCAGAGAACGTCATTCAGGCCTACCTTGAGCTGTGTTCCTCTCTTCTAGGCAAAAAGAGAGGCACAGGAGGTGAGGGGATATCTGTGGGCATCCTGGGCATGCCAATCTGGTGCCCACAATCCCCATTAGATGCACCTTCGGGGGCCAGGGATACCCGAATTCCCTACTCAAACAATTCAAACCTGCTCCCACAGGCAGAACAGGCTTCCCTAGGTCCACGCTCCTAAAGATTGACTTTGCCTTTTATGTGTCCACCAATGGGTGACTATTTAGGGGAGATCGTGAACAGTTTAAATGTTTGGTCTGGGTTGTCCAGGCACATACAGGAAAAGCTCCTTTCTGAAGTTCTAGATGGAGGCAGGAGTGAGAAGGAAAGGTGAGGGGTGACAGACAGGACAAGCAGCTGGAAGTCATTTCTTCCCACAGTCATGTTCCTGCACAGAACTCCAAGGATTCTGAGAATTCTAATTTGAACCTAGTTTTCCAGGTGGTTTTGAGGATATATTTGTCAAGGTAGGAGGATAGAACATACTTTGTTTAATGGTTTGTTAGCTTGATTTGCAGTTTTAAAATATTTAGACATATGGGATGTGGGCCTTCCTTTGAATTCTTACCCCAGGCCCTGCAAATGTTGGGGTACGGCTGGTACAAGGTGCTATGGGGACACCTAAAAGAAAGATCTAAACTTACATGAGGGAGTCATAGAAAGCCTCTCAAAGTAAGTCATGGTTCAGTAGAATAGGTTCAGCCACAGAATATTCTACTTACGTAATCTGCATTTATGGTCTAAAGATGGAAAAATCACATGCTCATCTTAATAACTGTCAAAAATGCATTTGATGAAATTCAAGAAACAGTCGTATTCAAACTAACTTAATATTCTAGAATAACCATATGATTACCATAATAAATGATATCTGCACAAAGCTAAATCCTGGCATCATACTTAATGGTGAATACTAGCAGTTCCCTTTAAATTTAACTAAAGACAAAGATGGAAATATTTAACATGGGTCTTAAATTTCTAACCAGTTTATTTTGGCAGATGTTAATTTCTTTTTTCCTTTTCTGGTAATCTCATGAACAGTTTTATGTGAGAAGATCTGTGTTTTCCTTTACTCCACCACATTTTTAAGGTTCTTTACCTTGTTCTGGTCTTTTGTCATTGTTGTTGCTGGTCTAGACTCCTTTTTTAAGATATGAGTTTCATAAAATTGCCCCCTGCTTGTTAAAACACACATTCATTTACCACAAATTCTCCTCTTTAACGATTCAATGGAAGTCTCAGTTTTATTCATTATGATTTTGTATTTGTTTGGTCAACCATTGCCTGGAGCTGGTGTTTAAACCAGGAAGCGACTCATTCTCCCAAATGGTTCTTGTGTCTTGGTTATTAATCTGCATCAGCGGGAGGCAAGTAGCATTCCCCACACTATCCAGTCTGGACGCATAATCCGGAACTTGGCATAGGAATAGAGTGGTGGTGGAAGTTCTGGCCTGGCTGACTACGAGGAACAAGCAGTTAATCTAATATACACAAGTCATGTGGCATTTTTAATTTGAGTACGAATACAAGTCCATTTTAAAGTTGTTTGCCTGGTCACTGCCAGGCATCTGTTAGCTACTGTGTTTTCAGATTCTCTCTCTCGTAAATTTCTAGACTAGAAATCTACAGATAAGATTTTGATATTTTGATATTAGGGTTCAAAGGATTATTATTAAACAATGCCGAGGGAGAGACAGGGCATCTTTATGAAGCAGCAGTTTGGGTGTTGCTTTTCGATTCCCTTTCAAATTTTACAACAGAGCACTTGCGGGCTGGGATGCTGCGGCTTCTCACCGTATACCTTCAGAGAAAGTATCTCATTCCAAGCCTGTATATCATTCTTTTCTTCTCCAACAATTCAGGACTTGTGATAATTTTTTGGACATCAAGCATATTTATGCAGAATTCTCCTACATTAAGTAAAAGGCAGGACTTTCAGATGTGTGCTTTTGGTGCTCCCTGCATTTTATAAGCTTTTGGTCCTCCCTGCATTCTATAAGTTAATAAATCAGGGAATTCATTCAGAATTTGTCAAAACCTTGGCAAGATTAGAAATTGCCTAAAACTAGTTCTTCCATTAGTCATCAGATATAATTTTGACAATGAAAGTGATCTCTGAGATCACCCCGTCCATAAAATTCCCCACAGTGTCTTCCTCATACTGCTCCACTGGGCCTCATTTTCCCATCATCCTCATCCCTCCTCTCCCCGCCATCACACCCCCAGCTCTGTCTCACAAAGAACAACCAAATAGCAGGTGAAAGGCACTAAGATGGCGTCACCCAGCATTCTGGAGTTTCAACGTGAAAAACCTGTCCTTGGTTTCTCCACCTCTAAGGCAAATACTCTGTTAGCCCTGCAGTTTGCTCGTTTGCTTTCTGACTCTTTTCAGTCTTTGCCTAGTCCCTAACTACTCAACCTTCTGAGCAATTTGTCTATTCCTTTTTGATTCCTCCCTTCTGAAAGATACTTCGGTGGATTCTGATAAAAGGAACCTTAGTCTGGGCCTAAAGAATCTTTTGCTTTATGGCAGTGCCAAAATACAAGGGGTGTGTTCTGTCCTCTCCTAGACTTCTGTTCTAGAAAATCAGTTATCACTCAACACCACATACTGAGTAATCAAGAAGAAAGAAATTAAAACCACAAATAATTCCATGATCCAGAGAAAAACATTGTGGGTACTTTAGGATATAGTGTGGTAGGGGGCATATTTATGCTAAACAATTATTTATCTAAAATTCAATTTAGGCATTGCGTATTTTTATTTGCTTAATCTGGCAACTCTATTACAGCTCTAATCCCAACAGGCTGGTTTACCTTTACGTATATCCTCACTAATAATTCCACATTTCTAAAAATAAAAAAAACAGTAAAAGAATATTTCAGAAATAAGTTTGCTCAGGAAATTTATAACATTTTGCCACCCACGCACTGGGATGGAAAATTTTATCTCTTTCCTTTGTTGATTTGTAGTATGTTAAAGAAAATTAGAGTGATTTTAGTTTACAGGTTTGTGTTTTTGATTAGGAGTTAAAGCTTCAATATGTGCTAACTGGCTAACTGGTGCATACCACTTCAGCTCATTCTGAGTACTAAGTGCTAATAAAATATTTTTATTTAGAAGTAAATAAAAAATAAAGTTGCCAAAGTAAAATCTTATGGGGGAGATAAATTCACTTGAAAAAGATATAATAATAACATTAGTTTTACTTCCATACTGCATTAAAAAAGTAAGAAAATACAATTTGTGTAATCCTCTGCAAAGAGGAAAAATGTTACTGTAGCAATAATCATAGGATTTTTTGGAAGGAGATTGGATATTATTTCATTTGATTAATTTCTAATTTTTTCGCTTATTTTAACTGAAGATTTCATCTTGCCCGTGGTTTTTCTTATTTATGTTCACCATAACATTGTGAACAATGCACTCCTTGAACCTAGAAGTGATTTCAAGTCATAATGATGACTGCATATAAGATATTTGTGACTTGTCAAACTCACAAGAAATATAGGGAATTGTACCTGAACAATTGCCCCTATCTATATCAACTCACTGTCAGTCTTTGGACAGTGACATATTTCACACAGTAACTTTATAAATTTGGGCACCTAGAGAAATTCTTTAACTAAAACATTTTCAGGGTGACTTGACAGATGACATTGACAATAAACACATTTTTAGGAATAATGTGCAGACAAAGTTTTAAAAATGGGTTTATACTGCAAACTTTTTCAAGTCCTTTTAATTAGTGTACTATAATGGATGAAAAATAATGGCATGAAGATTTCCTCCTGCTTGTCTGCAGACCTGTTTTCTTCTATTCCTCATTACCAAAGACTAGTATAGAAAGCAGTCATAAAGGTTGGGCAACAGAAAAATGTCTACATCTGCTCACTGGATGTTTTCAGAAAGTGCCATGGCATCAAGGGCTCACCAACAGCTGAAGGAAGGTCTGCAATACTAATTAGGGAAAAAGCAATTCTCATTCATCTGGCTTATTCTGATATCATTTCTTGGCAGTAAAAAGAGACTAAAACAATGTGCAAATGTGACGGTTGGGAAGTCAAGTTAAGAGTGGAAACTTGATATCATTTCTCCTTTCTGGTCTCCCATTGTTTATGGTGTTTTGAATATTATTTTAGGTATTAAAAATGATTTTGTGTGGTCAGAATCACAATATGATGTGGCAGCAACTAAAATCAAAATCAATGCATGTTGCTATTCAGTTCAGTCTTGACTATATTTAACCAATAGATATGTTTTTAGCCAAGAAATTCCCCATTCTAAAAATATGATGCTTTTAACTCTTCGTTTTTTCAATACATTTGTCCTCTTAACATTGCCATTGACCGATAAGAGTCAGATTCCTATAGAGAGAAGTAGAAATTTCCTGTCTAAGAGCCAGTATTGCACTAACAGTACGTTAGTAGCCAGTACTTAAATACTACAGTATTTAAGAATGCAGTGGTTAACCGCATACCCCCTGGGCTCTGAGTTATGTGAGTTTAAATCCAAGCTCGGTCATTTACTAAAGCATTGTGATAATGAACTTATTTAAAATTCTCAAGCCCAAGTTTTTCATCTATAAAATGAAAATAATATAAGTAACTTTATCCTATGGTAATACAAGTAAAGGGCTTAGCACAATTCATCACATCTGTAAATAATAAATAATTGCTATTGTCATTACTATAAAATATTATTTATATTATAGCATGACTCACTGTAATGTGCTATAATTATCACATTTCCTCATGGATTTTCTTCCCTCACAAATGACTAGCCAAAATATTAAGGTAGAAATAGTTCTTTTCTTCATACATTTTCTCCCAGGGCTGCCTCTCGGTAGCAAATAGGCAAACAGGAGATTGGAAGTGATGTCTCCATGTTAACCTATATTTTCTAAGCAAGGTCAGTACAGAAATTCACTTCCTATATGGCTGGGTGAATCTTTCTCTTTCTTTCAGAAATGGAAAACATTTTCACAGAGCCTTTAGGAGACTCTGATATAAGGGTATTAGTTGGTGAGAGAGAAAATAAGTGTTCTCTTCTTTGTGCACTTGGACTGAGCCATGAAAGTAAGTTATCACCCATTCTCACATCCCTTGAAATCCTGATTAGTTCTCTAGCAAAAGTGTTTCTTTCTGCTATATCTCACTATCAGCTCTGGGAAGCAGCATGCCTGCTTTTACACTGAAACTTCAAAGGTGTGCTTTAAGTAAAGTTTTATCCTCCTATGGAGGAATGACTTGCATGTACTATAGAAACTTAGTTTTCTCTGCATAAATCCATAAATATTGCTTGAAATTCCCTTTCAGGAATTCAGATCCCTTTATTATTGCTTTTATACCTCTTTTCTCCTAAAGTATTTAAATTTGAAAACAATAGTTTTTTTCTAGATTCCCACCGCCTTCTACCATTTTTCAAGTGAAGAAGAAAGTCTAACTTATGAACTATATACTTGGAATCAGGAAACAAACCTTGTGAAAAAAAAAATTCAGAAAAAAAAAATGTAGAAAGATACAGAAAAGCACTGAATTTGAAATTAGAAGAATTATTTTTTATTTCTTCCTCAGGTATTTATAAGCCACATGATATTGAACAGATCATTAGATCTCTCTAAATCTAGTTTTATTACCCACAATACGGGAGTCTGGCCTCCCAAATTGCCTCTTGGAGCCTCAGTAAAGAGAAAATAAAATCGTGCACATAGAGATGTTAGATCAATTCCAAAGCTCCATTCATCCATTTTTAGCAGTATGGGATTAACAATTCACATGCTCTTGAGAAACTCTCTAAAGGTTCTGAGGATTTGCTGCCTGTTATAATCAGAGAGCACGCACTTCCAGGCCAAGCAGGAAGGATCAGAGTTCACTACAGCCAGAACATCCTGAACCACATAATCCTTCCTTTAACTTTAGGGTACAATGATAAAAGGGGATTTATGCAAAAACGTGCTGACATTTTTCCTGAAAGATTAGTGAGTAATTTTCCTTTATCCTATTTTTAAGAGCAAACTCTTTAAAAAGTCACAATATTGAATCATATATTCCCCTCATCTACATAATATAATATGTTTTTCAAAATTTTTATTATCCCTGAGTGGCGATAAAATCTCAACTGTTTAAAATAATTTTTTTTAGATTTATAACATTCAATAAAAATTTTAGGTGTGAAAGATATTTTCTACTGAGATAAAACTCAGTACCTCCCAACCTCATGGATGCTTTTTAAAAAAAGTCTTACTCGCTATAGCACAGCCTCAAAGTGTTAATTTAAACATACATTCTTAGAGGAAAAATATACATTTGTGTGCTGATTTTAAAAAATAAAAAAAGGTTTTATACTAACCAGGATTTCAGACCTGGTGTAACGGCATGGATTAAATGAGCTCAGAACTACATTCTTCCTAGATCTAGAAGTATAATTCTCTTGGCATTCACAAACGTCAATTCTAGTATTCTTTAAATATGCACATAAACACCTCTGAAATACTTAAAAAGAAAATTTTAAAAGATAGCAAGATGTGCCTGATTTCACTAACTTGAAAGTAACATGGGTAACATATAAATTGAAATACACCATACTAGCTCATATAAATAATATATTGTCTTGTGATAAAATGTGCTAAATCTGCTTCTTCCTTTTGGTTTACTTTTTATTTTTTACTACTATGAGTACATGATAGCTGCACATATTTACAAGGCACATGTGACATTTGTAATGATCAAATCAGGGGATAATAAATGATCAAATCATAGCGGTATTCATCACTTCAAGCATTTGTCATTTCTTTGTATTAGGAATATTCCAATTCTACTCGTTCAGTAATTCTGAAATACACAATAAAGTATTGTTAATTATAGTCATCCTATTGTGCTATCAAACACTACATCTTATTTCTTCTATCTAAATATATTCTTGTATGCACTAACCATCCTTCTTTATCCTTCCATCCCCACTACCCACACCAGCCTCTGGTAACCGTCACTCTACTGCATATCTCTATGAGTTCAATTTTTCTTTAGCTTCAACATATTAGTGAGGACCTGTGATATTTGTCTTTCTGTACCTGTCTTATTTCACTTAACATAATGTCCTCCAGTTCCACCCCTGTTTCTGCAAGTGACAGGATTTCATTTTTTATGGCTGAGTAATATTCTATTGTGTATATGTACCACATTTTCTTTACCCGTTAATCCATTGATAGAACTTAGATTGATTCCATATCTTGGCTATTGTGAATAGCACTATAATAAACATGGCGGTGTTATAATAAACATGGAAGTATATCTCTTTGATATACTGACTTCCTTGCTATTAAGTGTCTATCCAGCAGTGGGATTGCTAGGTCATATGGTAATTTTACTTTCAGTTGTTTGAGGAACCTCCATACTATTCTTCATAGTGATTTTACTAATTTACATTCTCACCAACTGTGTATGAGGGTTTCCCTTTTTATACATCCATCCTCAGCAGAATCTATCATTGCCTGTATTTTTAATAAAAGTCATTTTATTTTCTCATTTTATTTTTAGAAGTTTCCTCTTCTACATTTTTTATCTTTTTTATTTCTCCATGAAGGCCTATTTTTTTTATAATTACAACGTTTATTTTAGATTCAGGGGGTGCATGTTCAGGTTTGTATATTGCATGATGCTGAGGTTTGGGATACAAATGATCTCATCATCCAAATAGCATAGTACTCAAAAGTTAATTTTTCTTTGTTTTCCTTTTCTTTTCTTTTTTTTTTTTTTTTTTTTTTTGAGATGGAGTCTCGCTCTGTCACCTGGAGTGCAGTGGTGCAATCTTGGTTCACTGCAACCTCTGCCTCCCTCATTCCAGCAATTCTCCTACCTCAGCCTCCCAGGTAGCTGGGATTACAGGCGCACGCCACTACACCTGGCTAATTTGTGTATTTTTAGTAGAGACAGGATTTCACCATGTTTTCCAGGCTGGTCTCAAACCCCTGATCTCAGGTGATCCACCCACCTCAGACTCCAGTTAGTTTTTCAACCCTTGTTCCTTTCCCTCCTTCCCCCATCTGTCAGTCCCCAGTGTCTATTGTTGCCATCTGTATTAGCCCATTTTCACACTACTGATAAAGATATATCCGAGACTGGGTAATTTATGAAGAAAAAGAGGTCTAGTGGACTCACACTTCCATGTGGCTGGGGGAGGGGGCACTCACAATCATGGTGGAAGGCAAAAGGCACATCTTACTTGGTGGCAGACAAGAGAGAAAGAGAGAGAATGCTTGGTTGCAAAAGGGGTTTCCCATTATAAAACCATCAGATCTCATGAGACTTATTCACTACCACGAGAACAGTATGGAGAAAATCGCCCCCGTGATTCAATTATCTCCCACCAGGTCCCTCCCACAACATGTGGGAATTATGGGAGCTACAACTCAAGATGAGATTTGGGTGGGGACACAGCCAAACCATATCATTTCACCCCAGACCCTCCCAAATCTCATGTCCTCACATTTGAAAACCAGTCACGCCTTCCCAACAGTCCCGCAAAGTCATAACTCATTTCAGTATTAACTCAAAAGTTCACAGTCCAAAGTCTTATGTGAGACAAGGCAAGCCCCTTCCACTTATGAGCCTGTAAAATCAAAAGCAAGTTACTTACTTCCCAGATACAATGGGAGTATAGGCATTGAATAAATACACCCATTCCAAGTGGAAGAAATTAGCCAAAACAAAGGGGCTAAAGGCCCCATGCAAGTCCAAAATCCAGCAGGGCAGTCAAATCTTAAAACTCCGAAATGATCTCCTTTGACTCCGTGTCTCTTATCCAGGTCACACTGATGCAAGAGGTGGATTCCCATGGTCTTAGGTAGCTCCACCCCTGTGGTTTTGCAGGGTACAGCTTCCCTCCCAGCTGCTTTTGCAGGGGTGGATTTGAGTGTCTGTGGCTTTTCCAGGACCACAGTGCAAGCTGTCAGTGGATCTAGCATTCTGGTGTCTGGAGGATGGTGGCCCTCTTCTCACAGTTCCACTAGGTGGTGCCCCAGTGGGGACTCTGTGTGGGGGTTTCAACTCCATATTTCCCTTCTGCACTGCCCTAGCAGAGGTTCTCCATGAGGGCCCTGCCCTGAATCAAACTTCTGCCTGAGCATCCAGGCATCTCCATACATCCTCTGAAATTTATGCAGAAGTCCCCAAACCTCAATTCTTGACTTCTGTGCAACCTGAAGGCTCAACACCACGTGGAAGCTGCCAAGGCTTAGATTTGCACCCTCTGAAGCCACAGCCCGAGCTGCACCTTGGCACCTTTTAGCCATGGCTGGAGCAGCTAAATCCCTAAGCTGCACACAGCAGGGTGCCCCTGGGTCCAGCCCATAAAACCATTTTTCCTCCTAGGCCTCCAGGCCTGTGATGGGAGAGGCTGCCATGAAGGTCTCTGACCTGCCCTGGAGACATTTTCCCCATTGTCTTGACCATTAACATTTGGCTCCTCGTTACTTACGCAAATTTCTGCAGTCAGATTGAATTTCTCCTCAGAAAATAGACTTTTCTTTTCTAGTGCATTGTCAGGCTGCAAATTTTCAGAATTTTGATGCTCTCTTTCCCTTTTAAAACTGAAGGTTTTTAACTGCACCCAAGTCATCTCTTGAATGCTTTGCTGCTTAGAAATGTCTTCCACCAGATACCCTAAATCATCTCCTTCAAATTCAAAGTTCCACAGATCTCTAGGGCAGGGGCAAAATGGCAAAATGCTGCCAGTCTCTTTGTTAAAACATAACAAGAGTGACCTTTACTCCAGTTCACAACAATTTCCTCATCTCCGTCTGAGACCACATCACCCTAGATTTCATTGTCCATGACATTATCAGCAATTTGGTCAAAGCCATTCAGTAAGTCTCTAGGAAGTTTCTAACTTTCTCACATTTTCCAGTGTTCTTCTGAGTCCTCCAAATCATTCCAACCCCTGACTGTTATCCAGTACTAAAGTCACTTCCACATCTTCGGGTATCTTTACAGGAGTTCCCACCCCCAGTGCCAATTTACATATTAGTCCATTTTCATGCTGCTGATAAACACATACCTGAGACTGGGAAATTTATAAAGCAAAAGAGGTCTAGTGGACTCACAGTTCCACATGTCTGGGGAGGCCACACAATCATGGTGGGAGTCAAAAGGCATGTCTCATATGGTGACAGACAAGAGAGAATGAGAGAACGAAGTGAAAGGGGTTCCCCTTATAAACCTATCAGATCTCATGAGACTTATTCGCTACCACAAAAACAGTATGGGGAAAACTGCCCCTATCATTCAATTATCTCACACTGGGTCTCTTCTGCAACACATGGGAATTATGGGAGCTACAATTCAAGATGAGATTTGTGTGGGGACACAGTCAAACCATATCACCATCTTTGTATTCATGAGTATCCAATGTTGAGCTCCCTCTTATTAGTGTGAGCAGGCAGTATTTGGTTTTCTGTTCCTGCATTAATTTGCTTATGATAATGGCCTCCAACTCCAACTGCATCAAGGCTGCTGCAAAAGACATGATTTTGTTCCTTTTTATGACTGCATTATATTCCATGACATACATGTGCCACATTTTCTTTATCCAATCCTCTGTTTATGGGCACCTAGGTTGATTCCATGTCTTTGCTATTGTGAATAGCACAAGGATGGATGTGTGAGTGCATATGTCTTTTCTGTAGAATGATTCATTTTCTTTTGGATACACAACCAGTAATGGGATTGCTGGGTCAAATTGTAGTTCTGTTTTAAATTAGTTGAGAAATCTCCAAACTGCTTTCCACAATGGATGGATTAATTTACACTCCCACCAACAGTGTATGTGTTCCCTTTTCTCCACGGCCTCACCAGCATCTGTTGTTTTTTGACTTTTTAAAAATTGCCATTCTCACTGGTATGAGATGGCATTTCAGTATGGTTTCTATTTGCATTTCTCTTATGATTAGTGATATTGAGCATTCTTTCATGTTTTCTGGCCAGATAAGAGCCATTTTAAATGGGATGTAATGATATCTCACTGTTGTTTTAAGCTGCATTTTTTTTTCTGATGATTAGTGATGCTGAGCATGTTTTCTTATACCTGTTGGCCATTTGCATGTCTTCTTTTGAAATATGCTTATTCAGATCTTTTGCACATTTTTTAATGTTTTAATCAGAATATTTGTTTTCTTCCTATCAAGTTTTTTGATCTCCTTATATATTCTGGTTTTTAATTACTTGTAAGATGGGTAGTCTGCAAATATTTTCTCCCATTCTGTGGGTTGTCCCTTCACTTGTTGCTTTTTTTTCCTTTGTTGTGCAGATATTTTTTAGCTTGATGTGATCCCATTTGCCCATTTTTCCTTTGGTTGCCTGTGTTTTTGAGGTCTTACTCAGTCTTTGTCCAGACCGATGTCCTGGAATATTTCCCCAATGTTTTCTTCTGATTGTTTAATGGTTTCAGGTCTTATATTAAAGTCTTCAATCCATTTTGAGTTAATTTTTGTGTATGGCAAGAAATAGGGGTCTAATTTCATTATTTTGCATATGGATATCCAGTTTTCTCAGCACCATTTATTGAAGAGACTGTCCTTTACCCAATGTATGTTCTTGGCACTTTGTCTAAAATGAGTTAACTGTGAATGCATGGATTTATTTCTGAGTTCTCTATTGTGTTCCATTGGTCTATATGTCTGCTTTTATGTCAATATCATATTGTTTTGGTCACTATAGCTTTGTAGTATAATTTGAAGTCAGGTAATATGATGTCTCCAGCTTTGTTGTTTTTTTCTCAGGATAGCTTTGGCTATTCTGGGTCTTCTGTGGCTCCATATAAATTTTAGAATTTTTTTTATATTTCTGTGAAGAATGTCATTGATATTTTGACAGGAATTCCATTAAATCTGTAGATTGCTTTGGGTAGTATGAACATTTTGACCATATTGGTTTTTCCAAACCATGACCATAGAACATCTTTCCATTGTTTTGTGTCCTCTTCAACTTCTTTCATCAATGTTTTATACTTTTCATTGTAGAAAGCTTTTACTTCTTTGGTTAATTCCAAGATATTTTATTTTATTTGTAACTATTTCAAATGGGATTGCTTTCTTGGCATATAGAAATGCTTCTGACTTTTGTAAGTTGATTTTGTATCCTGCAATTTTGCTGAATTTGCTTATCAAACAGTTTTTTGGTGGCATCTTTAGATTTTTCTAAATGTAAGATTATATTACATGCAACTAAGACTAGTTTGATGTCTTCCTTTCTAATGTGGACGTCTTTTGTTCCTTTCTGTTGTTTATTTGCTCTGACTAGGGATTCTAGTACTATGTTGAATAAAAGCGGTGAAAGTGGGCATCTTTTTTTTTTTTTTTTTTTTTTTTTTTGAGACAGAGTCTTGTTCTGTTGCCCAAGCTGGAATGCACTGACATGATCTTGGTTCACTGCAATCTTTGTCTCCTGGGTTCACACAATTCTCGTGCCTCAGCCTCCTGAGTGGCTGGGATTACAGGTGTGAGCCAGCACACCTGCCTAATTTTTGTATTTTTAGTAGAGACGGAATTTCACCATGTTGGACAGGCTGGTCTTGAACTTCTGGCCTCAAGTGATCCATCCACCTTGGCCTCCCAAAGTGCTGGAATTACAGCTATAAGCCACTACACCTGGCTGAAAGTGGGTATCTTTGTCATGTTTCAGGTCTTAGAGGAAAGGTGTTCAGTTTGTCCCCTTTCAATATGATACTAACTGTGGATGTTATATAAATGGCTTTTATCAAGTTGAGGCATGTGCCCGCTATGCCCGTTTTTTTTTGTTTGTTTGTTTGTTTTTTGTTTTTATCATGAAGAGAATGTTGAATTTTATCAAATGCTGTTACTGGTATCTATTGAAATAATCATATAGTTTTTGTCCTTTATTAAGTTGATACGGTGTATTACGTTTATTGATGTGTGTATGTTGAACCATCCTTGCATCACTGGGATAAATTCTACTTGATCATAAGGAATGATCTTTACAATGTGTTGTTGAATTTGGTTAGCAAGTATTTTGTTGAGGATTTTTGTATCTGTGGCCATCAGAGATATTGGCCTGTAGTATTCTTTTTTGGTTATCTCTTTTTCTGGTTTTGGTATCAGAGTGATACTGACCTCACAGAATAGGTTTTGAAGTATTTCCTCCTCCTCAACTTTTTAGAATAGTTCGAGTAGGAATGGTATTAATTCTTCTTTGTATATTTGGTAGAATTCAGCAGTGAAGTCATGAGGTCCTGGGCTTTTCTTTGATGAGAGACTATTGTTGCTTCTATTTCATTTCTTGTTATTGGTCTATTCGGGTTTTGGATTTCTCCATGGTTCAATCTTGGCATGTTGCATGTGTCTAGAAATTCATCTGTTTCTTCTAGTTTTTCCAGTTTATTGATGTATAGTTGCTCATAATAGTCTCTAATGATCCTTTGAATTTCTGTGCTATCAGTTGTAATGTCTCCTTCCTTTTTGTCTCCAATTTTATTTATTTGGCTCTTCTTTCTTTTTTTCTTAGTCTTGCTAAAAGTTTGTTAATTTTGTTTATCTTTTAAGAAGCCACTTTTCATTTCATTATGTATTTTTGTTTTTAGTATCAAGTTCATTTATTTATGCTATGAATTGTGTTTCATTCGTTCTTTGTTTTTGTTTTTTTTTTTTTACTAATTTGGGATTTGGTTTGCTCTTACTTTTCTAGTACTTAACAATATACCATTTGATTGTTCATTTGAAGTTTTTCTACTTTTTTGATGTAGGCATTTATTGCTATAAAGTTCCCTCTTAGCACTGTTTTTGCTGTATTGCATGGGTTTTAGTATGCTGTGCTTCCATTTTCATTTGTTTTAAGAAATTTTTCAATTTTCTTTTAAATTTCTTAAAAACCCCCTGGTCATTCAGGAGCAAATTGTTTAATTTCCATGTGTTTGTATGGCTTGTCTCTGGTACTATATTTTAACTTCTTGCTTTTTATTCTTTGTGTGTCTGTTATAGGTTTTGTTTTGTGGTTGCTATCATGATTGCAAATAACATCTTATAACCAATTATTTTAAACTAATAACTGATTACAAGGAAAAGAAAAAAGCAAAGAAGCAAAAACAAAACTACAAACGTCTACACTTTAACCCTTTTCTCCCACTTTTTGACTTTTTATTGTCTCTATTCATATATTTTATACTGTCTATATCTAAATAGTAGTTGTAGTTACTATTTTTGATAGTTTGTCTTTTAGTCTTCCTACTAAAGATATGAGTGATTTAAACATTGCAATCACAGTGTTAGAGTATTCTGTGTTTGTTTGTATACTTACTATTACCAGTGAGTTTTATACCGTCAGATGATTTCTTGTTATTCATTAACATCCTTTTATTTAAAGTTGAAGAACTTTCTTCAGCACTTCTTTTAAGACCAGCCTAGTGTAGATGAAGTCCCTCAGCTTTTGTTTGTCTCCTCCATGTTTGAAGGATAATTTTGCTGGGTGTAATATTCTATGTTGAAAGTTACTTTCCTTCAGTACTTTGAATGCCATTCCACTCTCTCTTGGCCTGTAAGGATTCCACTGAGAAATCTGCTGCTAGGTATATCACAATTCTTTTTATTTTTATTTGTTTCTTTTATATTACTGCTTTTTGGATTCCTTCTTTATCCTTGAGCTTTGAGAATTTGATTACTATATACCATAGTCTTATTTCTGTTGGATCTGCTTGTCGTTCTTTGACTTTCTTGTACCTGGACATTCATATCTTTCTATAGGTTTGGAAAGTTCTCTGTTATTATTTCTTCAAATTAATTTTTACTCCTATTTCTCTCTCCACATCTTCTTCAAGGTCAGTAACTCTTAGATTTGTCCTTTTTAGGCTTTCTTTTTTTCTTTTTCTTCCCAACTTTTATTTTAGGTTCAGGGAGTGTACATGCAGGTTTATTACATGGGTAAATTGCATGTCAAGGGGCTTTGGTGTACAAATAACTTTGTCACCCAGGTAATCAGAATAGTGCCCAATAGGTAGTTTTTCAATACTCACCCTCCTCCCATTCTCCATCTTCAGGTAGGCTCTAGTTTCTATTGTCCCCTTTATTGCGTCCATGTGTACTCAATGTTTAGCTCCCACTTATAAGTGAAAATATGTGGTATTTGTTTTCTGTTCCTACATTAATTCACGTAGGATAATGACCTCCAACATCATCCATGTTGCTGCAAAGGATTCTTTTCTATGGTTATATAGTATTCCATGGTGTTTAGGTATCACATTTTCTTTGTTCAGCCCACTGTTGTTGGGCATCTAGGTTGATTTCATGTCTCTTTGGAAGTTATTTTCTAGATCTTGTAGGACTGCTTCATTCATTTTTATTCTTTTTCGTTTCTCTCCTCTGATTGAATATGTGAATATAGCCTGCCTTTGAGCTCACTAAATCTTTCTTCTGCTTGATCAATTTTGCTATTGAGAAACTCTGATGCCTTTATCAGTTTGTCAATTGAATTTTTCAGCTCCAGAATTTCTGTTTAATTTCTTATTATTTAAGAATCTTTGTTTCTCTAATGAAATCATTAATTCCTTTCCTGTATTATCTTAAAGTTCATTTATCTTGCTCAAGACAGCTGTTTTGAATTTTCTGTCTGAAAGTTCACATATCTCTGTCACTCTAGGAGTGGCCACTGGTGGCTTATTTAGACCATTTGATGAGGTCATGTTTTCCTGAATATTCTTGCTGCTTATGGATGTTTGTTTATGCCTGGGCATTAAAGAGTTAGGTATTTTTTCTAGTCTCGGCAGTCTGGGCTTGTTTGTATCTATTCTTCTGGAGAGGGCTTTTTATGAATTCAAAAGTGATTGAGCACTGCGACCTAAGCCTGTGGTCACTGCAGCCATTTCAGCTCTAGGTAGTATCCTAAGCCCAGGACTTCTGTAACTCTTGCAGAGTTAAATACCCAGCCTTAGTGGACTTGAGTAGGATAAAGAAGAATTCCTTGGCTTACTAGGAAATATCTTTTGCTCTCTTCCCTCTCTTTCCCCCGGTGAGAAGTCTCTCCATGCTGGGCTGCCTGGAGTTGGAGGAAGGGTTGACACAGGCACTCCCAAAGCCATCATAGCTGACACTGTGCAGGGTCACATCTGAAGTCTTGCAGACAAGAACAATACTGGGGCTCACCCAGGGCCTGTGACCACTACTGCCTGGCTGCTGATGATGTTTATTCAAAGCCCAAAACCACATTAGTCAGCAGATGTTGAATTCTGCCAGGATGGATCCATGCCATGAAGCCAGCAGATCCCCTTCTGGCCCAGGGCATATCTAGAAATGCTATCCAGCACCAAATGCCTGAAATTTGGTGCTTCAGAAATCTGGTGCTGTATTTTACTGTGGCTGAGCTGGTACCGAAATTGCAAGGCACAGTCCACTGTACTCTTCTTTCTGCTTCCCCCAAGTGGAAGGAGCCCTGCCTGGAGTTGGGGGAGTGGAGATACAGGCACTCCCTTGACTACTACGGCCAGTGTCTCACGGCTGCATGCACCCCAAGTACACTACCTCTGGGATCAGTGCAACACCATGGCTTGCCCTAGAATGGCAGTCCTTGTAGCCTGACTACCACTCGAATTCATTTCTGGCCCCAGGCCACTTTAGTCAGCTGGTAAATAAAACAGCTGGAACTCAGGCTCCTCATACTGGGGCAGGGAATTCCCCTCTGGCCCCAGGCTGATCTACTATTCCAGCAGATTTCTGCTCTATGTTGTGTTCTGTTGTGACAGGGCAGCACTGAGTTCCAATGCAAAGTCCAACACTCACTTTACTCTCCCTCCCGCAAGCACACAGATTCTTTCTCTGTGCTGCTCTGCCTGGGGTTGGTGGTGTAGGCAGTGCAAGACTTTATTTTCTGCCCTCTTTAATACGGCTCTCCATGATACTGTGTTCCAACCTGGTGTTGTGGTTGCTCACCTAATATTTTTTTGGTTCTTATGAAAGTGATTTCCTGTGTGGGTAATTGTTAAATTTTGTGCTGTTGTTGGGGAACAATTGCAAAAGTGTTCTATTTGGCCATCTAGCTCTTCCCCCTATCTCCCTCACATTCTTTTTAGAAATACTGCTCTCAAAATTGGGATATTAACCAGATGCCAGTACTATTTGAACTAAGAAGCAGGAGAGATGGAAGTTGCTTTAAGAGAGCATTTCCCAAAATGAATTCCACAAAACTATAGGTCCTCAAGATGTTCTTTTTTTAAAAAAATGTGTTTGTTGAAGGAAGGGGATTCTGTTGTCAAATAAGTTTGTGGACTGTTGTATGCCATATATTTCTCTTAAATATCTGCAATATACATCAGTAGGTTAAATGGTTTTAGTAGTCCTGCAATGAAGCATATCACAAGCTTATTTGATCTGAGAAACTTTGTTAATATAATAACTCCTTAACATCCTGTAGAACAGACAGTTTCAGAACAGTTTTTTTTTTTTTCCTGAAAGAACCTGTGGTACTAGAAGAAAAGGAAGAACAGTAGTTGTAGAGACCCAACTTGTGCCATAACTCACACTGTACACCTTCACATGAGTTTGTGGATGAGAAATTTAGAAAAGAAATTCTTACAGAAATAGATGTATTTCTCTGCTTGTAATAGACTAAATTATCAATCCCAATTTTTCATCATTCCTCTTCCTGCCAAGTCATCACGTTCTATATCTACATTCTGGCAGTATTCTCAGGTCTTGACTTTGGGCTTGGCTATAACCAGGGGGATGTTAATGGACCTGAAATAGGCAAAGCTTTTAATGTGCTTGCACAGTTGTCTTACCCTCCCATATTCCTGCATTTTCCATGAGAATAACATATCTCATGAAAAGCATACATCTGCTGTTATAAGTCCTAGTTAATGTACAGTTAACTCCATCCTAGGGCTAAGCTTGGCTGAACACAACCTAGATTGCCCATCCATAGTCCAACCTGCAGATGTGTGGACAAGATTATATATTATTGTTGTCAATGAGTTTTTGAGTGGTTTGTTTTGCAATATTTTCATGACAATTGCTAAATAATGTACAGGGAGCTTGCACCAAAATAATTAATACTGCTATAAATGTACATGAAAGCTGGGATTAAAATCAAATGATGTATCATAAAGCATTGAACTTGAGGATTATTGGTTTTTTGAATTCCCTTCAATTTTGTGTGTGTGTGTGATGGAGCTTTGCTCTGTTGCTCAGGCTGGAGTGCAGTGGTGTGATCTCAACTCACTGCAGCCTCTGCCTCCCAGGTTCAAGCAATTCTCCTGCCTCAGCCTCCCGAGTAGTTGGGATTACAGCTAACCATGCCCAGCTAACTTTTTTTGTATTTTTAGTAAGACAGGGTTTCACCATGTTGGCCAGGCTGGTCTCAAACTCCTGACCTCAGGTGATCAGCCTGCCTCAGTCTCCCAAAGTGCTGGGATTATAGGCATGAGCCACCGTGCCCAGCCTCACTTCCGTCTTCTGTATGTCACCTTCCTTTTTCTATCCATAAATCTTCTTCCACCCAGTGACTGCACTGGAGTCTCTGAGTCTACTCCAGCTTGGGTGGCTGCCCAATTCACGAATCATGCATTACTCAATTAAACTTTTTAAAATTTCATTCAGCTGAAGTTTTTCTTTTTTAAGCATATAACTTTTTAATATCTAACTTGCCTTAATTTGGTTATTCCAACATTTCTAAGCAAAATATACACTCCCAGATAGCCCAATTTTCCCCACTTACATTTAAACAAAATGATGTTATTAAAAATATTTAATTAATGGAAATGCAAATTGGAAAATATCTGTAGTAAATCTGCAGTTTATTAAGGCAAAAGGCCTCATAAAAACTCAGTTATTATCCAATGTCCTAAAAAGTATTAATTTTTGACTTACTACTGTTCAGCAAAAGAATAGACTAGAAACTCCCGTGCCTAGTGAGCTGTTGGTTCTGGCATGCTAGACTTTGGCTGACCAGGCTGCTCACTGCTACGAACCAAGGCCTTCATCATTGGACCCAGACCAGGACAACTGTGATCTTCATAAGAACCATGCCCCTTTTCTCTCTGTAAAACCTCCACCATCTCTTCTTTTTCTCACTCTGACCTAACCGTATAGTCCTTCTTCTTTCCACTTTCGCATGTTCTAGCCTTCTCTGCTTCTTGAATTAGTGAACTACCTGCTTCATTTATAAAATAGGTGATTGCAAAACATAAGTGATTAATGCAAGTAAAAGTGCCTTAAATGATTGCTCCACACATGTTGACCTATCTCTTTTCCTGCATATCCTACATTCTATTATTTCCTCAATGCTAGTCTACTGACATATAGATACAGATGATATGGATATAGATATTGATATAGATAGTATATAGACAAGTATAGACATGGATAAATTGGTCATAAATTAAGAAAGCAATATTAATAATAGCTGTTGGGATTCACATTTGTTCCTCTAAGACAGGGTTCCCCAAGATAGGCCTGCTAGGAACAGGGCCGCACAGCAGGAGGTGAGTGGGGGCCAGTGAGCATTACTTCCTGAACTCCGCCTACTGTCAGATCAGTGGGGGCATTAGATTCTCACAGGAGCACAAACCCTATTGTGAACTGCATATGCGAGGGATCTAGCTAAGTTGTGAGCTCTTTATGAAAATCTAACTAAAGGCTGATGATCTGAGGTGGAACCGTTTTGTCCCAAAACCATCCACCTTCCACCCCATCCATGGAAAACATTTCTTCCATGAAACCAGTCCCTGGTGCCAAAAATGTTGAGAATGACTGCTCTAATATTTAACTGTGGCTAACATTAATGGCCAGTTGAGAAGCAGTATTTTATACTACCTAGAGGACATAGGAGCTAAATGAGACAGCAAACCTGAATTTCAATCATAGCTCTAACACTTATTGTCTGAAAAGTTAGTCAGACTTATCTCATCAGAAAATTTGGAGTTATAATATTAAATAAGATTTAATAAGATACCATCTATATATTTAATGGGATACAATATATAAAGAGCTTAAGTCAATGCTAATCACATAGCACTCAATAAACGCTAGCTATTAGTCAAAGTACAAGATCTGAGTTTGCATGTGATAATGTATTTATTTTACAGTACAAATAACTACGTTAAAATAAACACACTACTAACATTTTAATTTTAAAGTCATTACCTTTATGAGTTAAAATGCAGGGCAAGAAGGAAGAAGGTTTATTATTTTAATTCATCTCCCTCCTGCTATGTTTCCAATCTGCTTTTCACATTAGGTAACTGGAGTTTAGGGGTATCCCTGATACAAAAACTCTGAAGGTTAATGTGTATCATCTACATGCTTCAGAGCATAAGCAAATTACTAGCTGGTCAGATCAAGGTGAAACACAGTGGAATGAACCCACTGTGGCCACGCCTCTATTTTAAGGCTACCTGGCCAAAAAAAAAAAACAGACTGAAGCACAGCTGTTTTAACAAACAGCAGTAGGAGTGATTAATTACTTTTTACTGTCATTCAATAGCTTGTCACCCAGGGAGTAACCTCATTTTGCATAAATTTAATAGAGATCACACCATGGCCTACCTGGTTGAAAAGCATTGTTCCTGAAACCCTGATAGTACTTTTAAGTCCACTGATGTGTGAACATAATTCTTTGCATCTCTTAGCCCTACATACTCTGTCTCTCCCAGGGAGACACTTTAGTAGATCTATGTGGCACCATGTGGAAAGTTACAAGTGATGAGCTTGCTGATTCATTCCTCTTTCATGTAACAAAATGATAAGAGAATGTAAAACCAATGGATGTTATTCTACAGTGTAGAGCTTCTTTCCACCCTGTTAAGGGAGCATAAAAGATATTTATTAAAATTGAAAACTATTAATTGCAAGACCCCTGATGTCTTGAACATTTAGTTTGGTATCTGAAAAGAAATTTTAAAGATACCATTAAGGAATCTGCAAGTTAGGATGGTGGCTAATTGATGTGCATATTTCTCATCCCTCCATATACATTAACCCACAGGAAGAGATTTTTAAAAAGTACAATAACTATGAAAATCTATGAAGCACCAAGTGAGATTTCTGAAAACCAAATCCCCAAGAAAGAACAGCAGATAAAAAGTAGATTGTTACCTATAACCATTGCTTGCCCAACTCAGAGACACAAGACACTTGCAACTAGAGTGCCAACAGTATCTGCTCCCTTCTGCTCAAGGACTTATATCTGGGGCTCTCAGTGCTATTTTATCCCCTAGTTAGTATCTCTCTCTGTATATCCATGTACAAATGTTAATCTCATTTATCATGTCCAACGTGGAAATGGACAAGTGTGGTATACTTCATTTTGAGATACGATGTTGGTAAGAAGAGGTGGTGAAAGAAAGAGTGGTGAACTCTGGTGACTGAAGTCTGGGATTCTTTTTCCCCTTCCAATTCTGGCAAAGGGAGTTCTATATGTAAAAGGTCTAACAGCACTGAAGTGAGTTGCAGGTGAACCCAGTAAAACCACCAGCTCAATCTATTAGCAATCATTTGGCTTGGATTAATCTCTTATTATACAAAGATAGACCTTTGAATAGATGCTACACAGTGAAAAAAAAATGGAAGCATTAAACTCAGCTAGAATCCAGAAACCACATTTCCAAAAGAAAATCATTGAGAGTTGTAAAGAAAAGGTCTACTGAATTTCTAACAGAGGTGCTACATAGTAAGATTTAAAAAGTAATGAGTAGCATAACTTAAGACAACTAACATGAACCTTCCATTTAACAAATCAATTCTAGCATCTGCTATCAATGGGGGCAAATTACTAAATCTTTTAGCACAGATTTTCATACCTGTAAAATAAGGCAATAGTAAGTGTTTTATTGACTTCATGGAAATTCTGAGAAATTAAGTACAATTATACATACGAAAATATCTTAGAAGTTGTAAAAAGTCTTTAGTAATGGAATATTTAATATTGTTTATTTTTAAAGCTGATCCTCCACATTTACAATTTGATCTTATCTCATATTGGTTATGTGCTTATTATATCTAGTTTAAAATTCATTCTGTAATTTAATTTTTTTATAATTGTATTTTTCCTCTAATTCTCTAATTTAAATTACTTTTTCAAAATACCTAAAAGAATACTGAGTTTTAAAATTATTTTTTATATTTTGATTCAAGAGAACATCCTTAGGATTCGGTGTTGGACCTTCTCGCTTCTCTATCTTTGGCTTTGTTTCTTTCTTTTGGGATGGAGTTTC
>NW_012109253.1:336899-344320 GCF_000951045.1 Mandrillus leucophaeus
AGCCAGGATGGTCTCGATCTCCTGACCTCGTGATCCGCCCGTCTCGGCCTCCCAAAGTGCTGGGATTACAGGCTTGAGCCACCGCGCCTGGCCAAACTCTATGATTTTCTAGAAAAATAAAAATAAACAAAATTAAGGCAAAATGTGGAAAACCTGAACAGAATGATTAAAAAGAAAAAAAGAAAGAGGTGAAGGGAGCAGGGCTTAGACTTTTTCAACTATTTTAGAATGTTTCGGAGTATTTAAAAAGATGGCAATCTTTCCAGTCTTTCCAGTTTGTGTTATAAAGCTAGCATAAGCCTGATAACAAAACATGATAAACTTATAATAAATGACACATTTTTAAAAATTAATTATATATTCAGTAAATGAAAACAAGTGAAAAAATTTAGAACAGCCTAATTTAAAAGGAATAAAATGTATGAGCAAACAGTATACATATGGCCAATAAACATAGGAGACTGAGCTAGTAATTGATTTTGAGGTGAGGTTCCATTTTTGTCCATCTAATTATCAAAGAACAAATATAGTGAAACATTGCTAATATTTAGTGTAGGTACTAGTATACAGAAACAAGAACTTTTACCTTGTTGCAAAAGTATAAAACTTTTCTGGAGAGCACTTTTATGATGTATATTCTAAAGTATTAGTATTTTCTGGATTCGATTGTATACTCCTGACTCAGCAACTCCAATATGTAAGCATACATTATAACAGATAGAATATAACTATTTGAAAATGATCAAATCCATGGGCAAGATGTATACACAAGGCTGTTCATTGTATATTATGTATGATACTGAGAATTTTCAGTGTCACTAGAAAAACTTATCATTAGGGAAACCATTAAATGGAGATCTAATAAAATTATGCAGCCACTTATAATAATGATATATACATTTATTAATGTGCAAATGTTCATGATATATTCAGAGAAACAAACAGATTACATAGTAGTATGGATAACAATACCATCTTTGTAAATGGATGGAGATAGAAATTCATATGGAAATAGTAACACTATAGATATAGATATATCCATGATAGTATCTAATGGTGGCCCCTTTTTAATAATAGAATTTTGAGTTTTTTTCTTTGTAATTTCTGAATTGTCTAAATTCCTAACAGGTTGCTAGAGTTTTTTTCTCTATCTGTCATGAAGAACTAGTTCTACTTTGTTGTATTTCTGTCCCAATCTATTGTGGACCAATACTTTGTTAAATATAGGAAAAAAGAATTACTAGGAAAAATGAAGTAAAAATAAGACATAAAAATACAAATTCTATTTTTTTATTATGAGATTTAATAGATGTAATGTTTTTCTGTTGAATTGCTATAAAAGTTTCTAAACGCTTACTTTGTTTTTGTACTTAATGTGGATCTGTAGTTCATGGAATGGCACTATGTGGCTCTGGTGTGTGATTAAACGCACAGACTCTAGGGCCAGATGTTTGGGGAGAATCCCACATACTAACTTAACAGTATTTAAATGTTTGCATTTATTATCACTAGCATTGGCTTATAAAATGAACTATAAAGTAAATAATGAAAATAAAGTGAATGATACAGCCAACAATCTTGAAACACTCTCCTGAAATACAGAGGTGAAAAAAATCAGAGATCCTAATAGATAGGAATAATAAAGGTGAAAGATGCAGCTTAAGTATTACTTTCTTAAGAAAGAAAACACTCTAGGCCAGCTACAGTGGCTCACGCCTGTAATCCCAGCACTTTGGGAGGCCAAGGCGGGTCAAGAGGTCAGGCGATCGAGACCATCCTGGCTAACACGGTGAAACCCCGTCTTTACTGAAAAATACAAAAAAAAAAAATTATCCAGGCGGTGTGGCGGCGGGCACCTGTAGTCCCAGTTACTCGGGAGGTTGAGGCAGAAGAATGGCGTGAACCCAGGAGGCGGAGCTTGCAGTGAGTCAAGATATTGCCACTGCACTCCAGCCTGGGCCACAGAGCTAGACTGTTCCAAGAAAAACGAAAGAAAGAAAAAGAAAACACTGTAGTTGAAATGTAACTGAAGAAAACTTTTCTAAGTTAGAAAAATAAATACATGAGTACGCAAACACAGAAGTTATCTTTTTTCAGGCAAAATACATGAAAATAGAACATATGTGGACTCCCAGTAGTAGTAATTTTGAGTTATAAAAAGAAAAATAATACTACACATTTGGGAGAAAGAAAGAAACTTCAACATAAGAAGTTATTTTAAATTATGCCTGGTTTCTTTTTCTTGTCTGCATGGGAAATACCATAATGTAAATGGTGGTCTATGTATTTACAGAAAAAATGATTATGTCCCAAAAAAACACATTTCTTTTTTGTTTGTTTGTTTGTTTGAGACAGAGTCTCACTCTGTTGCCCAGGCTGGAATGCGATGGTACGATCTCAGCTCACTGCAACCTCTGCCTCCCGGGTTCAGGAGATTCTCCTGCCTCAGCCTCCCTAGTAGTTGGGGTTATGGGCTCCCACCACCACTCCCAGCTAATTTTTTGTATTTTTAGTAGAGATGGGGTTTTACTATGTTGGTCAGGCTGGTCTTGAACTCCTGACCTCAGGCGATCCACCCACCTCGGCCTCCCAAAGTGCAGAGATTACAGGTATGAGCCACTGTGCCTGGCATTTCTTACATGTCAGCAAAATACATTCTTAGTTATTCATGAGCTTAGAAAAGTTACCATCCACATTTGCTCTTTTTGAAAAAAATTACTTGTAAATAAATGCTAACAAACTAAAAGATCATTAAGAAAAATGAAAACAAAAATGACAAAGTCGTTATACAGAAGGACTTGCCAATTTCCTTCTATGAATATCACTAAACACAATCCTCATCTTATAGCAAATGTCCTAAAACAACAGACATCATAATGAAGATGTGGAGGGGCTGATGTACCCTTCTATAACGGCTTGTGAATGAAACTTCAAAACAAACTTCATTATGAGTTGTCCTGTTTTTTTTTTTGAGATGGAGTTTCACTCTTGTTGCCCAGGCTGGAGTGCAATGGCACGATCTCAGCTCACTGCAATCTCCGCCTCCCGGGTTCAAGCCATTCTCCTGCGTCAGCCTCCTGAGTAGCTGGGATTAGGTGCGCGCCACCATGCCTGGCTAATTTTTGTATTTTTAGTAGAGAGAGGGTTTCGCCGTGTTGGTCAGGCTGGTCTTGAACTCTTGACCTTGTGATCTGCCCTCCTCAGCCTCCGAAACTGCTGGAATTACAGGCATGAGCCACCATGCCTGGCCCATTATGAGTTGTTACTCCTCATTATAGAAACCTATCTAAAACTTAACACAGTAAAACCTTACGGAAAATTCCTTCCTTTAGATATGATTTATCCTGTCATCCAAAACCCCAGTTAAACATGATTAAAATTGTCCTGAATAAAATAAAGGAAGGAATAAAATTAAATACATCTAACTTTTAACATGATTATTTTTAATTAAATTTTACTTTAAGATAATTGTAGATTCATAGGCAGTTGTAATACAGAGAGATCTCATGTACCGTTTATGCAGTTTCTCCCAGAAGCAATATCTTGCAGAACTAGAATATTAACACCAAGGCAATCCACTAATCTTAAGATTTTTTGTTTTACTTGAACTTTCGCTCGTGTACATGTGTGCGTGTCTTATGTCTGTGCAATTTTATGACATGTAAATCTGCATATCCACCTACTAAATTCAAGACACATTACAGTTCCCTCACTACAGGATTCATTTTTGTTGACTTTTGTAAACACAACACTTATGCATTCCCTAGTTCCTCATTATCACTAATCTATTCTCCATTCCTATGATTGTGTCACATAATCATATTTTATGTAACAGTTTGAGATCAGATTTTTTTACTCAGCATATTCCCTAGAGATTCATTCAAGTCATTGCATGGATCAATAGTTGGTGCCTTCTCACAGCAAAGTAGTGTTCTTAGTATGGATGTACCAGTTTGTTGAATAATTCACCCATTGAAGGATATCTGGATCACTTACAGTTTGGGACTATTATAAATGAAGTTGCTATGAACATTCTTGTACACATTTTTGTGTGAACATAAGAATTTCTCTGGAATAAGCGCTCTGGAGTGGAACTGTTGAGTTGTATAAATGACTTAAAAACTGTTTTCTCCATATTGCTTTCTCTAGTGGCTGTACCATTTCACACTACTATCAGCAATGTAGGATGGAGCAATCCATTTTCTCAACATTCTCAGTTTTTGATGTTGCCACTATCGTTTTATTTTAGCCATTGTGTAGGTGTGCAGTGATACCTCATTGTAGTTTCAATTTGCATTTCTCTAATGAATAATGATGTCAAACATATTTTTATGTGTTTATTTGCATATGTATGAAATGGTTTTTCATGTCTTTTGTTCACTTTCAAATTAGATTATTTTGGGGATTTTTATCATTGAGTTATTATTCCATTATAGTCAGAGAACATGCTCTGAATTATTTCAGTTTTCTCATTGTATTGAGGTTTGTTTTATAGCCCAGGATACGGTCTATATTGGTGAATTTTCTACGGGCATGTAAGAAAAATGTGTATTCTTCTAGTGAGTGGAATGTTTTACATATGTGTTTTCTTGTTTTCTTTCTTTTTTCTTTATTTCTTCTTAAAAAAAAAAGGATACATGTGCAGAAAGTTCAGGTTTTTTGCATAGGTGTACGTGTGCCATGGTGGTTTGCTGCACCTGTTGACATGTCCTCTAAGTTCCCTCCCCTCAAAGCCCACCCCTCAATAGACCCTGGTGTGTGTTGTTCCCCTCTCTGTGTCCATGAGTTCTCAGTGTTCGACTCCCATTTATGAGTGAGAATATGCGGCGTTTAGTTTTCTGTTCCTATGTTAGTTTGCTGAGGGTGATGGCTTCCAGCTTCATCCATGTCCCTGCAAAGGACACGGTCTCATTCCTTTTATGGTTGCATAGTATTCCATGGTGTATATGTACCACATTTTCTTTATCCAGTCTATCACTGACAGGTATTTGGGTTGGTTCCATGTCTTTGCTGTTGCAAATTGTGCTATAATAAGCATACGTGTGCATGTGTCTTTATAGCAGAATAATTTATATTCCTTTGGGTATATACCAGGTAATGGGGTTGCTGGGTCCTGTGTTTTTTATTCCTATGTATAATGTATATATGCATGTATGTCAGTTACATCCTGTTAGTTGATTGTGTTGTTCAGATCTATCTTTACTGGTTTTCTTTCTAATATTTCTGTCATTTGCTGAGAGGGGAATATTGAAATCTTCAACTATAATTGTAACATGTAATATAATTATAATTAACATGCTTTTATTTACCAACTTAAAAAAAAAGCAGAGCATATGAAAAAGCAGTGTAAAAATTATGTAATATATCTTCTATTATGACACAAAAACACAAAATGTGTAGAAAGAAATATGGCGAAAATTAATGGTAATTATATATATGGTGATAGGGTTATGGATAACTTTTTCCCCATCTTTAGATGTTTTTGTAATTTCCAAAAACCTTACAAATTACCAATTGATGATTATATATATCCTTATTTGTAGATATTTGATGACTCAAACAGTGCCATGCTTTTCCAGATTTATAGTTATCTTCTAAATTGTCAGGGATCACTGAAAATTTTATTCCAGGATACAGTGAGGAAACACTCATCAGGCAGAATTTTAATAAAGGAGAAACTATTAGCAATATTAATCTGGATAATGATGATCCTAATTAAAGAAAAATGTGTGGTTGCGTTTTTAAGAATGTGGCTCACTATATATTATTTAATATTATTTCTGCAACTAATGTAGTTTATGTTATTTGTATCTGTTTTTAAACAAACCTTGAAATCCCTTTGTGCACAATTCTAAAAGCTAGATATTTATTTCTTAAAAGAACTTTGAGAAACCTTATTAAAATTTGAGCTTATGATTCCAATTTAGTACTGACATTTCCCATTATTATTATTATTATTATTATTATTGTTATTTGAGACTGAGTCTCAGTCTGTCACCCAGGCTGGAGTGCAGTGGTGCAATCTTGGCTCATTGCAAACTCTGCCTCCTGGGTTCAAGCAACTCTCCTGCTTCATCCTCCCTAGTAGCTGGGAATACAGGTGCCCGCCACCATGCCTAGCTAATTTTTTATTTTTAATACATATGGGGTTTCACCGTGTTGGCCAAGCTGATCTGAATCTCCTGACCTCAGGTGATCCGCCTGCCTCGGCCTCCCAAAGTGAAGGTATTACAGGCATGAGCCACCGTGCCAGGCCTGAAATTTCATTTTTAATATCTAGGTTCTTATCAAAACAACAGCTATACTCATAAGAATTTAGACTGCATTTTTCCCTTAAATATTGACTTTTAATTTGTCCATACTGTATTCAAAAATATTTTAGGGTTTCTTTTGAAATAAAAAGTTAACTCCTAACTTAATTTTTCCTAATTAAAAGTCTTCTCGGTGATATACTATTTCAAATAACTTAAAAGTTTTTATTCCTTATCTCCATGACTTATTACACCAAAGATTTAAGTTATACATTTCTAGACAAATACTCTTTGTTTTAAGGTGAACAAAGTCGCCCTTCCTAGATTTAAATAAATTCACACCACATTAAATTTCTTCATCTTCTGGAGAATTAACTGCTCAGTCTATACAAATGTCTATATGGAAATTTTAAAATTTAGTAAAATATCTGAAATGTGTTTCATGGTTCTGATGCCAACGTTTTGTCTACATGTACCTATAACTCTACCTCTAACTTCAACACATTTTTTTAACAGTTTACCTTATTGCAAAGCTTAATTCAAAGATGTGCTACTTTGGAAGAGAATAAATAAAGCAATCTTCGATACAGTCAGTAAAATTCTCAATCTTACAATACTTGATTGGTAAAGCAAGAATTCAACGAACATACATAAAGTCTACCCAGCAGGCTGCCTATATTCTGATTTTAACATGAACTGAAGAATTATCCTTATCTTTCACTGCTGTCTTTCAGCTTGGTTTCATGAAGTATTCTCATTAGTGTGTTAAGATAGATGATTTTTCTTTCTTTTCTTGCCTTGAATCTTATACAAGTAAAGACTTTTCACTTCTCTCAGTGTTTATAGACAAAGCCTTTACAGTTATGAAATCTGAAGGTGGCTTCCTCCTGCCTGCCATGAAAAACCTGCATGTCCTCATGGAAACTACTCACTGAATGACTTCCACATTATCCCATAAAAAGTGGTTGGGGCGCGGTGGCTCATGCCTGTAATCCCAGCACTTTGGGAGACCGAGGCGGGTGGATAACCTGAGGTCAGGAGTTCGAGACCAGACTGGCCATCATGGTGAAATCCTGTCTCTACTGAAAATACAAAATTAGCCGAATGTGGTGGCATACCCCTGTAGTCCTAGCTACTTGGGAGGCTGAGACAGGAGAATCGCTTGAACCC
>NW_012109253.1:344370-369747 GCF_000951045.1 Mandrillus leucophaeus
CCAGCCTGGCCAAAATGGTGAAATCCCGTCTGTACTAAAAATACAAAAATTGACCGGGCGCGGTGGCTCACCCTTGTAATCCCAGAACTTTGGGAAGCCAAGGTGGGCGGATCACGAGGTCAGAAGACCAAGGTCATCCTGGCTCACTCGGTGAAATCCCGTCTCTACTACAAATACAAAAAATTAGCCGGGCTTGGTGGCACGTGCCTGTAATCTCAGCTACTCTGGAGGCTGAGGCAGGAGAATCGCTTGAACCCGGGAGGTGGAGGCTGAAGTGAGCCAAGATGGCGCCACTGCACTCCAGCCTGAGCAAGACAGAGTGAGACTCTGTCTCAAGAAAAAAAAAAAAAAGAAGTGTGCCTAAAGGGAGGCTCTTCCGCACCATCACATCAGAGAGAAACAAGGATAGGAAGGGGCAAAGACCACAAGACATCTTGTTTCTTTTTTAAGATTTTATGTGAAGAGGAGATTTGAGTATTTAAGATTTGAGGAAATAAAGGCTGATTTCATTTAAAGATAAAATTAATTGAGCCAAGTGCAGTGGCTCATGCCTGTAATCCCAGCACTTTGGAAGGCTGAGGCGAGCAGATTACTTGAGGTCAGGAGTTCGAGACCCAGCCTGGCCAAAATGGTGAAATCCCGTCTGTACTAAAAATACAAAAATTGACCGGGCGCGGTGGCTCACCCTTGTAATCCCAGAACTTTGGGAAGCCAAGGTGGGCGGATCACGAGGTCAGAAGACCAAGGTCATCCTGGCTCACTCGGTGAAATCCCGTCTCTACTACAAATACAAAAAATTAGCCGGGCTTGGTGGCACGTGCCTGTAATCTCAGCTACTCTGGAGGCTGAGGCAGGAGAATCGCTTGAACCTGGGAGGCGCAGGTTGCTGTGAGCAGAGGTTGCACCACTGCACGCCAGCCTGGGAGATAGAGCCAGACTCTGTCTTTAAAAAAAAAAAAAAAAAAAAAAAAGGTAGATAAAATTAATTGAGAAGATCTGGAATGTTAATATAAGATATTGATAAATAAAACTACATAATTTCTACTAATTTTGTTTTTTATTTGTTTGTGTTTTTATAGTCATGTCGTAAAAAAATCTTTCTTTCATGGAAAACTCTGTTTAGGTATTTCTGGATCCTGTGGGATCAGATTGACAGAAGAAAGGAGATGCTATCTCAAATTGACATCTTCAAACTATCATGCTTTGTAAAATTATGTTTTAAAACCTGTTTACAGCCACACTTGACACTTCTGAGGCCAGATTCTCTAGAATAATTACTAAATCTGGGTTAAATGTTTTCTCTCTTTTATTACCAATTTTATCAGGTGACCTTTATGAAGCATCCAAACTTAGCATTGACTGAGGCCATTTCCAGTGTATCTTCCACAGATAGTCTTTGCTAATTTTTTTCAAAATAATTGAGAGAAGTGTTTTATGTATTCTGAGAGCCTTTACAAAACATGAGGGAAAGTTGACACTTTTCCAAAAAATTATTTGTGGGTGGAATCCCTACATTTTATCATGTGTATATTATTACTACTAGAAAAGGGGTAATAGCTTAAATATCTAAATATTTATTATAATTAATAATAAAAAGATTTACTTGTCAATAGAAATAGGTAAGGAATAAGAAAGGGGAATTTATATAGAGCTAAAAATAGACAAGATTTATGAAAAAATCCTAATCAATTCAAATTAAAATGTAAAGAGAGTAATTTTGTCTGGTATATAGTAGATGCTCAGTAAGTACTTTTTACTAAATGAAGAAAGTAACATATTTCATTTATCCAACTGACAAAGGGTTTTAAAAATAATGTGAATCTCCAGGATTAATAAGATATCCAAGCAAAAGAAAACAGCATTAGGTAACTACCAATTCAGACTGTGGATATTGAACATCTAGATTCTAGATTTTTTTTAGCCTTTAGTCTTTTTTTAGCCTTTACTAAGAAAGTAAGTGCATTTTAGAACAGAATATAACCACATTCAAATTACAAACTGTATTTAAAAAAATGACAATAGCATTAATATAAATGGCAAAACCATCTCAAGACTTAACCCATAAAAGAAAATTTATTTTAAACTATGTCATTTAAGCAAACAGGATTTAAAATACAAGAAATTTTATGCTAAAGGATATATAAATATATAAATAAGTATTAACTGCAAATACTACTATCTCTGGCAAGAAAATTTCCCCCAGTATATGCACAGATGGAGGTAGAAAAGAGCAAAGAAGGCGATATCCTGAGTAAGGTCACTGAAAATAGATAGGACTTCTTTTCCATCAGTCTTAATTCCAAAGAACAGTAGAAAACTCCGAGGGGAAAAAAAAGTGCTGATCTTCCCTTATCATATTATTGACACTTCGTAATGTTTGGGGATCTCCAAAAAAATTAATTATTTTCTTTCTCTAGAGTTTATCTATGATGCCCAGAAACCGTTGACTTCCTGGAACTGTTATTAATAATTCATATTCTTGCCATGTTTTTCAGATACTGTGTCCTCTGCCAATAAATTCTAATAAATTTTCACTTCTTTTCTTTCAATAACATACTAGAGAATATGTTTCAGACTCAAATTAATCACCGATCATGTTAATGGCTCCTAGGAGTTTACTTCCGATACCTCTTGTTGTATTAAATCAAACTTGATAGTGTGCTAGATCATGGCTCAGCTGGGTTTTCATAAAAGCACTGGTATTTAATATGATTTATGCCTGGCTTTCTGTTAATATCTTTGGTTATTGTGTGCTTTATTTTTAAAACAGACATTCTTAGCAACTGGCACTCCTTTAAAACCTATCATACTTTTAAAATATTTTACAGGAAGCATTTTACAGTAAAACGTGTCCTTTATTTTATATTATAGTCACTTAATAGTGAACAGGAATAATTTATTTAATTTATAATCAAAATATGAATATTTTACTTGTGGTTTGGAAAAAGTATCATATATACTTTTAACATATATACAAAACATATATAAATAAAATGTACACGTGTTTTATTTAAAAGGTAAATTACATGAAAGATTATTAGGATGTTGAAAGTATTCTATTTTTTAAAGCTTTGCAGCAAAGGAGCAGTTCTGGGAGAACCATTTGATGCATCTGCGGAAGATATAGCAAGCGTGGCGAGTTTCATTGAGACAAAGCTTGTTACCTGTTATCTACGGATGAGGAAACCAGATCTTGCCCTGAATCATGCACACAGGTAAAATCATATACTAATAAGTGCAAGTAAATGCTGTTCGTGCTAGTGAAGGGTACTATCTGAGCCTGCCTGATCACCTTCCATTTTATTTCAATTTAAAGAAGAAACAAACCACATTTATTTACTGCTTGGTTTATATCAAGTGAGGCAATCATGGAGACCACAAAAATCTCAAAACCTAATGGAAGAAATAGAGACGCAAGAAACTATTCATAATGCAGGGCAAAGCTAAGAGGCAGACAACTGCAGAAGCAAATTGCTATGGGAAGAAAGGAGGGAGAGAACAGGTAAATAAAGGAGGTGGTATTCAAAGGTAAGAAGGATTGTCAAAACTGCAGTTGTGGAATGGTAGAAGGGAATTCTGACTGTGAAGTATGAGCCAAGACTTGAAAGTTTATGGCTTATTTGGTGATCACATTAGCTGATTCAAAGGATCCTTTGGACAGCTTTCCAAAGGTATGAAATACTTTTTATCTCGGTCCTTAAAATTTTCTTTTTTATATTTCTATTCTTCTTTAGAAGTATGTATCTGTGTGTCACTATATGACTTCCTAGAGTCCCCAGAGTTACCCAGGCCTGTCTTTTCTTCTATAAAAATGTACCTCTCCTATATTTTATGTTTTAGGGGTCTTTCTCTCATGCGTGATAATCAGTTTTAACCTGCAGCAAAGATAAAGAGATTGTATTATGCCTTTCAACAGACTCTTTCCTTGAAATGGTGATGACTCTATCCCTCCCTGTCTGACTTTGAGCAATTTACCTAGAACTTTTGTGTTGTTCATTTTCTCATCTCACTTCCTGTACTTCTTTTGGATACAAATGGCAAACTAATATCAAAATGAAAATATAATTTCTGCTCTCTTAATAACCAACTGGGGAATATGATTATCAGTTATATTAAGACTAATTTGTAAATGGGAGATTTATTAGCACGGTAAAAGTCATTTACAAACTCACATCCACTAGGATGTAAAAGTTGTTTCTACCCAAGATTTTTCACAGCCCTAGTAGTGAACTTAAACTTGACCTCAAGAACCTACAGACAACAAAATCACTTTGAAATTCACAAGACAACCTGTTTGAAAGCCATTCTACCTCTTAAGTAAACTACAAAACCTAGAGGCAGATTCCCTTTGACATTAAAAGAAAATTTTAATCCCTATATTATCTGGAAATAGTTTATGCAACCATAGTTTTCAAAAAACATCAAGATATATGGTCGGTCAAAGAATTTTGTTCTATTTCCATTTGAAATAAGAAATATTGGAAAGGTAATGTGTATTTCAGTATGTCAAAATATTGCAACTTCTGGGCTACCTGGGTGATTTGTGGGAAAAATATTTGTGAACTATTTACAGACTAAAAAAATATTCGATCATGCAAAAGAAAAGAACATAAATAAGTAAAAATTTTAAACTTAGAAATAAACATTTGCAAGCTATTTATAGACTTCAAAATATTCATAAAATCCAAAGGCATGCATAAACAATAATATATTGAGATGCACTGAAAGTAATCATACTTCACCTTCTTCATGGTTATAATCATACATAAAAAAGGCCACCTATATGGCCTACATTTTAAAGGAAATATTTCTTGGATATCAGAATAGTTTGATGAATTTTTGAATCATATTTAATAATAAAAGGGTTCCAAATGGCATGGTCATGGCAAAATGTAATTAATTCATTGTTGTTAAAAGTAAGTAACAGTCTCTGGTAAGTAAGAATTCAGTAAAAAAAAAAAAAAAAAAAAAAAGTAATGAGAACGAAAGATCAAAAATTCCACTGTAATCCAAATATAAGAACCACAAGATGCTGCAGTTCCTGAGAATGCAAAAATCAGCTTCAGTAGGTTCACTATTTAGAATTAGAAAATTTCTGCTTTGAAACTAAGAGTGCTTTTCCAAGACCTTGAAAACTACTGAATTGAATGTATTTAACAGTGAATAGTAAAATTATCTTTCCTATTATATTAGAATTAACTTTTGTAAAATAATTTTTGCTGCTGTTCCTAAGTTGAACATTAAGTAGGAAATGCAAATCAATAAAGGTTAAACAGTCAATTCATACAATTAATAATGCACCAAATGAAATAAATCATTTTGCTGCTCTGGTCATAGTGCAGAACTGCATAAGTCAGTACATATGATTTTAATATCAAAACATCTTGAAAGATCTTAGATTTTAAAACCATCTGAAATACAATCAACGAATGTGTTTTATAAAATAAGTTAATTAGGATATTTACTCTATAAATAGCTTACAACCATTAGTTATATACTCAATGCAGAATTCTGCTTTTGTATTATTATCACATTGTGAAAGTTGATACTAATCATGAATCAAAATTAAAATATTCCTTTTTTGCATTTATTTGCATTTGCTGAAGCATTTTCTCTTTAATTTTATGGAAATGTGAGGTCTACTGCATATTTTTAGGAGACTCGTTAATACAAAAATTAGCTTAAAAACTATCATGTAGTTTTGCTTCTGATAAAAATAAATGCATATTGTTTTGTTATAGAGAAGACTACAAGAACCCTAACTTTATGGTTTTAAGATCAACAAAGATATGTTTTGAAATTAATCAGCTAAGCATTGTCATTTAAACTAAAATAGTCAACAATACAAAGACTCTGAAAACAACTATTATCAAAATGGCTCTTCTTTTTATTCATAACATATCCAAAGTGGCAAATATAAGTATTATTTTTTACTTCAACCAAAAGTAATGCTTAGACTCTCCTAATACATTAACTCTCTGCTCACTTCATTAAACCAGTGCCACTGTTTATCAGAAGATGTTTTGAACATTTCTAGAGACCAATTTGTAATTACTGCTTTCTTATCAAGATTAAAAATTCTGCTATGATTCTTTTCTTATTATATAAATATATTTTGATATACATACAATTTTGTTGCCACAAGGTGGCAGACAAGATGAAGTCTAAAGTACCAAACATGTAAGAAAAAATCCCTATTTTAAAAATTATTTTATAAAAGTAGTATCTACATTCATTCATTCATTTTGAAAAACTTATTAAATATTTCCACCAAGAGCCTATTCCTGTGCTAGGCAGTAGAGAGACAGTTATAAATAGAAAATACATGATGCTTATACACCAGCAGAAGTAGCAAACAAAGTGTAAATAAATAAATAAATATTGGCATATATATGAGATGAAGAGTATGATAAATGCTGTGAAGGAAATCAATGTAAGTTATGTTGCAGAGGCAGCATAGTATATTTAGTCAGAACACAAAGTCTAGAATGTGACTGCCTAGGTTCAAATTATGACTCCTCCACTCACTAGACTGAATTTAGTTTTTGATAAAACTAGGTTATAATAGTACTACTTCACAAGCACTATTTCACAAGGTTTTGTGAAAAATAATTATAAACCCATGAATTTTTTATTCTAACCATGACACGGTTATTGGTACTGAATCTGCCTTCTTGCTGTAAACAACTGTAAAACTGAACAAAATATAAGAGGCAACTGTTTTGAGGCCTTAGACAATGGTCAGAGCAGGACTGTGATCCCTGAAAGAAGGAAAATGCACATGATGAGCCCCATAATCTTCTCAGCTTTTTGCTCGGTTTATTTTTCTGCCCTAGATCAGGGACATGGATATCAAGTTAAACTGCAGTCTCACCAAACCTAAGAGGCCGAGATTAGAATAGCAAGGCTGCCAAGGAAGCTATAATTACAGGAAACATGGCCAAGAAAGAGGCAGTTGTGTGAAAGGGTGGAGAGACAGAAGTCTGCATGGGAATTTACTATAAGTTCTTAGCCAAGATCTCTGCCATGCATGTGAGGAAAGAGATTCCATGTAGCAGAAATTGCCTGCCACAGAACTAAGTGCTAAATGGAAATACTTAGATGACCTGCAGTGCTTGGAGATGTTGATGTTGGAGTACTAGGGTAAATAGACTTCACTGAGCACCTCAGGTACTCAGTTGAGCCCCAGAAAGATCATACTGCAATAATAAGGACCATACCTACCAAAAGGACCACAGCTTAAGATTAAATTCAAAGACAAAATAGGCCTGTCCTAACAAAAAATACAACTAAGCTTCATAAGAACAAGAGTATCTGCCACTGCATTCTCTCACAGGGGGAAAAAACAAAAACAAAAACAACAAAACCTCAACATCCTAACATATTTTTCAGGAAATATGTCATAATCCATATTCCCCACAAAGTCTCACCCAAAATATCCAGCATAAAGTTAAAAATTACCACACATGCAAAGAAGTAGGAAAATGAGACTTAAGACAATAAGTAGTCCATAGAAATAGACTTCAAGATGTAGAACCAGATATAGATCTTCAAGACCCAGATGCAGAACTGGCAAACAAGGATTTCAACAAACCTACGAAAATACGTTCAAGGATCTTAAGGTAAAAATAGTTATAATGAGTGAAGAGATGAGAATCCCAACAAAGAAACAGAAGCTATAGGAAGAACCAAATGGAGATTTAGCATAGATGAATAAAATATTTGAAATTTAAAATGCACTAATTTATTACTTTAACATCAGTTTGGAGAATGCTAAAGAAAAGACTAATGAAGCTGAAGACAGACCAATAGAAATTACCCACTGTAAAGACAAGAGATAGACAATAAAAGATTTTTTAAAAATTAACCAACGGCTCAGTGACCTGTCTTCAGGGATAGTAACAAGAAATCTAACATACGTGTAATTGAAGTCTCAGAGAAAGAGGAAAGAGAAAATAGGATGCACTATACAATAAACATAAAAGGTTATTTTTAATGCTCACTTTTCCTATGCTATTATCAAAGTAGATTTTAAGAGAAGGTGTACTACTAGAGATGAAAATAAGACTCAATTAAAATTTCAAAAATTTTAAAATCTTATAGAGCTTGTTCTCTAACCATAATGGAATTAAATTAGAAATCAGTTTAAGAGTAAGATTCCCAGAAAATCCCTTAAAATACTTGGAAATTAAACCATACCCATCTAAGTAACTCACGGATCAAAACATAAGAAAATTAAACAAACAAAGGCATAGATTTGAATCCCTGTTTTATCACTTACTAGCTTTGACTTTCATAATTAACTTCCCTTTACCTCTGTTTTCTCTTCTTTAAATATGAGTAAACTGCTTAAAAACATTCCTGAATCTCAAAACCTACCAGGCTTGTGTTTATTATAATCCCACCACCAAAAGCAAATACAGGTAATTCTCATTGGTATTGGAAATAAGCTCTATATTTTCATAAAGGAGACTATTATTTTTTAAATACCCTTCTGCCTGTAATCCCAGCACTTTGGGAGACTGAGGTGGGAGGATCACCTGAGGTCAGGAGTTTGAGACCAGATTGGCCAACATGATGAAATCCCATCTCTACTAAAAATACAAAACTAGCCAGGTGTGGTGGCACATGCCTGTAGTCCCAGCTGCTTGGGAGGCTGAGACAGGAGAATGGCTTGAACCCGGGAGGTGGAGACTGTAGTGAGCTGAGATGGCGCCACTGCACTCTAGCTTGGGGGAGAATTCTGTCTCAAAAATAAATAAATAAATAAATAAAACACCCTTCTGGACATAACATACTCAATAAAGTGGACAATTAGAAAACTCCTATGAAAATACAACTTTTGGGATATCATCAATCACAATTTTGGGGATAATTATGGTCAAACATCATATTCACTTAAAGCATTACAGATACTCATGAGTTTTAGAAAGAATTGATTCATAGTAAAAGTAATAGGAAATTTGCAAATTTCTTACAGATACCAAGAAATGAGATATTTTAAATACAATGCTCTCTTCCTTACCAGAACTAAGAGTTGAAAATTTGGCCACTAAAAGTAACACATAAATAACATTAGATAAAATAATTCTCATGACCTTGGATGAACTTAAACAAAACCATAATATAGTAAAAGAATAGGGAACATTGCTGGTGCTAAAAACCATTGCTGGTGCCAGTTTCTTGATATGAACAAATGTATAGACTACTAAGTATTAGTGTTGATACTGCTTCTAGGGGACAATAATTGGGAACACAAAAGAAAAGGATGTAATCTTACCTGCATATATGTCTTAACACCTCACAATGTCTTGCTTTGGGAAAACATATGCGTGGTTGTTTTGATGATATTGCCATTCATTTCTGAAAGACATTAAATTATCCATACTCATTTTCATCAACCCTTAAAAGAAAGACTCAATGAAGAGAATGTTCATTCTTACTATCTCCTTCTGTGATTCATAGATTACTGATTGTTTCTTCCAATTAAATGAAACAAACACAGTCTCTGTGTGTGTGCCCATGTGTGCATGAGTTTATGTTTATTTGGGCTTTCAAATGTGAAGAAAATAAAAGAAAATCCTGGCATTGCTATTTTAAAAGCATTCCTGAATCTGGTTGGTCTTTTTGCAAGTTAGGCAGTTTGCCTCCTTGAGAAGTCAGGAGAAATAAAAATGCTGTATGGATCATTAGTACTTTATGTCTCTTGCTATTGTATTCCCATGAAAATAAATCCACCTATAAAAAGATCCATTCTCTGAAGATCACATTAAACATTCCAACTCATCCTTTAAACGCTAAAAAAATATAAAAAGGATGCTAATTTTTGTGAAAGGGCAAAGATTATACCTCTTTTGTTTCTACTGTAGGGAACAACTATTATGCAACACCTTTCTGCAGTGCAAAGTTGACTACATCAAGAAGTAGTTCTCAAGCAGGAACAAGAACAAGCATTCATTGAACACCCACCATGTGGCAGGTGGAAACTGAGCCCTTCATAAGCTATCTCACTTAGTTCTTCCACTAACTTCCTGAGAAGGTTTTCTTATTACCATTTCCCTGGCAAATAAACTACATCCCAGCAAACCTATGACATTATCGTCACTATTCCTCCTCCAAAAATTCTAGTTGTCATGTCATTTCATCGTGAAAATGATGAACCTTTAAAATCTGGAGGACTTCCCTTGCAGGTTACAGTAGCATTGAGAAATACTAGACATTGTCTTTGAAATCACAGAACGCAGATTTCAGCTACCACTTCACTCACTGGGTTGTAAAGCCTTGCTTTCGTCATGTGTGATTTGTGAATAATAACATTTAGCAAGTCTATTTTACAATATTGACACAACACAACTTTTAAATCATGAGACTCTACTAACATATGTCCACTTTCTTCCCCTTTCTTATACCTGAAATCCTCCCTCCTCTTTGTGATTATCATATGAATTAGTAAAATAGCCTTGCAGGGTAAATACATAGACTGACTTGTATAAAAAGTAAGAAAAATGATAATGAGGATTAAAGCAAATAAATTCCAGAAAATAATTAAATATAACTATATATTATCCAAATAAAAATGGCTAAGTTTCTAAGGGTCATCATTTGTTTCTCTTAATATGAACACAAGAAACGGGATCCAGATGGCTAAGACATCTAATTAGAGGTTTCTTTACTAAAGAAGAAAAGGAGGAGGAAGAAGAGAAGAAGGAGGTCAGGGGGTGGAGGAGGAAGACAACAATGACTATGTATAATAAGAGAGGAAAATGTAAAGACATAGCAAAGACAGAGAAAAACAGATTAGGCCCCTCTTGAGCTTTTAATCACAGGCATGTTCTGGAGGTGGATCAGATTCCCTGAGGAGCCTTCCAAATTGCACAAGATGTGATAAAGGGATCATATTCTGTTTATTTTAAATACACTCACCACCTTTTAAATGCGTCTATTGATCATTTTTTTATTTTAACATAGCTTGCAATTATTAATTAAAATAGCTCTGCCTACAGCGCTCCTGTATTGCCTTGCCTCTAGGACACTTTCCCATGCCTACCACAGCTCTTCACCCAGACATTTTATCTTCTAACCTTATATTCAAGTTGACAGCAGTTTAGTTTATAATCATCTTGCTTGATGTTTTCTTTCTCATCTTAGTTTTCACTCTTTCTCTTCTTAAAATTTAACCTCATCTTATCCCTGAGGTCAGTGCCCACTTGGCATTTATCTTTCCCATTTACTCATGAATATGAAAATAGCTTATAAATGAGGAAACAATATATGCACTTAATGGAGTAGTATTGTTATGAAACAATGCATCTGTTGTTGGGGGACTCTTTAGAATGTGAATCTACTAGTTATTATTGATCTGTTCTTTGCTTTTGACTTCCATGCGGTCCTCAGAAAACAGATTAGGGTGTGCTAATGCACAGCTCCCATGCTGAGGACTGCCTTCGGGAGATGTTCATTTTGATACTTGAAGCTGGCAAGAAGGCTGCACAGGTACTCCTTGTGAGTGGGTTTATTCATGTTATTTTAGGATGATTCTTTTATATTTGTTTTTCACTTTCTAATATATCAGCTCTAAAATCCATTCTAGTGAGTTGAACAAGTCATTTAGCCTTTCTGCAAACTCTTTCTCTGTAATTCTCACTGAGGCATTAAAAACATTCATGTACTTAAGATTTTAAAAGTTCTAAAACATGTAAGTGGTGTGTCCTGGGGTTTAAAAAAAAAAAAAAAGTTCTAGATTGTCAAGGATTAACTCTATAATTACAAATAAAGAGAGAAGTTGTAAGATTCCTTGTACTACAGGGAAACAAACTTCAGAAATCAAAGGCCTGAGTTTGAATCTGTGCAAAATTGCTGGCGAGCCTTGACTTTCTCAAGTCACATAATTGCCCTTAGCCTCAATTTCTGGATTTCTAAACATAAGATCATGACAATATCTTCCTCAACACTTGTGAAAGGGGTCAGATGATATTACAGATGTGAAAATGTTCTACAAATGGAAAATTTCTGTGCAAATTTCATCCTTAATGTCACCTTTGTGACATTTCAAACACCTCAGGTGACCAACCTGAAATTTTACGAGTGTAGAATCACGAACTTCTTTTCCTGAGCTCATTTGCTCTATTTAGCACAGTGAGTGGCTGGTCTATTTAATGCTTATCAACAAGGAGAAAACTATTTTGATGGTCCCCATGGGGACATGTCTGTTTTTAGCCTCCCAATTTGTTGCCTCTACATGCAAAATATTTCCAGACAAGTGGTGAAAAACTGAAATAGGTAAGGACCAACACTAAAACTGAGAAATTCTAGGGAAACATAGAGAGCTGATGAATACTAGATACCCAAAAATATTTTAAAAGATTAGCTTAGAGGAAAACTGGAAGACTACCCACATTTCCAAATTTAACCAGCACAGTTTTAAGGAACTAAAACTCATTCCCACTGAATCTGCCTCTCCCAGGCTATACTGTAAAACTCATGCTTGTGTCTTGTTCTCAAGGCAACTTCCCTCAATGTTTTTTTGCCCTAATAGTCTTTTCTGGGACATTTGGCGTGGAGAAGTCACTATATAGGCTATTACATACAAGGTTACAAGTAGCAAGAGACAAACCAGTCTTTATTGGAGATTTAAAAAAAAAAAAAAAAGACTCAGATGCCAACCCCTACTCATTTTATAACTCTTGCCAGCCTATGCCTGATATTTAAAATTTTCTCTCTTCCTTTCCAGATAGAAATCCCTTGTTGAATATGCATGACTCACTCTCATGCTAGTAGTTTACCTTTGAAGAGCGGATGACCTTACAAACAGACACCACTCTGCTATCCCTTTGACTTTTGACATTTCAATAATGTGTATTTTATGGATACGAATATTTTTTAGGATATTCCATACATATTCTACATTACTGACAACATAGCATTAGCCTTAACAGGCGTTTTGCAAATCCTGTGGTTATACTGTTATTGCTGTATTTCCTCAAACCATTCCTCATTTTCTTTTCTGTTGCTACGGCAAGAATTCCTCATATTCATCCTCTCTTGGGCTTGTGACCTTTTCTCATTTCTTGTTGAAGTCTGAAGAGCAGCCATATGTTAAGTTATAACACCTTTAGTTTGAGAAGAAATGTCTCCTTGGTGGCACTGTCTATAACTTTGCTCACAGGTTATAGATATGACATACAACTTCCTTATGATTCTTTCTCACTGGGGAAAGTGCAGACCATGTACCTTTCCTGGCTCACCTAGGCAAAATAATTTTGTAATTGGATAGAAGTATTCTTATGTTATTACCAGTTATTAAACTTTTACTAGCAAATATGACCTTGACACAGAAGACAGTTGAATTCAAAGCAGTGTTTGATTTTTGAATGCTTAACAATGAGAAATTAGCAGATGAAAGAAATATATACTTTACTCTACATTTAACCTTATCATTTTGCTTTGTTTTTAGACTTCTAGTTCCTATAAGTTTTCCTTGTGGAATCTGTTCAACACATACAGGCTCTGGGAAAGTAGTTCTTGGTTTTTGTGGAAAGAAAATAATGTGAAAATAACATCGAGAAGTCACATGTACGTACCCAAAAAAGGCAGAGAGGGTATTTTCATCTTAGGAAGGAGGGCAAAAGGATGGTGTAATATAATGCAAATTATCCAACAAGTATGTTCCATGTGCTTCTTCATCTTCATTCTTGTAGTTACAGCCTTCATCCAAATTTTGACTATTTACTTATATAGTGATCCTCAAACTTGGAGGATTTTACCATATTTTTAAACATTATATAATTTTATATTTTAATGTTGTTATATTTTTAAACATTATTAAAGATACCAAAGGGTTTTTGCTTATGAGTCTCATCTATAAATATTTGCCATATAGAAATGACAACTTAGAAATTAAAATATATTTATTTACTCGTTCACTTCAAAATGATAATCCCATTACATGTTAACATAAATAAATATTTTGTGAAAAAAAAACTGCAATATTTTTAAACATGCATGAAAGCAGTAACATTGTCTGACATTCTGCAAGAGTGATTTCATAAAAGGAAGCTGAGTGCTCATATCTGATCCTGCATTCAATCTATTATAATATGGTTGACATATATGAACAACATTCAATGTCAGACAAGGTATGCAGCTAGACAATGAAAGACAATTTGAATAGTCTTTTCAGATAATTTTGAATATTCTTCTTTGATACTACACCAAGACTTGACAAGTGGTAGTTTCTTAATGATTAATTGCAATATGGATTCTGAAACCATATCAATTCAATGTGGTACTCTGTAACATTAAAAGCCATTAGTTCATCTTATACTTTGATTGGATTGTTTATCCATTCATGAGTTAGTAATATCGCCTGTTGGTCATTTCGAAAATATGCAGATTTCCAAACGTTGACACATTTCATTATGCAAAACCAAATGTTTAAATCGCAGTTGTTAATATCGCCAACCTCATCAGAAAATCTTAGAGCATTGGGTGACTGTCAAGCTCACAGTGACAGATGTAAGTTTTCCAAAATACTAATTTTTGCTTGAAAGCTCAAACTTTTATCACTAGCAATATATACTGTCAGTTGTGTTCCTTTAAGTGTTCCTTTAAGTGACAGGCACACATTTCATTTTTTAGAAAATGTCTGCCAAATTTCAAGTCTGATAATCATAATTTGTTCATCATTCTTCCAAGAAAAATATAGTGTTCCATAAAAACAGTGGCTAAATCAGCTCACAAATGTAAACAATGGCACAAGGGCAGAAGTGCTTCTCCCCAAGACAGCTATTATATTTTGGTATGCAGAAGAAGTGCTTGATGCACACTTCTTACATCATCCTACCAAATGTTAAAGAGACATGTACTCAAGGATTGAAATTTATTAAAATATATATATAGAGAGAGAGAGAGAGGCTGAGTGCCCATAATAGTAAAGAATACACTCAATGAATACCAGAACAGTTTGGTATCACCTGTTTGCTTCCTGCAAAGAAGCCAGCTGTTTTCCCCACCATGCTTTTGCAACATTGGTGCAAATGTCAATACAGTGAAAAGGGAAAATAATTTCTTAATATTATTATGAAAATTGACTTCATGAGCCCCTGAAAATGTCAATGAACCTATAGAAAATTTGCAGGCCGCACGTTGAGAACCACTCTACTTTTTCACAGAATCCTTAGCATTCTCCCAGCAATTGGATTTTTCATCAGAATAGTTGCAATAGTTGTCTTCTTTAAAAGTGTTTCCATCATGTGCTTTCTTAGCAATCCCTGAAGCATTAGTAGTTTCTTTCATAAAATTAAAAATCCTTTCACTAATGAACAGCCCTTAATAGACTCCCACCTTCCCCAGTGGTCAATTTATTGCTTTAGCCAAGCTAATTTACCTGGCGGTTGTTAATACGGCTTACCATCCTCTATCACCAAGGCATTTCTGAGCCTCTCTCCCAATGTGAATTTTCTACCTTCCTTCCCTTGATGAGACTATTTCAAAGGCAACTCGAAACTCACTTTCTTTGGATTTTTTTCCAGATTAGCCCTTTTTACCTTTTAAATTGTCCTATCATTGGAAATCCCCTTTCTAAACCTTTTATTTTTTCCGTCTTCCTTGCAAGCATCCCACAGTTTAACTGTTTCAAGTTTTGATGTGTTGTTTACTGGTTATGTATGTATTTTTATTATTTCTCTCAACTAGGTTAATACTTTTAGTTGAGGGCTAGTCAGTTAGTATCCAACGTAACATTTTCAACAAAAACAACACAATATATGCTGTTGTCGTTATATTCACAGAAATGGCAGCACTGCTAAAAATATCTGGAAAGCGTATTCTTTCCAAAGTAATGTGCTGTGACACTCTATTTGGTGCAAGTCACAACAGGTTGAGACTCAGTACAGTGAGCCAAAGAGGACAGAATGTCAAAATGGGAGATTTAATCATCTTTGTCAATAAAGAAAGGAGTGTGTATTACAAAGAAAAACCATTAATATATTCATTTATAATATTAGTAATTAGTAGATTTCCCTAATTGGAATCAATTAAAGAAATGGTAATTTGATGTATAACTAAACATTGAATCCAGCATTGATATAATTCCCATATCAAAGTCCATAGCCAATTCAAATTTTGACTTTAAACTTGCAAACTATAGTATATAACCTGGTGATTTAGCTGGGCTGGACATTATCTACATAAACACAATGTCCATTGTGGAACTCCCACTAATTCTGTTAATTTAGCAAAGGAAAATCAGAGACAATATTTAGAAGTCCTACAATGTCATAAAGCATAGGAATAACAATCAATATTTCTCTTTTGGTAAAAGGGCTACAAAGGACTTAGTAGGTAAAATATTGTTATCTGGATGTAATTTAATACTTCCACAGATCAAAAAATTATGATGTTAATATGGGTAATTTTAATACCTGATATACAAATGGTCTTGATTTTTCTGTGAAACATCCCTCTAATTCTAAAACTCTAACATCAAAAATCCCTCTAGTTTTCAGACTGTAAAAGAAATAAGGGTATGATTTTATTATCGAGTAAAATTACATAATGAAATTCAGTATACTATATTTCAGTTCATTTTTTAAATTCTTGTATAATTTGCTATGTGAAGGCAGCATAAAAAAAATAGAATGCAGACAGACACTTCCATACAATAAGGCTACTCAAAATATTAGTTTAAGTATGTTTTTACCTTTCTGGCTCTTTTCTTTAAAACCTGAACAGTGACTGGAACATGGTTTACACTCAAAAATTGTTGCTGAATGAATCATAAGTAATTTCCAACAGGTAGAACAGAGGGAAGTGTATTCATTATACCTTTCAAACTAATCATTCTAAAATACATCTCGGCCCGGCGCGGTGACCCACTCCTGTAATCCCAGCTCTCTAGGGGGCTGAGGCAGGCAGATCACTTGAGGTCAGGAGTTCAAGATCAGCCTGGCCAACATAGCGAAATCCATCTCTACTAAAAATACAAAAATTAGCCAGGCGTGGTGGTGCATACTTGTAGTCCCAGCTACCTGGGAGGCTGAGGCAGGAGAATTGCCTAAACTTGGGAGGCGGAGGTTGCAGAGAGCCAAGATAATGCCACTGCACTTCAGCCTGGGTGCCAGAGTGAGACTCCGCGCCCCCCCAAAAAAATAAAATAAAATAAAACAAAATAAAATAAAATAAACCTCACCCAAGTAACACAGCAAATGGCAAAAAACATGTGAAACTCAACACACCACTCTTGAACCACCATCACCAATCCTCCACCCTCCCCTCCAGTATTAGACAGACAGATGTGTAGGGCCTCACATCTACATCTTTGGTTTCTGAACTTTGATAGCTTTTCTACAAGAGAGCTGATAGCTGATATTTTGGTTCACAGACTCCAAAAGATAATAGGGCCAATACTGTATTATTTTTTAAGAGAAAATGTCAAGAACGAAAAATGAAAATGTCAAAAGATAGGTTGATATACTGTATTACTTAAAGACTATTTTGTTGGGAGAACTGACCAAGTGATTTACTAACAGCTTTTACCAAACAGACTCGGGATTACAATGTAGATGAAAAAATAAACGGGAATTTATTTCACGTTCACTCTATCCAGGCATTTGACAGATGAAAGAAAAAATGGAAAGACACAGTCTACAAAGATGAGGAACTTTTTTCAGATTTTCAAATTATAAAAAAAAAAGGGGGGGGGGAAATTGTTTTCAAATGCCCTACTTACCTATCTCTATGCTGTTATTACGTTAACTGCCTTTTGTTCCTGATCACATCTGCCTAACGTAGAAACTGGAGGATTCTGTATATTTGATGTTCAACTGGGATACAGGCACAGAAGTTGGTGGAGGGTGATCCTTGATATATTCAGGTCACAAGAGATGTAGATCTCATTCGTGAACCTTAGGTATGATTAGGTTCTCTGGAAGCTTCTGAGGAAATGTTGTTCAGCCACTTTATTAACATTGATTTATTCTGTAAATATTTATTGAATGCCTGTTATGTGCCAGTCATTTACTTAGGTGCTGAATATATAAAGGTGAATGATAATAGTGAGTATTACTTCTCATTATGGAGAAGTCTGCAGTGGATAAAGAGTAATTAACTGAGTAAGAAAGTCAAAGAAATGTAGAAAAAAATAAATGTTCTCCATTGCTCAAAAAGGCATTTCCCTGCATGCTTCTAAAGATCCAGTAATCATACTTATTTTTGATGGTTATTTGATGCATGTTAACTGATAATACTCCTTTGGATGAAGAACATGGAAGACTTGAAGCCCTAGGAGACTCCCTTCTAAAGGTTCTTATTTTTTGGTATAGATGATCCATTAAATGTATTATTTGAATCCCCCACTGTAATATTATAAATTCTGTCTTCCTAAACAAGGTAATGTCATACTCAAATTTCAGAGTAAAATATACTTGAACATAGATCCTGATGATTTTTAGTGTGTTTTCATTACTAGCTCTACAAAGAAGATAGAGAATATAATATTTCTTTCTGACTACATACTTTTCAATGTTGTGACAATATAGCAAATCTTTTAAGTAATTATTTCATAAATTATTTGTCATGTTAAGAAATAGGTGTTTGTTGTTCACTTGAGATAATTCTGCAATTTAATATTTTTCACATTTAACTAGTTGTAGAATTAATTGCAATTTTGGGGGTAAAACATGAAAGATAATATTTGAGTTGTTTTCTGTTTGACTTCTCTAAACCTCATTTTCTTCTGCTGTGCCACATACATGCTGAGATTTCAAGTAATATTTGAGAATGATTTCTTGTTATTCCCTGAAGTTAGGTTTTACTTTCATGCTTTTGCAAAAACATACTTTGCTAGTGTTTTGGCAGAGCTATATGCTTTGTTTGACAATAAACTATGGTAATTTTCTTATTTCAAAATCTAACACCTTTATTTCTAATTTTATGCTCTAATACTTTATAAAGTAGTTCTTTTACTCCAATGTAAATTAAATTGGGTTATTCCATTTTTCTATCTTGATTATCTATGGAAGATATTTAAACTGCATGAGCGTTTTAATTCTTTTCAATAAGCAGAGGACTATTATACTTCATTTTAGTTTTAATTTAATTCTAACGATCAATCTTTTGTAGCAAGTCAGTTGACCAAATAAGACAAAACTACTAAGATTTCATTGAATCTCTGTATAGTGACAGCACTGTTGCATAAGTTTTCTTTCTATTCTCATTTTTACTTACCCCAGAATTTAAGTTACTAGATTGAGATTTAGTACTATGCCAACAGCCCATGTTTAAAGAAGCTGTAAGAAGCAACAATATGGAACACTTGCTGATTTTTCTGTAAATCTGTTACTGAGAATACAGATTGTTACATTATAGGGCATCTTTGGATAAGCTCATCTTTCTGATTATAGCCCAAGAAATACTTGAGATGAACAACTGCTTGTTTAATACTGGCTATGTGACCCTCTTTTCATTAGCTACCTGCAAATTTAGATGTGTAGTCCATCTCAATCAAACTTTTAGGATCTTAAGATGTAATATTTGTACACTAACCTCATCCAGCCTTCATCTTAACTATCTCTACTTTTAATCTTGCTTCCACATTCAGTTATTTTTGTTGTCATTTTAACTGTGGTAAAATACACATAACATAAAATGTACAATCTTACCCAGTGTTAAGTGTACAGTTCAATTGTGTTAAGTACTTTCACATTGTGCAAGCAATCTCCAGAACTCTTCTAATCTTGCAAAACTAAAAGTCTATGCCCATTAAATAACAAATCCCTGTTCCCCTTTCCTCCTGTCCCCTGGCAATCACCATTCTACTTCCTGTGTCCATAAATTTGACTACTCCAGGTACCTCATAAAAATGGAAGCATATAGTATTTCTCTTTTTGTATCTGACTTATTTCACAAAGTGTAATGTCTGAAATGCATTCATGTTGTAGCATATGTCTTAATTTCCTTGCTTTATAACGCGGAAGAGTATTCCATTGTATGTTAGGTACCATGTTTTGTTAATCCATTCATCCATGAATGGACGTTGGGCTGCTTCTACCTTTTGATTATTATGAATAATGCTGCTTTGAACATGGGGATACAAATGCTTCTTGGAGACTCTGATTTCGATTATTTTAGGTATATACACAGAAGTGGAATTGCTGGTTCATGTAGTAATTCTATTTTTAACTTTTTGAGGAACTTTCATACTTTGTTCCACAGTGGGTGCGTTGTTTTACAATCCCACAAACAGTGCACAAGCATTCTAATTTCTCCACATCCTTGCCAACACTTTTTCTTTCTGATTTTTTATAGTGGCTATTCTAATGGGTGTGAGATGGTATCTCATGGTGGTTTTGGTTTGAATTTCCCTAACAGTTAGTGATGTAAACATCTTTTCATATGCTTATTGGCCCTTGGTATATCATCTTTGGAAAAATGTCTATTAAAGTTCTTTGTCCATTTTTAACAGGGTTACCTTTTAAATTGTTGTTGACTCAAAGGAGTTTCTTATATGTTCTGGATATTAACCCTGTGTCAGATATATGATTTGCAAATATTTTCTCCCATTCTGTGGGTTGCTGCATTACACTGTTTATATTGTCCTTTGACGAATAGAAGTTTTTAATTTTGATACAGTCCGATTTGTGTATTTTTATTTGTTTCCTGTGAGTTATTTTTACTTTCATTTAATTTCATAAGTATTTTATAAACTACCTTAATCGCTTCCTAGGACAGAAGATAGATAGATAGATAGATAGATAGATAGATAGATAGATAGATAGATAGATAGATAGATAGTAACCACTGTCTCTTCAATATTAGGCATCCTGTCACTTACCTGTGATATCTTAATTTTCCCATTGTTATGAAGGTTTTTCAAATTTATTAATGGCATGAATATAACAAATAGGTCCTACACATCTGAACAAAAGCTATCCATACTTTCTGAATGTGGAGGCATGCACCTGTGGTCCCAGCTACTAAGTTGAGGCTGCAGTAAACCATAATCACACCATTGCACTCTAGCCTTAGCAACAGAGCAAAACCCTGTATAAAAATAAAAATAAAAATCTATCCTTGTGGGGAGACAATTACCCGTGTGTATAGCATTTTTGCATATCTTGTGACCAAGGCACTGACTGGTCTTTGCTCCAGACTATCTTTTCAAAGATGGTTGTATGGCAAACAGCCTTGAAAGAAAAGACAAGTCCTGTTACAGCCTTGCCAGATGTGGTGCTTCCCCTTAGAGCAAAAGATAGGCAAGCTTAGAGCCCATCACAAAATATTCACATTCTCTAAACTCATATTTTTCTCATGTGGTACAACCTACTGCATGTGAAGGTGTCGCCTGACCTTCCTTTCATCACCATCTGGGATCTATAGTTCAGAGAACCGGTAAAAAAAAAAAAAAAAAAGATGAATTAAAAAAACCTCTGATTACTGTTATTGCTGTGAACAATAAACTGTCCTTTGTCTCTGACCCTGGAGGCTCATATCTTCTACCAGCTTCCATAAAACTGTTTCAAGCTAACTTGTTAGTTTGCAAGTAGGGAAAAAAATCTCAGGCTCTTCACGGTGCTGGATACTGCATTATAAGAAATTTTTGTGAATATACTTCAAAGTCATTTAGCCTAATCTCCCACTCAGTGAGGAATTTCTTCTACATGTCCTGACAGATGGCATTCTAAATATCATTTAAATGTTTCCAGTAAAAGGAAACTCTCCTGAAAGCCTGTTGCATCACTGGCTAGTAAGTTCCCTCTTATGTTGAACTGAGCTATTTGTAGCATTATAACTGGTTTTTGCCTGGCCTCATCTGATATTACATTGAATAATTCTTCTATATTCCGTATGGAAGGACTTTGTACTTGAATGTATTTACTGTGGCTCCGACTGATATTATTTTACTCTCTAAGCATATTTATTTCATTCCATATTCTTCACACACTATGTTTTCCAGATCACTCATTCTAGATACCCTCCGATATGGCAATGATCTTCACAGATGCTCAGAACTATAGATGAATTCAAGGGACTATATGACTAAGGCACAATTCAGTGAAAACACCACTTATTATTTGAAAATAATGCGTTATATTGATTTAGCACAATTTTATGTGCAATTTTTGTAGTTCTATTATATTATCATATCATTTAGCTTGCAGTTAGTTAAAATATTCAGATTTTTTCCATGTGATCAAACTCAAGCCATGATTATCTTTATAAAATGATTGTTTATACTTTATAACATAAGATTTTTTATTTTTAAACAGTCCATATTATTTTAAATTTTGCTTCTGTCATCAGTTATATGAGTTCCTGTTTCAGTAAAATTTATGCCATTTGAAAATTTTATCGACATCTTTTCAATTTCTTAATCTTAGTTCACTAATGAAAATAAGGTCCACACAAAGGGCTAAAGACATTTCATTAGATTCCTTATTTCATAATAACACAGGCCATACTTATATTGCATTAATCAGTTATTCAATTGGTTATAATCTACGGAATGACGCCATTATCCAGCATAAATGTCACCATCTTGTCTGTAAAGTTATCATGATTTGCTGAAATTAAAACATTCCATGTTCCTGACTTTCTCTAGATCTGCCACCTATTTCTATTTTAAGAATGTCAGCAAGTTATTAGAAGAATAAGAGGAATGTTTTCTCGGGAGGATAAAACAATCATTACTTTGCTAACAGTTAGACAAGATAATGGTAACTAGACAGGCATCTTTGCCTAAATAAGAAATTGAAAAAAGAAAGAAAGAAGAAAGAAGGAAAGAAAGAAATTCCTTCCCTAATTCCTAGTCTCATATAAAGCTAAAGTCTGAAGTGCCTGGGGTAGTGATAGCAGACATTCACATTCTCAGCACCCAGGCAAAAATCCACAGCTTCTGATTGAGAAGTAGAAGCAAAACATACGCCTCTGGGGAAGAAGTCAGAAATTATCCTGCCCCCATAGCCACTGAAGGAAGGGTAAAGCATAAACCCTATGTTGTGGGGAAGAGATAAAAAGAGATAGAAACCACTCTTGCGCCCGGGGAAGATACCAAGAGGAGTTCTGCTACCACTAGACAAGAAGCAGAAAACGCTCTCTAAAATGAGACCAACCACATGTTCAATGCAGGGTTCGCCTGCTATGAGGAAGAGTCCCAGAATGAGGAGGAAAAGGAGAGAGAGAGAATGGGACAGAGATAAAAAAAACAAGAATTTTCCAAAATTAAAGGGAAAACAATAAAATTCAAGTCCAAGAAGCTTAGAGAATTCTGAGGGAAGTAAAACAAGACAAAACAACAGCAACAAAACAAAAAAAAAAATGGTACTGGAGGTGACAAGCAGTACAACAAGCAAAGAAAATAAACAAATGTTATAGGCTGGAAAGAAAGAAGTAAGTCATCTTTATTTGCAAAAGATGTAGTCATCTATGTAGAAAATCCCAAAGAATTTTTGGAAACACTTTTGGAACTAATAATTAAGCTTAGTTGTATGATGTAGCAGAATACAAGGTCAACATAAGAAATCAATTATGTTTCTATAAATTAGCAATGAACAATCAGAATTGAAATTTTAAAATCATTGCCAATTACAAGGGCAACAAAAAATGTCAAATGTTTGGAATAAATCTAATGAAGTTTGTGTAAGATTTTCATGCTGAAAACTACAAAACATTGATGAGAAATTAAATAAAGCCTTAATTATGGAGAAAAGTGCTATATTTATTGAGTAGATGACTCAATATTATTGTCAATAGATCCTATAGTTTTCTATAGACTTATCAAAACCCAGCAGACATTTAACCAATTAACAGGCTACTTTCTTAAATGTAAATGGAAAAGTACAGAATTTCAATGAGCCCAAACAATGTTAGGGGGAAAAAAAAGAACAAAGTTGGGAGGACTTAAACTACCTGATTTAAAGGTTTATTATAAATCTATAATAGTCAAGACTGTAATAATGGCATAGGATAGACAAATAAATCAACAGAACAGAATACTCCATTCAGAAATTGACTCGCACATATATGGTTAATTGATTTTTGATAATCGTGTCAAGGTTATTCAATAGAGAAAGAATAGTCTTTTCAATTAGTGGTGCCAGGAAAATTGTAGATTTATAAGCAAAAATAAAATGTCTTTATCTTTACTTCACACCATAAATGAATTCAACTCAAATAGTTTATAAATGTTAAAACTATCAAACTTTTTGAAGAAAATAGGAAAGAAATTCTTTGTCACCTTGGATTAAGTGAAATTTTCTTAAATAGTATATTTTAAAGGTATAAATGGTAAAAGAAAAACAGTCGATAAATTGGACATCATCAAAAATCTGCTCTTCAAAAGAAACTATTGAGAATATTAAAGGACAAGCCACAGACTCAGAGAAAACTATTTGCAGTATATGTATCTTACAAAGAATTTGCATCCAAAATACATAAAGAACTCTTACAACACAATAATAAGGAAATAAACTGCCCAGTTTTTTTAAATGGCAAAAGATTAACAAGGACTTCACAAAAGAATATATACAAATGACCAATAACCACATGAAAAGATCCTCAGCATCTTTAGTTACTAGGGGAATGCAAACTAAAGCCACAATGAGATACCATCTACACCTATTACAGTCGCTAAAACTTTAAACACACACATGCATACATGCTGATCATACCAGTTCTGGGGAGGATGCAAAGCAACTGGAACTTTCATGCATTGTTGGTGAGAATGCAGGATAGTACAACCGCTTTGGAAAGACGTTTAGGAGCTTCTTACGACGTTGAGCACATGCTTAGACTAGGACCCAATATTCTCACTCCCCAGTATTTTACCATAAGAAATGGAAGTTTAAATCAAAAGATTTATATATGAATGTTTACAGCAACAGAAACAAAAGAATGTTCATCAGTTGGTGAATGAATAAACAAATTGTGGAAAATGCTAATAGTTAAGCAGTAAAAGGAAGCAAACTATTGATACATATAATAATATGGATGAATCTCAAAACCATTATTCTAAATGAAAGAAGCCTTACATATAGGGTATATACTATATTACTCCATTTACGTGATATTCTAGAGAAGGTAAAACTATAAAGTTGGAAAATAGATCAGTGGTTGCCAGGAACTGGGCATAAGGGAAGAAAACAGATTAAAAAGGAAAATGAGAGAACTGTTTAGCACGGTTGTAAATTTCTGTATGTCTGTTGTGTTGATGGCTATGTATTTGTCAAAACAGACCAAACCATATACTTTTAAAAAGTGAATATGACTATATATAAATTAAAACTGACTTAAATAAAAATATGTTGGAAAAAATTTAACTTTCTGAGAAGTATTACAGAACATGAATATAAACAATAAGAATATTGCCTTTGAAAACAAGCT
>NW_012109253.1:369797-375850 GCF_000951045.1 Mandrillus leucophaeus
GGTAAAAGAAAAACAGTCGATAAATTGGACATCATCAAAAATCTGCTCTTCAAAAGAAACTATTGAGAATATTAAAGGACAAGCCACAGACTCAGAGAAAACTATTTGCAGTATATGTATCTTACAAAGAATTTGCATCCAAAATACATAAAGAACTCTTACAACACAATAATAAGGAAATAAACTGCCCAGTTTTTTAAAATGGCAAAAGATTAACAAGGACTTCACAAAAGAATATATACAAATGACCAATAACCACATGAAAAGATCCTCAGCATCTTTAGTTACTAGGGGAATGCAAACTAAAGCCACAATGAGATACCATCTACACCTATTACAGTCGCTAAAACTTTAAACACACACATGCATACATGCTGATCATACCAGTTCTGGGGAGGATGCAAAGCAACTGGAACTTTCATGCATTGTTGGTGAGAATGCAGGATAGTACAACCGCTTTGGAAAGACGTTTAGGAGCTTCTTACGACGTTGAGCACATGCTTAGACTAGGACCCAATATTCTCACTCCCCAGTATTTTACCATAAGAAATGGAAGTTTAAATCAAAAGATTTATATATGAATGTTTACAGCAACAGAAACAAAAGAATGTTCATCAGTTGGTGAATGAATAAACAAATTGTGGAAAATGCTAATAGTTAAGCAGTAAAAGGAAGCAAACTATTGATACATATAATAATATGGATGAATCTCAAAACCATTATTCTAAATGAAAGAAGCCTTACATATAGGGTATATACTATATTACTCCATTTACGTGATATTCTAGAGAAGGTAAAACTATAAAGTTGGAAAATAGATCAGTGGTTGCCAGGAACTGGGCATAAGGGAAGAAAACAGATTAAAAAGGAAAATGAGAGAACTGTTTAGCACGGTTGTAAATTTCTGTATGTCTGTTGTGTTGATGGCTATGTATTTGTCAAAACAGACCAAACCATATACTTTTAAAAAGTGAATATGACTATATATAAATTAAAACTGACTTAAATAAAAATATGTTGGAAAAAATTTAACTTTCTGAGAAGTATTACAGAACATGAATATAAACAATAAGAATATTGCCTTTGAAAACAAGCTAGGTTTAAAATGGTAATAATCACCATTAAAATTTACTTCTCAAAAGACTTTCCAAGGAATTTGAATGAAGTAAAGGTGTCTAGAAGTTTTATTTAAATCATTAAAAATTTAACGTTATCTCCAGTGATTTCAGACTAACAATACCTTAGAAATGAATATATTACTTCTTCTACATACCATTAAAATATTTTTAACACTGAGCCATTTATTAATTTTGATATATATCAGAAGAAGAAATTGTACAAGATATTCTCTATTTACATTGTAATAAAATGGGAAATTAACAGTAAAAGTTATATGAAAAAAACCCTTTTGAAATTGAACAATGCTGTCCTAAATAATTCTTTATAGAGGAATTAAAATCTATAATTAGAGACTAGGAGAGAAAACTATAACAAGAATAAAATATACCCTTTCATTCTTAAGGATACGGTCAAAGCTAAAATTAGTTTAAAAATTCAAACCTCTAAATGCTTTCTTTAAAAAGAAAATATGAATTTTCTATATGTCAAGAATAAGAGAAATAATAAAAATAAATTTCAGAGAGGACAAATATTGATTAATAAGTATAAAAACAGAAATGAATAAATCAAAAGACAAAAAGTAGAATTAATAGCTAAACCTAATATAAGTTCAATTGAAAAGACAAAATATAAAACCTCTAGCAACTTAATTTTAGTATACTATTTCATAAAAATCATAGTATTATTTTTTAAATGAATTTGTATATTGTTCACTTCCTATCCTGGATATAGTTTTGTTTTATTTTATTATTCACTTTCTCAATCCTTGGCTTTAGTATTCTGTATTAATTTTAATACTTTATTTTGAATCACTAATTAACCTAATTCATCAATACAAAAGATCAAAGGAAAGTCCACAAGATCATTTTGATAGATTCAAAGAATATTTTTAAAAATTATTTACTTCTGGTAACTCTTGGAAAATAATGCATAGAATGATACTTCTTTTTTTCTTAAATTGATCGATAATAATAATTATCAATGAAATATTGAAACACCCTTAGCTCACCTCACTTATCTAAATTCTTTTACTGAAAAATTTAGCCTATGTAGTAAGAGAAAAAAATAGTTATAAATATTGAAAAGCAGTAACCAAACATCATTATTTGCAGATGATGTAAATAAAATTAAATTATTTCAATATTAAGTTATAAGGATACAAAATAAATACTTTTAAAAATACATGTTTAAACGCTATGCTATCAATAAGAGTTTGGAAAATATAATAGAAAAAATCCCATACCTATTGTGCATACATGTAGTGTTTCTCAAACCTTAATGTGCATACAGATCAACTAAGAATCTTGTTAAAATGTGATTCAGTAAGTTTGAGGTAGGAATCAAGATTTCACATTTTTAGTAAACTCCCAGGTGCTGATGCTGATTATACTCACAGTAATATATATATTTATTCTATACATTTTATATAGTTCTTAAGCTTTAAAATTCTACATGAGAATATATATGCAAATATGTATGTGTATATAGATAGATTTGTGAATATAGACATATTGACATATATTCTCATACAGAATTTTTAAACTTAAGAATTAACAAAAAATTAGTAAAACTTCTATTTTAAAAAAAAGTTAAAATATTACAAGAAATTAGTAAAACTTCTATTTTTAAAAAAAAGTTTAAAATATTACTGGGAGACACAAAAGAATATTTGAATAAAGAAGAGAAATGCCACATTCCTGGAGGGGAAGAAAATAATATAAAAATGTCTATTCTTCCTAAATTTTAATCTAATGCCTTTAGTTTAATACCAATAAAAATCACCAAATGATGTTTTTGTAGCTGGAAGAAATAAAAATTATAAAGTTCAACAGGAAGAATAAATATGCCATATTAACCAACAAATGTATTCACAAAGAGGACATTAGGTAGTTGTTTCCCTTCTGGAAATTAAAATCTATTGTAAAATAAAGATAATTAGGACATTTTCTGTCACAGAATTATTCAGATCAAAAGCATGGGCTACAAAGCCCAGCCATAGACCCAAGTGTACATATGATCTTAGTGTATAATAAGGATGGCATATCAGATCATGATAGAAGGATGGATTATTTATCAAGCGAATTGGGAAACCTGAGTTGATTACCAAAATAGACTTATATTCCAGCCTCACCACTGTACAAATTTAGGACTTAATAAAATACCCCCCCACCCCCGGCCACACACACACACACACACACATCAAATCATGTGAACTGTAATATAAAAGATAAATTGTAAAGTATCCACAAGTAGAAATCATAAAAAGCACAAGATTTACCACAGGTAACAAATTTGTTTTAAAAATAAGCTTTCATCTATTATAATATATATTATTTTACAGGATCCCATTGTTTTAGAATGGGGTGAATCAATGGAGTAAGCAATCATTGCCCATTACTGACTCTTTTTCTTTTGACTAAAATTCAATGACGTGTATCATTTAGTTAGCCTCTAACATATTTCTTCTTTTTTACCAAAAGCCCTATCAGCATAGCTAAATCAGAGTTTTTCCTCTGTGATAAAATCAGACCAATCAGCTCTGAGATTGTTCTCTGATTACAATTGTAGTTTTTTATTTTTTGGTTCTTGTTTTCACTGTAACTGCAGTGAGATTGTCCATTTTGGTCACAGGCTGCCTCCTGCAGTTTTCCAAATGGCATCAAATGACAAATGATTAAGAACTTTTCAAAAGACAGATCCTCATTTCCCCTTCAAAAGACAGATCATCATTTCCCCTACAAGTTGCACACGACGTAAAATATATCTTTAAAAGCGTATGTCATTTTAGAAAGCATCAATAAATGAATAAAAGTATAAAAGCTAGGCTTTACAACTGCCTCTAGCATTTCCTTGTCAAATATCTAACAGGCGCATACAATAAGCACGCAGTGAATACTGCAATAATTATAAAAGTCACAAATAATAAATTGCCAAATAAAATATCTCATCTCAAATCACCAAATATTCTTTTTTAATTACACTTTCAGGGTAGAGACTGGATCTGGGTCTTCCTTGGGTTCCTCTCATGAAGCCACGAATCATGTGGTTTAGGGCAGAGTGGTGTTATGGTTAAAAGAACCTAGTCCCGTCTAGCGATAGTGATTTCTAAACTCATGTCCTCTACTTGCATTTCTTCCACACCATACAGAGGACTTATAATTACAAGCAATTTTTTAAAAATTCCAATCTTTTTATAAATCACACTGTAATGGTTCCAGTAGTGTCAACCTCACTAGCCCTCACCACTCACAAAAATCTTCTCTGCCTACATCCAAAGCAAGTGTGATGCCTTCTCCCCTCTCTCCTCTCTTTTGATAAGCTCTTTCTTCACTACCCCTCCTTCCCACCACACCTCATCCTTCTCTCCAATCTAATCTACTTTTGTCAGAAGAACTTGTCTGACAGAGCAAGATTCCTGGAGAATAGCTCAGCAAAGCGAAAGCATTGCATCATAGGCAAAGAGAGGCCAAAGACTGGAAACATTCATTCGGTAAGGATTTTGTCCATCAAATTTGTAGATGCTAACTAAATATGCATGAGTGAATAAAGTAATAGGGGAGTACACCACATAGACTTGTGGAAGAAATAAATAAATAAAGTAATAGGGGAGAATTAGCTATCATGTGGAAGAAAATTGTCAGAATCAGAAAACCCAGTCCCTGGACAGCACTCTGCTTCAGCTACTCTGACTTACCTTTACAAAATTGCTCCAGTAGGGACAAAATATATAAACATGAGTTTCAAACATTCTCTTTTTCTGAAGTAACATAAAGTATTCATGGTAAGTATTAGTATTATAGTTTTGATATTAGTATTACAGTATTGATGTTGTCTTGATATTAAATGAACCCATGTGATCGTTTTAAAATTTCCGACATTTTAATCAGAATACACCAGAGCAAACAATCTGTGTTCTGGAGGGATTAATATATTCATTTGCAAAAATCCTTGTCATGGAGTACCGTAAAACCTCGTTAACTAAGACCCTTCTAATTCAGAAATCACCATACGAAAAGCAGTGTGGTATAATACAATGCTGTGTGGCTAGACATGGAGAACCAATAAACTTAAGACAGCTCTTTAACTAGTTATGCATGATTTTAGAAAGTTCCCTTTTCCTCTACTTTCTGCTCATTTGTGTTTGCAGTGAGCTAATTTATACAGTCGATCCATCTCATCATCATACAATTCTATGATTATCCATAAGCCAGATAGATTTTGTTTCTACTTTATTCTTTTTATATGCAATGTTTCAGGGACTGGAATTATTTTTGTCTGCATGTTTTTAATGTGGAATACCTGAAGAGCCCTGAGAGGTCACATGAGTTTCCTAAATTCGGGCAATTATGATTATGTACATTTTTCTGGACACAGGTTCAGACTTTTTATCTGGTTCCCGAAAGCTCTGTATACCTCTCAAAAAAAAAGGTTAAGAACCACTTACTTTAATAATGAACTAATTCCAAGTGATTCCCATCAGCTTGTAAAAACAGGCTCACAAAATGTTGCTTAATAATCATATGTTGGTTCTGTAACATTCTGTAGCCCACATTGATAAATACAGTAGAAGCTACATTTCGAACTTTCACTAATGGCTGGGTCCCCATTTGGTGATAGGGCATGGACTGCATCCAGCTAGTTGACCCTGTTATATCAAAAACCTTGAACAACACCTACCCATAATAGGCTCTCAATGAAGCAAGGAAGTGAAAGGTCTACCCCTTTATCTCTAGGAGAAGAAGGCAGCTAGGGTGATCATTTCACATCTAGGTTTGGATTGAGATTCCAGAACTCTGTGAGATGATGGAAGAATCAACAAGTAAGAACAGTTAGTTCATCTTATCTACAAGTCAAGTCTTGTCATTTCAGTCAAGAAAAAACAGAGGTCCAAAGTGAGGAAAGGCCTTAACAAAAGAGTCAAGACCAAGACTAGA
>NW_012109253.1:375900-377997 GCF_000951045.1 Mandrillus leucophaeus
AATGCCTGTGATTTCATTCCAATGCACTTGTAGTAATTGTCTTTTAAAACCCAAGTAACATTTGCATTTCTTTTACCTTTTTACAGAAGTATTGTTTTAAACCCAGCCTATTTCCGGAATCATCTTCGTCAAGCCACAGTGTTTAGATGTCTGGAGAGATATTCAGAGGCTGCTCGGTATGTTTGTTTTAACTTTTGTGAGGATTGATTTCAAGTTAAATTAATTTTATTCTCAAATTCTGGTAATAGTATAACAGAACTCTCCATTTCTCTCATGGAATATGATTTTATCCAAATTATTGTCTATCAACGTCAAACCAGCAATTATTGACTATCTTTCTCTTTAATTAAAGCTATTCCATGTTCATAGCTCTTAAAATTCAAACTTCCCAGCCATGAGGTCACTGACAATGATGGAAAAACTTGCACAAAATAATAGAAATGCGCTTGACCTCTTGCTCTCATGTATGTTCTGGTCTAGATTGTAATAATACATTTCTATAACTATCTCTTGAGCACTGGAGAGGAAATCCAATCATGAAAAAGGATCCTAGAAACCCATTTCTGGGGAAGATGGCATCAGTTAAATAACACCAAGGTTGCTAGAGATGTCCCAAAGTACTTTTTCCTTGGACCCCAGTGTATTTTTTTAAAAAGCTAGTGAAGCGTCCCCTAATATTTGCATCCCAGAACTTAGACTGTGGCAAATAATTATAAGAGTTGCGCAACAGCCTCAATGCTACACTCAGAATTCCTTATCGCCTGTGACAACCCAGACTTTTTTCCTTCCTGGATTAGCTCACAAGACTCCTCTTCCTTTCCATGAGCTCTCTCAAATAATTTTCCTTATTTCCTAATGTAGAGGTGCCTGCTATTTCTTCCTCATCCACTTTACCACCCCAGGAATCTAGCAGGAAAATGTGGTTGGTTTCTAGATTTACTCCAAGCACAAATTCTAAGGATAAATCTGCAGGAATCGAGATGCAGTGCCTAGGTTGCTAGTGACTACTGTCTAGAACGTTTGTAAATAATAATATCTTTGACATTGGAAGCAAGAGTTTGAGTGTATAATAAAATAGCTTCATAAAATTGACACTGTGTCATGCCTGTAATCCCAGCACTTTGGGAGGCCAAGGCAGGTGGATCACCTGAGGTTGGGAGTTTGAGACCAGCCTGACCAACATGGAGAAGCCCTGTCTCTACTAAAAATACAAAAAATTAGCCTGGCGTGGTGGTACACGCCTGTAATCCCAGCTACTCGGGAGGCTGAGGTAGGACAATCTCTTGAACCCGGGAGGTGGAGGTTGCGGTGAGCTGAGATCACGCCGTTGCACTCCAGCCTGGGCAACAAGAGCGAAACTCCGTCTCAAAAAAAAAAAAATTGACACTGTGAGGTTTACATGAATTCCATGTTTGTAAGATGTTCCCAGGAGTTGCCTAAACTCAATTAAATAGATATGGAAAGCAGAGTTCATCTCAACTGCTCTCACTTTGCAGTCAGACAACCAATATGCCACATCTTCTTACCTGTGTGAAGGCCCACTTTGAACAGTTTTTAAAAGGTCTTTATCACTCTCTTTTTCGTGTATTTCCCCCTCTACTATTTCTCCAATGTGTTTTATCTAAGGTACTCACGTATTACTTCTTCCTACTTTCTATTTACTCCACTGAAGTGCCTCGGTGGCTCACTTTTTGCCCACACACATTTCCTAGCTGTATGAATGAGAGAGAATCTAAGAGATGATAATAAGTCTCCTTCTGTTTCACATTTAAATAAACAGGTTTTAATAAAGGTCACTAGCTACAAATGAAGCTAATAAGTTCAGCATTAGCAGGTAACAGCCATCTGCAAAATAGGCTCCATTAACAGGTGATTTATTAATACATCTTGAATCCAATTGAAAGATCAATGGAAGGCTAGATACAATTTCAGAACTAGATTTCAACTAGTAAAACAGTGCTAGTAGTGTGCTTATACAGACTCTAAAGATCAAATTGTTAAATATTCAGGAATTTGGAACGAGCTAATTGCTAAACTGTAGGAGAAATTAGCAATGCTGGGAGAAGCTACACTATTGAAATTGCAAATGCTACAAAT
>NW_012109253.1:378047-380409 GCF_000951045.1 Mandrillus leucophaeus
AAACTCAATTAAATAGATATGGAAAGCAGAGTTCATCTCAACTGCTCTCACTTTGCAGTCAGACAACCAATATGCCACATCTTCTTACCTGTGTGAAGGCCCACTTTGAACAGTTTTTAAAAGGTCTTTATCACTCTCTTTTTCGTGTATTTCCCCCTCTACTATTTCTCCAATGTGTTTTATCTAAGGTACTCACGTATTACTTCTTCCTACTTTCTATTTACTCCACTGAAGTGCCTCGGTGGCTCACTTTTTGCCCACACACATTTCCTAGCTGTATGAATGAGAGAGAATCTAAGAGATGATAATAAGTGTCCTTCTGTTTCACATTTAAATAAACAGGTTTTAATAAAGGTCACTAGCTACAAATGAAGCTAATAAGTTCAGCATTAGCAGGTAACAGCCATCTGCAAAATAGGCTCCATTAACAGGTGATTTATTAATACATCTTGAATCCAATTGAAAGATCAATGGAAGGCTAGATACAATTTCAGAACTAGATTTCAACTAGTAAAACAGTGCTAGTAGTGTGCTTATACAGACTCTAAAGATCAAATTGTTAAATATTCAGGAATTTGGAACGAGCTAATTGCTAAACTGTAGGAGAAATTAGCAATGCTGGGAGAAGCTACACTATTGAAATTGCAAATGCTACAAATTCAGGTTTATTTGTTTTTTTACTTTGGGAGGGCCCGGTTACCAGCATACCATTGGCTATAACATAATTGTATCAAGCCTGTTGGAGCCAAAGTAGTGACATAAATTCTTCACGGATCCCAAAACAAACAACAAGAACTTAAAAATTTGGAATTTGTCAATATTTGCCCTGTGAAATTGGCACAGAATATTCCACTGCCTTTCTCATGTATACTGAATTAGGTATATCTGCAGTGAAATAGGCATATCTGCTTAATATCATTTGATGACTGGCCTGATAATGCTTCTTGAGAAAATTCCTGATAATTCTTGGTTATGCTGGTGTGGAGTTTCTATAGAGAAGCAATACAATTACTGTCAGGTACAAGTATTTTTCATCTTGGTTTCTTTAGCAATTACAGCCTTCAATATACAGTATAAGGTCATTCCCCCAAAGAAAGGATGTTATGAACTGTGAACATAAATATCATAGTGTATCTTAGCAGCTAGATTTCTAATGTAAATCAACATATATAAAGCAATATATACAGCTTTTTATTTTATTTTATTGAGACAGTTTTGCTGCCCAGGCAGGAGTGTAGTGGCAAAATCTCAGCACTCACTGTAACATCCACCTCTCAAGTTCAAGCAATTCTCCTGCCTCAGCCTCCTGAGCAGCTGGGTCTATAGGCACACACCACCACACCCAGCTAATTTTCATATTTTCAGTTGAGATGGGGTTTCGTTTCACTGTGTTGGCCAGGCTGGTCTCAAACTCCTGACCTCAGGGGATCGCTCGCATCAGCCTCACAAAGCAATGGGATTGCAGACATGCGACATTGCACCTGGCCTACAGCATTTATGTTTGTCAATCAATCTATCAGGCCTCTTACAAGGCCTCTATTCAGGCCTCTTACAAGTATTTTACATTAAAATCCATTGGTAAAGACAACACATCAAGGTTATTTCCTGTAGGATGCTAAGCAGTCATGTTTCTTGCATTGAGAGGCACCTACCACATATTAAAAAAAATTGCCATTATTATGTGATTTAGGAGATCCTAAAACCATAATTCAAAAAAAATGCATCAGCCCATATCTTATCCAAGATAAGGGTATATATAACCTGTCCCTGGAAATCAGAATGTCTTAGGTTTGCTGAGCCTAATCACCTTCACCCATGCAGGGATTTCTAGTAAATAGGCCAGAATGATTCCCAGAACAGCCTCATTTAAAAAGCCCAAACTCTCAACAAGAGAGGCTGGAGAAAATGCTACTCCCTGTGGTTGGAGGGAAGATATCAGGTTTACAATGGACAGATTCTTTTATTTTACAGGTCAATATCCCTTCAGTAACATTCTACCAGAAGAAAGTGTAAGAATACATAAATGATAGAAATTGAACAAAAATGGAGATATTTTATTACAGTTTAGGGTTCGCAGGGATGCTAGTCACTTTGTGGAGATGGCTGGCACTGCTTAAATTGATGAAATCACATTTTCAGACCACAAACTAAGTTAAGATAGCTCTAACCGCCATTCCCAAAAACAAGCCACCTTGTGAAGCCTTAGCTAAAATAGAAACTTGCAAAGCTTGTTAACATCTTTCTGTTTCAATGCATACAAAAAAATCTGTGTTGACATAAAATGAATGTCATCACTCAAATCTGCCTCTCCTCCCCCAACACTCATACTTACACACACACACACACACACACACACACACAC
>NW_012109253.1:381048-434723 GCF_000951045.1 Mandrillus leucophaeus
AGCATGATGACTTCTAAACTGAAAATACATAGGCAAAAACCATATAACATTGTACAGGGTCTTTAAAACCACATTGTGTAAGAAGCAGCATACAGAAGGTAAAACTAAAGAAAAGATGCAACAAAGTCTTTTTAATGCATCATTGATAAAGAATTTTCTGCCGGGCTCAGTGGCTTAAGCCTGTAATCCCAGCAGTTTGGGAGGCCGAGGTGGGCGGATCACCTGAGGCCATGAGTTTGAGAGCAGCCTGGCCAACATGGTGAAACCCTATCTCTACTAAAAATAAAAATACAAAAATTAGCCAGGCGTGCTGGCAGGCACCTGTAATCCCAGCTACTCAGGAGGCGGAAGCTGGAGAATCGCTTGAACCCAGAGGGCAAAGGTTGCAGTGAGTGGAGATCACGCAATTGCACTGCAGCCTGGATGACAAAAGCAAAACTCTGTCTCAAAAAAAAAAAAGAAAAAAGAGAAACAAATTTTCTGTGTATTTCTACATGCATGGGCTAGATAAGGGATCCGAAAACAGGAATAACACATTCAAATGCTTATAAAGCCCAGGTAGATGATGTGTGTATCAGACCAATTGAAAGATAAAATATGTTCTATGAACTACAGTGAACTAGAGACCACTCCTTAAAGTGACCAAAAAATTAATCTTTCATATCATATACCTATGATAGTCAAAGTGGACACTATTAAGAACTCCTCCAGGGAAACAGGTATAAACCAGGACTTTCACAAGCACACTGGCCGTATCATCACCCTACCACTGGCCCTTCCAAAGAGAGTGGTCATCACTCAAGTCCAACTAATGTCACTCTATGGGAATGTAGGTTCAACTTTGCAGATTATTTTGAGTCTTCAAGAGATAATATTAATATAACTTCAGAGCTTTCCAAGAAATTTATTTACTTTTTAAAATATTTTCAACTTTCATTTTAGATTCATGGGATACATGTGCAGGTTTATTACACGGGTATATTGCATGACACTGAGGTTTGGGATACAAATGGCCCTGTTACCCAGGTAGTGAACATAGTACCCAGTTGGTAGTTTTTCCACCCTTACTCCCCTCCCTCTCTCCCCACTTTAGTAGTACCCAATGTTTATTGTTTCCATCTTTATGTCCATAAGTACCCAAAGTTTAGCTCCTACTTACAAGTGAGAACAGAACATGCAGTATTTGGTTTTCTATTCCTATGTTAATTTACACTTAGGATAATGGCCTCCAGCAGCATCCATGTTGCTGCAAAGAACATGGTTTCACTCTTTCTATGGCTGGGTAATAGTCCATGATGTATATGTACCACATGTTCTTTATCCAATCCACCGGTATTGGACACCAAGGTTAAGTCCATGTCTTTACTATTGTGGATAGTGCTATAATGAACATACAAGTGTATGTGTCTTTTTGGTAGAATGGTTTGTTTTCCTTTGGGTATACACTGAGAAATGGGATTGCTGAGTTGAATAGTGGCTCTGTTTTAAGTTCTTTTGAGGCAGGAAATTAAAGAAAAACAAAATTAAAAAGAAAGAGAAATAAGCTTTCCTGTATTAGGCTGACTTGTCCCAGAGGCAGCAACAGGCACAGCCCAGACCCAGGAAAAGTCTTGGTAATACTATCTAATGTGCTCTGGAGAGTCTCCTGGCACTCCTTCAACATAGGGAGAAGAAAAACAAACTTTCCTTTGTTTTATGGAATGAGTTTATAGATTCCTGTTCTCTGTAACTAGTGACTTCAAGTATTCTGTTTTATTTAAGCAGTAGAATGAAGGTCATGAGCCTCTGAGCAGGCCTGAGTTACAGCTAACTGAGCACCATAGTGAAGGTTATGGGATAAGCCTGTGCCTAGGCAAACCTAGATAATGGACATCTGGGTGGCACAGCAATGGACATGTCCTATCTTGAGTTATGAACCTGTTACAGTTTGATTAACTGTCTTTGTCCTGCCTCTGTATCCCTGCTTTCAGGCCACTGTAAGCTTGCTTCAAGCTAGCCCACCCCCTTTTGTGAAGTGTGTATAAAAGTCAAGTGCTGGCTTTGTTCTGGGCCCAGTCTTTGGACGTTAAGTCTGCTGGGTCTGAGTGCACTCAATAATAAAGATATCCTCCTGTATACACTCCAAGGTCTCTCTCTGGTCCTCCTGATTCCACAACACTTTGAGAAGTCTCCAAACCGCTTTCAACAATGGCTGAACTAATTTACATTCTCACCAAGAGTGTATAAATATTCTCTTTTCTCCACAGCCTCACTAGCATCTATTATTTTTTGACTTTTTAGTAACAACCATTCCAACTGATGTGAAATGGCATCTCATTGTGGTTGTGATTTGCATCTCTCTGATTATTAGCTATGTTGAGCTTTTCTTTAAATATTTGTTAGCCATTTGTATGTCTTCCTTTGAGAAGTGTCTGTTCATGTTCCTTATCTAATTTTTAATGGTTTTTGTTGTTGTTGTTGTTTACTTGCTTTTTGCTTAAGTTCCTTAGAGATTCTGGATATTAGACCTTGTCAGATGCTTAATTGGCAAATATTTGCTCCCACTTTGTAGGTTACCTGTTTCCACTGTTGATGGTTTCTTTTGCTGTGCAGAAGAAGCTCTTTAGTTTAATTAGGCCCTACTTGTCAATTATTATATTTTGAGGACACTGCCATAAACTCTTTGCCAAGGCCAATTTCTAGAATTGTAGGTATATCCTAGGTTTTCTTCCAAGATTTTTGTAGTTTGAGGTTTTATATTTAAATATTTAATCCATCTTGAGTTAACTTTTGTGTATGGTAAAAGGTAGTGGTCCAGTTTCATTCTTCTGCATATGGCTAGCCAGCTGTCCTAGCATCATTTATTGAATATGAAGTCCTTTCCCCATTCCTTATTTTTGTTAACTTCGTCAAAGATCAGATGGTGTGACTTTTAGAGACTCTGTCTCTAAAAACATCTATAAATAAATAAATAAAAAGGAAAAAAAGTGCTACTGATTTTTCTACACTTATTTTGTACCCTGAAACTTTACTGAAGTCATTTATCAGTTCTAGGGGCCTTTTGGCAGCCTTCTAGCATCAAATCATATTGTCTATGAAAAGAGATCATCTGACTTCTTTGTTTCCTATTTGTATGCTTTTTATTTCTTTCTCTTGCCTTAAGTTTGCCGGCTAGGACTTGCAATACGATGTTGAATAGGAGCGGGCATACTTGTTTCTTCCTTTTCTTAAGGAGAATGCTTCCAGTTTTTGCCCATTTAGTAGGTTGCTGGCTGGTCTACGGCCATACCACCTGAATGCACCCTACCTCATAAGTATGATGTTGGCTCTAGGTTTGTCATAGGCGGCTTTTATTATTTTGTTGTATGTTTCTTCAACGTCTAGTTTGTTGAGGGTTTTTGCCATGAAGGGAATATTGAATTTTTTTGGAAGCTTTTTCTGTGTCTATTTAGATGATCATATGGTTTTTGTTTTTAATTCTGCTTATGTGATGAATCACATTTACTGATTTATGTATGTTGAATCAACCTTGCACCCCAGGAATGAAGCTTACTTTATCATGGTGAATTAACTTTTTGATGTGCTGCTGGATTCAGTTTGCTAGTATGCCTGTAGTTTTCTTTTTTCATTGTGTCTTTGCCAGATGTTGGTTTCAGGGTGATGCTGGTTTTGTAGAATAACTTAGAGAGAAGTCCCTCCTCCTTGATTTTTTTGGAATAGTTTTAGTAATATTGGTACCAGCTCTTCTTTGTATGTTTGGTAGAATTTGGGTGTGAATCTGTCTGGTCCAGGTATTTTTTTGGTTGGTAGGTTTTTTATTACGGATTCATCTTTGGAACTCGATATTGGTCTGTCTAGGGGAGTCTGGTTTTGAGGATTCAGGTGCTGGCTGTAATGGGGAGGGTCAGCCTTGTCTTCAGGTCACTGACTGAACTCTCAGGTGAGGGCAAGCAGAGTTGCTTAGGTGGTAGGAGCCCAACGGAGATCACAGGCCTGTAGGGTAAGATTTTCAGAAGTACTTTGGGCCACCACTGAAATACCCAGGCCCGCGCTGGGTGGGTGCACTGGAAGCCAGAAGACCCCAAGCCCCGTTTGGGAAGGGACAGGGAGTCAAGCGAAAAGCAGTCTGGCTATCTCTCTGCAGGGCAGTTGCGGCATGCTAGAGGCAGGAAAGCACTCAGGCTTTCTGTTCCCTCTCCAGCCTGGGGGCATCAGGGGTAAGGACCACGGCAGCAGCAATGGCAGAGGGCCTGTCAGTTACCTCTGGGAGCCCCACCACAAAAAAAGAAAAAACACACACACACAAGCCGAAACGTGCCAGAGTGGTCAGGCCGGGTGGGGCGGCTATGCTGGGAGCCCAAATCAGTGGGCTTTGTAACAGAGAGCAATATAGGGCAGGGACTCTCAGGGAAAGCAGCCTGGCCTCCGCTCTGATGGAGTCATGCAAAAGAGCTCAGGCTGTTTGTTCCCTCCCATCCTGGCAGCAACAAAGGGGGGCACAACGGCCTTGGCAATCACAGTAGGTCTGTCCCTTATGTCCCAGAGAAACTCAGAGCTGCAACCAACCAGAGTGCTCAGGTGAGGCAGGAGAATAGGGTCTGGATGCAGGGAACCTACTGCGGACTCATGCTGAGTATCAGAGGCTACTCCCTTTTTAACCTCTCCTTTTCCTGCGTGGCAGTCGAAAAATGAAAGCACCTCTGATTGGTCCCCTGCCACAACCAATCAGACTGGTCATGGGCCTACTCATCACTTGGAGTGGTCCCCTCCCACAACGAATCAGACTGGTCACGGAGCTTTATTTGCATATAGTAAACCAAAGGGAAACATCTAGAGGGTATTTAAACCCCAGGAAATTCTGTAACTGAGGCTCCTGAGCCGCTTGTTCCAGCCGGCTCCTGCCCTGTGAAGTGTACTTTCGTTTACAATAAATCTCTGCTTTTGCTACCTTGTTTTGTACGTGCGTTTTGTCCAATTCTTTGTTCAAAACACCAAGAACCTGCACAACTGCCTTTGACCAGTAACACGGGCAAGTGTGCACACTGGAGGCCCAAGCCACTGGGCCTTGACTGGCGAGCAGCAGCAGAGGTGGGGTCTGTAGTCTGCTCCTCAGTACTGCGGCTGCTGCATCTATCCTAAGGGCATGCGGAAGAGCCTAGACCCCCTTGTTGGTGGGGATACTGTAGCTGGCTCTAGGGTGCTCAGGGATCCAAGACCCATTGGGCTTCACATGGGCTTGAGTGGTGCCTCTGCACAGACTCCAGGCAGCTCTCTGTGTCTGTCTGGAGACCCTGGGAAGTCAGAGGGGCTCTTCCATGGCCAGGACCGCAAAGGCCTGTGGTGGAATTGTGGATCCCCCAAGGGCTTTTATTCAATCACCCTTTCTCTCACCATACGACAATCCCTCTGGCTGTGCAGCAATCCCAGGTGGGTGGCTGTTCTGCTTTGCTCCTCTCTTTTGGGTCCTGTTGTGTATTGCTTCCTTGGTGAATTCCAACATGGTCTCCTGGAGGAGGCACTTGAAGAGCTTAGTGTTTTCTCTCCACTGTTTTCTCTCCAGGAGCCGCAGGCTCTAGCTGCTTCTAGTCCGCCATCTTGAACCAGAATCCTCAATTTTTAAATATTGCCAGTTATTTCAGTTTTTTTTTAAGTGCAGAATCATCTTAAGAAAGCTGAAGTGGTCTTATTTATGAAATGAATGAGTTCACTAGAATCAATTTACCATATGACCAATTTGCAGAATTCATTAATTTTAAAGTTTGCTAAAAACTTACTTTAAGAGATAGTCTTATTGAATATATTTAATTGATATAATATATTTTCCTATATACATGTAGTAATTTTTTATTTTAGCAAAAATTGCTTTAAAAAGTTTAGCAATTTTTTTTAATTTTAGAAAATTTTCTTTTTTTTTTTTTTGAGACGGAGTCTCGCTCTGTCGCCCAGGCTGGAGTGCAGTGGCCGGATCTCAGCTCACTGCAAGCTCCTCCTCTCGGGTTCACGCCATTCTCCTGCCTCAGCCTCCCGAGTAGCTGGGACTATAGGCGCCCGCCACCATGCCCGGCTAGTTTTTTGTATTTTTTAGTAGAGACGGGGTTTCACTGGGTTAGCCAGGATGGTCTCGATCTCCTGACCTCGTGATCCGCCCGTCTTGGCCTCCCAAAGTGCTGGGATTACAGGCTTGAGCCACCGTGCCCGGCCAATTTTAGAAAATTTTCAAAAGCTAAAGTCATGGAATGATTTGTTCTCATTAACGTGTTCTTGTGGGTGTAGTTATGACTCTGTTGTTCTTTAATATATTTTATTACTATTTTCTTCTTATGAATACAATTAAAATTTTAACTTGGAATTTTTAAAATTTATACAGATTTATTTTTAAAATTTTAAGTCGTTTTCTGTTGCTTCTAGGCCCTTTGACTAAGATCAAAGGAAAAAAGTCATTTCCTGTTTTTAATATTTTATTGTTTTTAGAATTTTCCCCAGTTTTTGCAGAGTGATCAAATGTACCTATTTTATGGAATATATTTTAAACAATTAAGATCATTTTCTAGAATTCATATTAATCAGACAATTGTAACAGCTCTCTGCTTTATCTCCTGAAACTAAAGAAGTCAAAATAGGGAAAATCAACAGTGAGCGCCTAGCACAATCTGAGCTGCGAATCCCAGAGTGGAAGACTGAAGAACAGAGAGAAATGGAAAGCCCCGGATCTCTGGAGTCCTGGCTCCCTGCAAGTCCATCTAGCAGGACTGCTATAAATTTTCTAAAGAATTAAAGTAAACAAATTTTTGTAAATAAATGTGCTTATGAATTTGACAGATTGATCATTCGGCAAACTCACCATCTGATAAATAACTAAGAGCCCACGGAAGGCTGAGGGCCACAGCATCGGATTTGCAACCTGGATTAAAGCTGTCTTCTAGTTGTAAATGAATCCTGGAGTTTAATCCCTCAACAGAATAAACCATTCCATGTCTTTTGCTTTCGAAAATTTGAAAATTCACTGAAATCAAAAATATCACTAAATATATTTTTAGTAAATTTTGCTAAAATAAAAAAATTGCTAAATGTACATAAGAAAATGTATTCATATCAGTTGAATATATTCAATAAGATTATTTCTTAAAATATGTTTTTAGCAAACTTTTACCCTAAACATTGTAAAAGCTTAAGGGTAAAGGCTGAGCTTCCTTTCACTAGTAAGAGCGATCCTTCCCATGTCAAATTTTGTGCTAAATCATTTAGGGAACTATTTTAGTCCAAAGTCAGCTGTTAAAAAAAAAAAAAAAAAAGATGTATTTTACCACATTCAATTCAATAGCTTTGGTGAATTCACTATTTGCAACAAATCTGGTCTGTTCTCCTTTTCATTTTGTAATACTCTTATTTAATATTATATAACATGTTTATTAAGAGAAATAGATTAAATAATAAGAATAGGTATTCTAAAATGTTCTTATCTTTAGCCTTTTTAAAATAATGCACTGACACTGGATTCAAAGCTATTTTATATTACACATGCCTTTCAGGATTTAAGAAAAACAACAAATTGGTAAGATCCCACTAAGTTGTATCAGTTGCCTACTGCTACACTAAGAATTTTCTCAATCAGAGCTCATTCTCAGCTTCACCTCTCTCACTCTTGGCCTCTGACAGTATCTTTTTGTTTACTCCTGTTTTACCATATCAGCTGCCTGCCACTCTTATCACCCTCTGCACCTGTCCTTCTTCTTGTTTTTATACCTCTGTCCACTTCTTCAGAATTTCCCATTCCCTTCTCAGAATTTGCTCCACAGAGATTAGCATAATTCCCCTGTGTGAGCATAACCCGCCCTCTGGTTCACTAATAAGCTATTCTCAAAACATCTCATGCAGTCTTATAAGCTCTTGGCCATCCTTAGTGATTGCTGTTGTTTTAACTGATCAGTGATTACAATTGCTTTTGTTTTATTTTGACACTCTGAGTTTCAGATATTTGAAAACTGCTGTCTGGATGAATGTACAGTAAAAACGTCAAAGACCATCAATTGCCTTAAAAATAGGCATTTCCTTTAGAAATGAATGATCTGCTAGCCTAAGATGTGACACATTGAAGTTTCCATTTTTGAACAAGAATTAGTATAACATTTAGGGTCTGTACTATAAATGATTATCAAGATATCTTGTTCCATTTTTGCCAAGCAGCAGTATATTTCTTTCTTTTTTTTTTTTTTTCTTGGCTTACAGAATTTAATCCTACTGGAAATAATGCATATATAAATCACAATCTGCCAAAAGAAAAGAGTGATCCAAAAATAAATTGAGGTGTTCAGAATTCTATTAACATAAAACAGTAGCATTGCTGTAGATAAGTAATCACTCAGGAGAAGTACTGTACCAGCAAGCAGGGAGAAACTGTGTCAGCTTTTTTGGTGTCAGGGAACTCTATGATTTTAAATGAGATTATTATGTATCTCATGAGGGAAGAGAATATTCTGACAGGTAGACTCAAGACAAGTGGTTCTGAAGAGATGATGGTAGTGTTGAGAGTTTAACTTACTTCTTATTCACTTAGAAGTCTAAGATGCATTCATTCATCATGCAAGATTCTAAAAATACATCATGGATTTTTTTGGCTAAAATAAATTCTCATTTATGCCTACAAATAGATTAAATGAATTCTACAGGCTAATTTTTATTCTTAAACTGGCCATATGCAAGGGCTTTCTCTTTATTGGAGGCATTTCACCATTGTCAGGGCAGTTTAGTGTATTCTAGCATTAATCTTTGTAACACACATTTATGCACTAGAAGATAGACATAATTCCACCATTAAGTGGCTTTCCTGTTCCCTAAATATCATAAAGCTGTAGGAATGCTAAGCACTGTAAAAATGTTGTGTCTTGGTGTATGATATCTAAAACTGACATTAAAAAAGACAGATTTAGTCATTTGCCATAGCTTAGGTCAAATATCTGACTTTAAGACTACAGCTCATCCAATATTTCAGTAAGTAGTAGAAGTATTTTATTTGTAATTTCGAGAAAATAGATGAAGGTTAAAATATAGTGAAACTTCAAGTTGATAGTCATCTCTTCTGTTTTAAGGATTTAAAATTACGGAATTTTAAACATATAATCTTATAACAAAAATACTAATTTTAATGTTCCAGTGACAGCAGGCAGTTAAAGAAAAACAGGTGACCTTATGAAAAGATGGCCTTTTGAACATGTTCCAAATAACAAGTAAATAATGGCAAGGATACATATTTTTTCTGTAAAAACATAGAAAAACACTTTTTAAAGAGTCAGGCTGTTGATAAGGACATCTAGAAACCCATTAGTGAAAAACAAACATTGACTGACTTTGTTAATTTCTCCATCCTGCATTGATGTTAATCATGATAATTATTTTTGCCACTTTTTTCTTTCGAATGATATGCTATGAATTTGCATTATCTCTAAACATTTCTAAAATAATTTATCATGCAAAATTCTTGGGTTGTGTGCACTTTCTGTAAACATTGGTCTAGAAGACTTGTGACAGAGTACAAAGAAAGATACTTTTTCTTTGCTTAGATCCAGCCTCACATCTTAAAGAAAAGTCAGAGGTGAGGGCAACAAAAACTACAAAAGAGGGAACACAGAGAGGCCCCAAAATGTCATGTTTTAAACATGATTAAATAAAAATCTCTTTTGTCCCTTCTCCATTCCAATCACATGTCCTCCTAATTCTACATTTTCTTTCTTTTTTTTTTTTTTTTTCTTTTTGAGACAGAGTCTTGCTCTGTCACCAGGCTGGAGTGCAGTAGTGCAATCTCAGCTCACTGCAACCTTCGCCTCCTGGGTTCAAGCAATTCCCCTGCCTCAGCCTCCCAAGTAGCTGGGACTACAGGCGTGTGCCACCATGCCTGGTTGAAGTTTTTGTGTGTTTTAGTAGAGACAGGGTTTCACCATGTTGGCCAGGATGGTCTCGATCTCCAGACCTCATGATCCACCCGCCTTGGCCTCCCAAAGTGCTGGGAATACAGGCATGAGCCACCGCACCCGGCCTGATTCTACATTTTCTACAAAAATGTAATGTAAAGAACCAATTAAGCATAGAGATATTTAGCCAAAAGGAGTGGAGGTTTAAGTTGGAGAGTTCTGTGCTGTTTTCTAATACCTAAGTGTTGCCAAGTGAATTTGTTTAGTCTGCAAATGCTAAAATTATGACAAATAGATCTAAATCTCTAAGTTTTTAATCTGTAAATTAGAGAAAATAATAGCATCTATGTCATGGAGGTTATTATGAGTATTAAATGAGACAATTTATATACAGCTTTTAGCACAGTATTTGGCACATCATAAACTCTCAGTTTTAAAAATGAGATATTGTCATTGTCTTTGTTATTGTTAACAATTACAGCTCTTTGAAGACAGATGAAGCCACCTCAAAAAACAATGAGTTTCCCAACCTTGAAACCCAAATAAGTTGAGTAATCACTTAGCTGGGGTATTACAGCATAAGACTATTAAATCCTAACTTATTCCAAGTCCATGTTTTTGGAAGGAAAGCCCACTGCTAACATAGAAGATGAAGGGTCAAGGCTCTGGCTGGTTTAAAGAGTGGAGAGGGGCAAGCAAGAGTCTGGCTGTTGTTGTTGTTGTTGTTGTTTGTATATGGTATGCCATGAATTTTAGCAGCCTGCTTCATTCCCAGTGATATTTCAATTATTCCTGAAAGGAGTTAGAGCATGGAGTCCCCCAAGATGAAAAGGTGGAACTTCAAATTACGTAGAGCAAGACTGTATCAGTCAACTGGTCCCGACTCCAACTCCCCTTCTTTCCTTTCCTTCCTTTCTGTCAAAGACAGTAACACTGACAAAGATTAGGTTGGAAATTCTAACAGCAAACTCTGAAATTCTTACTCTTTTTTTAAAATACTGGCTTCAGTTCATCACACTATTATGCACATAAATTAATCTTGATGCCACTAATTGTGAAGATTGCTTACAAGAGAAAAGTTCTGTTTCTGGATCAGTCTGCTAAAGAGAAATCATCTACACTAGAGAATCATAGTAAAGAGAGGCCTGTGTTCTACTCCCAGAGTTGCAAATGACCCTGTATGTGACTTTGGGCAAGTAAATTAAGCTCTTTGACTTTCAATTTCCTCATCCATAATGGAGATAATACTATATCTAGAGAGAATACATACTGCACTACAAAGTAAACATAAGGATTAAATGAAATAGTGAATATAAAAGACTAAACTCACTGCCTGGAACATTGTAAGCCCTCAATTAATCATTGCCGCTGCTGCTGCTGTCATTGTTAATACAAGTTTTGAAGAATGATATTTAAAACCTTAATACATTCTCTCTGAATTAGTTCTATTGAGTGAAACACTGGTATAAACATTATGTTCCTGGACTGTCATCCCAATTTATGTCAGTTTGAGCAGCCATCATCAATGACCCTTTGCTCTATGCCAAACTTTGTCAGATGCTTGGTGTGTATTATCTTTGTTTCTCATAACTCTGCAGAGAAGTTATGTTTTGCATTTGGTAGGTGAGCAAACTAAAGCTAGAGTTTAAATGACTTGTCAAAGATTACACTGCTGATAAGCAGCAAATCTGGAATTTGTGTGTTATTTTATGTCAAGACCCAAATTCCTGCATGAAAGGATGATAAAAGGGGTATTGTCAGAATTATTTGTATTTTTCATTTCATCAAGTTTGAAATGGTATTGTCTCATTGCAGTTCTCATTTTCATTTTTTTGATTACTAATGAGCATATTAAGTATATTTACTGAGCATTTTTAGTACATTTATTAGACAATCGTGTTTCTTCTTCTGTAAAGTACTCATTTGTATCTTTATTTTTGCTCACTTTTTATTGGATGGTTTGTCTTTCATCATCAAATATTAGACTTCTTTATATATTCTGAGTTCTAATAATTTTTGATAATATGTGTTGTAGGTAATTTCTTCTGACTTAAGAAAAGATACCTTCATGGTGTCTTTTGATGAAAATAAGCTTAAAACCTTGGTTTTAGTGTCTCAAATATAATCAGGTTTCTTTTTGATCTGCAATGTTTGAATTTAAAAAAATCTTCAATATCAAGCTCATTAACATAGTTTTCTATATCTATGAAAATTTTAAAGTTTTCCCTTTTCCTTTAAAGTTTCAACCCAATGGTAATTGATTTCTACATATGATGAGAGCTAGGAATCTGCTATCAAGTTTTCACCTCAGTGGATAACCAATTATTTTGACACCATTTTATCAAATCTTTTTGCTATTGATCTTCAATATCAGCTCTGTCCATGTCCATCTTCCTTCTATGAATATGTTGATTTTTTGTCTGTATGCTACTCATTTATTTGTCTATTGCACCACCAAACCACACTATCCTATATAAGATAATTTTGTAACATGTCTTGTTATCTAGCAAAGCAAATCTCTCCAAGTGATTCCTTTTTCAGGAATGCCATGTCTATTCTTTGCCTTTTGTTCTTTCATATACATTGTAAAAGAACTTGAATTCCACATCAGAATAGTGTAGGTTCTGGTTAGGAATTCCCGAGGAAGACTTTCTTGCTTTTTCTGTTGCTACACTAAGATCCAAGACCAAGACTGGCATTAGTTCCACCATTTCACTCTGCAAATATTTCTCCTAATTCTTTCACTGAGCATGTTGTTTCTTAAGGAAAATTTCATGTGGGTAATCATTCATTCAGTCTGCATTTTATTCAAACTCCAGTCTTTGTCTCTTTTTCCCCATGTGCATATCCTAATAAAACAGTTACCAGACTTCTAAGAATTAACAGCTATTTTCAGAAAAAAACACCAGCTTCAGTGTGTGTTTACCAAAAACTCTCTTAATTATATAACCCTACCCTACATTTCAAAATGTCTATTAGACGCAAGGACCAAGCATAAAAAACTCCCAATGGCCAAAGCTGAAACAATTTAAAAATCAAAGTAAATATTGATAGTATCCAATTATAACCTCTAGAATTAAATGAATATCTATGCATCCATACCGATATAAAAATAATTTGATAGATAAATATGTGGCAGATAAATAAAAGCTCTTCTTTACAGAAGACTACCAACTAATAAATGTAGAAAGAATGAAAGAAAATCAATATGAGTAAAATCAATATGAGTAAATACCACAGTAATAATTATTGCAGGCAAAATTTACTAATGGTCTTCTGGTTTCCAGTCCAGTTTGTAGGGAGCTTAGAAGTCATTACTCCACACTAACAACAAGTAAAATGCTGAACAAACTGAAAAAATCAACATCTAGACTAATCTGATTTTTTTTTCGATTAGTCAGAGAAGTGAGGTCACTGAGCAAACCACTGCCCCCAAAATTGGAGAGACAGACAAGTAGATACAAAGAATAATAGCTTACTGAAGGAGAAACCCTGAGTGGAAACCTCGTCAGGAACCACTACCAGGTACAAAACCTGAAATGTAACTGATGAATTGCTGGAAGCTCAATGTGGACAATTCTGAGAGTTAAAAATTCATGGAGGACCAAATTCAAATGAGAGATGACACTTAGGGTTTTACCTCTAAGAGCTATACCAGGTCCTTACAGTGAAGATAAGAATAAAAACCCCTCATACTTTTGGCAGGGGAAGGAGTAATGAAACCATTTTGCAATACACCAGAGCATTCTGTTCTTTAACAAGGCCTGCCCTCAGGAGAAACTAACCAGAGCCTAGCCTGCTGTGGTTTTATTAGAGCCTAATTTACCGAGAGAAGGGAAATATCCAGCTCCAGCTCCCTCTAGCCATCCTGTTGCACCTAAGAGTGAAAACAAAAAAAAAAAAAGAAAAAAGAAAAAAAAAAGCAAACTGAGAAGCATTGGTCAAGCTCACAGTTCAAAGGCACAGGCTCACTAAAAGACTGAGATCTAATTATAGGACAATAGAACAATTCCCCTGCCTCCACACCTTACCACTACATTACTGGCAGTCTTTGTAGTCTTTGTACTGCAGTTCCTTTTACCCACTACATCAATAAAAACTTGCAAGGCACACTAGAAGGCTAAAAACACAGTTTGAAGAGAACAACTGAACAACCATCAGAGTCAGAATCAGATGTCGCAGGAATGTTGGAATTATCAGAACAGGAATTCTAAAAGAAACTGTGATTAATATGTTAGGGCTTTAATGGGGAAAGGAGACAACATGCAGAGACAGATGAATAATATAAGTAAAGAAATGAAAATTTTAAGAAAAAAATCAAACAGAAATTCTAGAGATCAAAAACGCTGTAACAGAAATGAAGAGTGTTTCTGATGAGCTCCTCAGTAAATTGACAGGGCCAAAGAAAGAATCTCTGAGCTTGAGGATATGACAATAAAAACTTCCAAGCCTAAAAAGCAGATAGAAGAAAACACTGAAAAAAAAAAAAAAAAAGCAGATAGAAGAAAACACTGAAAAAAAAAAAACAAAAACAAAAGCAAAAACACAGAACAGAATATCCAAGAACTGTCAAAATATCCAAGAACGGACAAAAAAGATGTCACATATGTGTAAAGGGAATAACAAAAAGGAGAAAAAGAGAGAAAGGAGCAGAAACAATATTTGAAGTGACTGAGAATTTCCTTAAATTAGTGTCAGACACCAAACTACAGATTCAGGAAGCTCAGAGAATAGCAAGATAAATGCAAAACAAAAACAACACCTAAACATATCATATTTGAACTTCAGAAAATCAAAGATAAGGAAAAAATTGTGCAAGAAACCGAAGGAGAAAAACACCTTAACTATAGAGGAGCAAAAGTAAGAATTAAATTCAACTTCTCCGCAGAAACCATGCAAGCAAGAACAGAGTAGAGTGAAATATTTGAAGTATTGAGAGAAAAAAAAAAAAAAAAACTATCTCAGTCTGTTTGGGTTACTATAACAAAATACATTAGACTGAGTACTTTATAAACAACAGAAATTTATTTCACACAGTTCTGGAAGATGAGAAGTCCAAGATTAAGGTGCTGGCAAATTCAGTGTCTGGTGAAGACCTGTTACTCATAGATGGCTCCTTCTGTGTCCTCACATGCTGGAAAGGGCAAAACGAAATGAACTTCCTCCCTCAAGCCCTTTTATAAAAACATTATTCCCGTTCTGGAGGGTGAAGCCCTCATGACTTAATCATTTCCCAAAAGGCCCACCTCTTATATTCTAGTTGGAGATTACAATACCCGTCTATCAGAAATTGACAGATCCAGGAGGCAGAGAATCAGTAAGAATATAGTTAAACTCAACATCAACAGCAACATCAAAAATTGGAGCAGAAATCAAGAAAACTAAATATAAGATATGAATAGAGAAAGTCAATAAAATCAAAAACTAGTGCTTTGAGAAGATTAATAAAATTTATGTTTCTAGCCAGGCTAGTGCTTTGAAAAGATTAATAAAACTGATGTTTCTAGCCAGGGTAGGAAAAACAAAGATTCTTACTACTAATATCAGAAAAGAAATAGGGGGCCAGGCACGGTGGCTCACACCTGTAATCCCAACACTTTTCGAGGCCTAGGTGGGTGGATCAACTGAGGTCGGGAGTTCAAGACCAGCCTGGCCAACATGGTGAAACCCCATCTCTACTAAAAATACAAAAAGTAGCCAGGCATGGTGATGCATGTCTGTAATCCCAGCTACTCGGAGGCTGAGGCAGGAGAATCACTTGAACCAGGGAGGTAGAGGTTACAGTGAACCAAGATGGTGCCACTGCACTCTAGCCTTGATGACAAAGTGAGACTTTATCTCAGAAAGAAAAAAAAGAAAGAAAGAAATGAAATAGGGGCTATCACTACAGGTCACATAGACATTAAAAGTATAATCAAGTAACATTATTAACTTATCTATGCCCACAAATTTGATAACTGAAATGAAATGAATCTACTCCTTGAAAGACACAATCTGCCAAAATTCACACAAGAAGAAATAGACAATCTGAATAGGCCTATATGTACTAAAGAAACAAAATAAATAATTAATTAATAACTTTCCTAAACAGAAAGTATCCAGCCAAAGTGGGTTCACTGGTTAATTCTAACAAACACATAAAGAAGAAATTATACAAATTTTCCACAATTTCTTTCAGAAGATAGAAGTGGAAGAAATACTTCCAAACTCATTCTATGAGGCTGTCATCATCCTAATACCAAAACCAGACAAAGACATTACAAGAAAAAAAAATACTGCAGACCAGTACTTCTCATGAACAAAAATCCTTCCTAAAATATGAGCATATTGAATCCAATAATACATAAAAAGAATCATACTCCTTTATCAGGTGGAATTTATTCCAGGTATGCAAACATAATTCAACATTTGAAAATAAATTGATGTAATCCATCATATCAACAGGCTAAAGAAGAAAAGTTGCATAATCATATCAACAGATTCAGAGAAAGCATTTAACAAAACCCAACAAATGTTCGTGACACAAATTCTCAGCAAACTAAGAATAGGAAGGAACTTCCCAAACTTATTTTTTTTAAAAAAAAGTCTACAGAATACCTACAGCTAACATTGCACTTAATGGTGAGAAACTTGAAACTTTCTCACTAAGCTCTGGAGCAAAATAAGACTATTACCTCTCACTGTTGCTTTTCAATATGTCACTGGAAGTCTTAGCTAATACAATAAGACAAGAAATGGAAATAAAATGCATAAATATTTGTAAGAAAGAAATAAAATTGTCTTTGTCTGCAGATGACATGATTATCCATGAAGAAAATCTAAAATAATCAGCAAGGAAACTCCTGAAACTCATAAATGATTGTACCATGATTGCAGGATACACCAATGATACAGAAAAGCAATCATTTTCCTGTAACCAGCAATAACCAAGAGGAATTTGAAGTTAAAATCATTACATTAATGCTATCATGTACATTAGTGCCAAAACAAATAAAATACTTGGATGTAAATCTAACAAAAGTATGTATAAGATCTATATGAGAAAAACTACAAAACTCTGTGGAAAGAAATCAAAGAACTGAATAAATGAGTGGTACTCCATGTTCATGAATAGGAAGACTCAAAACTGTCAGGATGTCAGTTATTCCAAACTTGATCCATAGATTCAACACAATCCCAATCAAAATTTCAGTGTTATTTCATTTATATAAACAAATTGACCCTAAAATGTATATACAGAGGTAGAAGACTCAGAATAGTCAACTCAGTATTGAAGGGGAAGAACAAAGTCAGAGAACCGACATTATCTTACTTCAAGAATTACTATAAAGCTACAGTAATCAAGATAATTTGGTATTGATGAAAGAACAAATAGATTAATACAACAGAATAGAAACTCCAGATATAGATCCACATAAATGTAGTCAACTGATCCTTAATCCAGAAGAGCCAAAGCAATATAATGGAGCAAAGATAGTCATCTCAACAAATGGGGCTGAAACCACTGGACATGCAGATGTAAAAATAACGAATCAAGACACAGATTTACATCCTTTACAAAAAATTATCTCAAAATGGATAATAGATCTAAATGCAAAATTAAAAATTATAAAGCTCCTAGAAGATAACATAGGACAAAATCTAGGTTATAATAATGACTTTTTAGATACAACACTGAAGGCACAATCCATGAAAGAAATAATTGATAAGCTGGAATTCATTAAAATTAAAATTTTCTGCTCTGCAAAATACACTGTCAAGAGAACAAAAAAAGAAGACAGACCAGGAGAAAATGTTAGCAAGAGGCATATATGATAAAGAACTGTTATCCAAAATATACAAAGAACTCTTAAAACTCAACAGTTTAAAAAAAAAAAAAAAAAAAAATCTAATTTTAAGAACGCCAAAGACCTTAACAGACACCTCACCAAAGAAGATATACAGATAGCAAGTACTCATAGGAAAAGATGCTGACATCATGTCATCAGGGAAATGCAAATTAAAACAATAATGAGATACCAACCACTACACACCTATTAAAATGGCCAAAATCCAAAACACTGACTACACCAGATGCTTCATTGCTGGTGGAAATGCAAAATGGTACAGCCACTGTGGAAGGCAGTTTGACAGTTTCTTATAAAATTAAGGCATACTCTTACCATAGAATCTAATAATTGTTCTCCATGATATTTACACAAAGGAGATGAAAACTATGTCCACCTGAAAACCTGTATACTAATATTTATAGCAGCTTTGTTCATAATTGCAGACACATAAGTGCAACCAAGATGTTCTTCAGTAGGTGAATAGATGAACTCTTTGGAACATCTAGACAATAGAACACTGTTTGGCACTAGAAATGACTCTCAAGCCAAAAAAAAAAAAAAAAAATTAACTTATCTGCCTATTACCAAGTGAGAAAAGCCAGTCTGAAAGGCTATCTATTGTACAATTTTAACTATATGACATTCTGGAAAAGGCAAAATATGTAAAAAGATCACTGGTTGCCAGGGCTTAGGAGGGAGGGAGGGATGAGTAGGTAAAGATGGAGATTTTTAAGGAGTAAAAGTATTACATGTGGTACTATAATGAAGGATATATATCATTGTACATTTGTCAAAGCCCATAGAATGTACAGCACTAAGAGTGAACTATAATATAAATTACAGACTTTGGGGGTGATGTAAATATAAGTCATCAATTGTAACAAATATACCACTCTAGTGAGGGATGTTGACAGTGGGGGAGGTTGTGCTGGGTTGGGGAAGAGATCAGGGAGTATCTGGGAACTCTGTACTTTCCACTCAATTTTGCTTTGAACCTAAAGTGTCTCTGAAAATATAAAGTTTATTAATTTGAAGTAAATTTTTTTTAAAAAGTTTTTAAAACATCCACTAGTAGATGCTAAAATCAAAGAGCAAAAGTTTGAAAACGTATTTGCATAGTCTCAAAATATGTCCTCCAATTACTTATCAATCACAAAAAAATAGCTGTTAACTTTATGGTGAAGAAACCCAGCAGATACCACCTTGGGCAACTGGCCATATTTGCCATTTGATAATAGGTGATTAAGTAATCAAAGTTAATAATACCACTAATAAGACATCACCATCACATACTCACTGACAGTATGCAACGAAGACACAACATCACTTTTATGGTGGTCTCGCCTAAAATGTATAGTTTATCATGAAAAAAAACAAACAAAACTAATTTGAAAGACATTCTACATAATAACCAGTTAGTACTCATTAAAAGTGTTAAGGCTATGAAAGGTAGGGAAAAATGTGGAAATGTCAAAGATTGGAGAGACTAAGGTTATACAACTAAATTGGATACTGGAAAAGAAAAAGGACATTAATGGAAAACCTGGTGAGATTTGACAAAGTCCATAGTTTAATATTAATGTATCCATATTAATTTCCTGGTTTTGTTAATTGTATAGTACTATGATTATGTAAGTTGTTAAAGTTAGATGAAGCTGGAGACGCTGGGTGAAAGGGTATACATTAACTATACTGTTTTGTAACTTTTCTATGTATTTAAAATTCTTTCAAAGTAAAAAAAAAAAAGTTGTTGTTTAAAATAGCTTATTTGTTATGTTTGTTTTCAGTCCATTATGTTGAAGAGTATCAGCTCTACTGGGTAGGGTTTCTCTGATTATCTCATCCACCATATTCTCAAATTTGAAAGCCAAGACTTAACATTTCAAGACATTTTTATCAGCTTTCTCTCCTAGCCTATTTTGGGATATCCTTCTTTGCCTGCTTTAATTTAAGAACATGTTCTTTTTCTATACATTATATCTCCTACAGATTCCAACTTAATTTTAGCTTCTGAAGCTTATCCTGCTATTCTTTTATACTCTCTTTCTTTAATTACCTGAATCATAAAATCCAGTTCTGTTAGAACTGAAGCTAGAAGATCAAGATTAGCAATCCAGTTTTAATGTTTACAATTGTATGTGCCCCAAGAAGACATTTAGCCTTTGTGGAAAGTAAATAATAATAATAGTATTACCTAGTCTCACCTTTCTAAAAGTTGTTATAGGAATCAACTCTCTCTTTTCCTCTGGATCCTCCTACATCACACTCTTCAGATTTTTTCCCCATCCCCCTGACTTTTCTTTCCCAATCTCTTACTACTCAACTCACTGCCTAGAAACAGTATTTCCAAAGGTTCTATCCCCTTTACTTTTTTAAAGAATTGTACATTTTCTTTTCCTTGGCCATTAAGTATCCCCTTCTGACTTTAAGTAATCAATATACTAATGATTCCCATATTTATGTCTACATTCTCAGATCTTTCCTCTCAAGCTCCACCTTTATATATTCCAGCACCATCTGAATATTCAAGCACCCCCATTTGGCTGTATTACAGGCATCTCAAGCAAAGCATGTTCTAAACTTAACTTTTTACTGCTCTCAAAAACTTAACTCTCAGGTTTTCTAATTGCCTAACATAGGAGATTAATTAATTAAATAGTTAAAATGCCCACAGAATGCAATGCAATCATTTTAATTAATGCTACAAATGAATATTTACTAATGTGGAATATATTAGCACCATATTGTTAATTTAGGAAAGCAAGTTAACTATATATGTAGTATGCTTTTTATTTGCAGTACAAATTTGAACGCATCTCTTTCCAGACTAATTACCTTAAATGGCTCTCCATAATCTACAAAATAATTCCTGGCCAGAAAAAAATTAAAAATTATCTTGTAATTAAGATTCTGTTTGTCACTCTGGCCTCCTTTCCCATCGCGCACACGTGCACACACGCACTCTCTCACACACACACACAGATTTCAGTACTGAAATATTCCCCAAGCACGGCATGTTATTTTGTGCTTCCACACATTTGCCTATGCCATCTTCTATGCTCAAAATAGCTTTTTCCTCTTTAGTCACCTCTGAAACCCTTCTCAGGACCTATCTGCCCTAGTTTCTCTGACTCTGCTTTCTCCCAGTAGAATTAACTCCTCGTTTTTTGTACTATCTATCGCTATGCCTTGTCTATACAGCTACTGGTGCATATTCCATGAATGCCAATTGAACTTAAAATAGCATGGGTTTCTTGAGAATGTAGAACTGACTTATTCACCAAGAGTTTCTTCGACCAAAGGGGGCTCCTTACCAGTAGTCACATACTCTTGGTATCTAAATCTTGAATCTAATTCTAAAGTAGGTAAGATTTCCTTAGAACAGGTGTCTGTGTATTAAAATACAGAATAAAAGGGGAGTTCCTTATTCCAGACCTTTAAAAAAGTCAACAAAAGTATTTATTGGGAATTATGTGACCTAGACCCTGTAATGAAAAGTTTATGGCTTTTGCTCTATGTCTTACATAACTTGAATTTCCCTAAGCCTTATTAACGTGTGAACACAAATTAAATCACAAGAACTGCAACAAGTCAATATTCTAGCTTATATCCCCACCAGAATAATACAAGACTTCAGTCCCCCCAGCTGTCTTCTGGGATTACTGGTGGCCAGCTAACATGCATTCCAGACAAGAATAGAGCAGAACAGCATGGTACAAAGAGGTTAGCATATTAAGCGGGGGAGGGGGAAAGAGAAGAAAAGCAAAGAGGTAATGTCAGAAATATCCTTAAAAGTTTTTTGTATCATCTGCTACTATGTGCACGGTTTTGTGTATACAACCTATACACAAATATGCTCACATAAACATTTAATATTTATTGTAATTATCAGTATATCATGCCACAGGAAGATTATAATCAGAAGCTGTCACTCAAGGATTTCTCTGCTTGGAATACTTCAGCAAAGTAATGAAGATACTATCCTGTTGGCTCTTGCTGTTCATCATCATCATTCTGTCTTTCACAGATGACTTTACCTGTCTAACAAACTCTTCCTTAGCCCTGAATTAATTACTACTTTTTATCCTGGATGGCTCAGAGGACCACCCACTTGCCTGGAAGGTGTTTGATGTATTTGCCATTGATCAGGGAAACCCTTACATCTATCTCATATTTTAAAAATAGGTTTCAAATTTGCAATGATTATTGATGATTGGACTGATTCCATTCATTGCCTGTGGGCTTAACCTTATTGAATAGAATGGCAAGCCGGCCCTTGCCACTACTTAAATTTTCATTTTATCTCTTTGTTTTCACTAATATTTTAAAATCCAACTAAGCTTGGATTTTAAACCTGCATAATGTAACCTTGCTGTTCATTCTGTTTTGGGATCAATCTTCAGCCTCTGGATCCCTTGCCAAGGAACTGGGGATAAGCCCCAACCACTGAATTCTCTCTCTGCTAGTATAGTGTGGATACTCTTGTAGGGATTCCAAAACATTCTTTTTCTGGGTTTGTTGTGTTTTAGGTGTAATTGCTCAAAAGATTGTCTTTGAATTGCCTCTATCAAGAGATTTCTGTAAAAGATTTTGCTTTCCTCAAATAAATTCTGTAAAATTTTGGCCATGGCTGTAAATTCCTAAATCTTCACTTATTCCCAGAGCACAGCATTGTCTCTCAGGGATGCAAGCTCCAACCCTTTGATGGGAGGAGTCCTTTCCTAAATCAGGAAGAGTGAAAATGGATCCCATTTGGGCAGGGCCTTGAGTCTTCTAATGTCCACCTTTGATCACACCCAGGGCAGTAGTAGCTGCTCAGAAGTACCTTAACAGGGTCACCATTAATTCCCTTCTCTCCAGGATCAAGTTGATTATATAAACTCAGTAAGAAGCAGAGTCATCATGCCTGCATCATGAATATTTTTTTCTTGTATTTAACACTTTCCCCCGCCCTCAATCCTCCCCACCAAGCCAACACACACACCCTAGAGTCCCCTACCTTCCTTCAAGGGATATGCTTTTTCTCTTTCAAGTCCTCATAAAATTTGAAATTTTGTTAAGAAGCTCTTGCTGCACTGTCTACTCCTCTGTGAACTGGTATGGTTTCTTTCTTCACTCCCAAGAAAAACTGTTTATTGCTTTCCTTAAAAGCAACTCACATGAAAAAATACTTCCCAGCTGTTATTGCTTTCCAAAATTATTTATTTATATTTTAATTTATAAATATGCTGCCATTACTTAATGCCTCTGGGTACATTTGCAAAATTAAAAACACAATTTTTAAGAAGACAAATATCATGCAAGCTGTGGTTTTTAAAATAGAAGGAAAAAGAGCATCATCTGCCTGCATTACCCCCCTTCAAGTAAATACTCAAAATAAACAAATGAGTATTGTACTGTGCCACAAAAGGAATGCAGAATTTTCCTAACGCCCGTACCATGAACTAGTTCAAGGGTGCAAAAGCTTCTAAGGAGAGGAAAGGGGAGACTACCTTGTAAATTCAACAACTGTGGTAAAATAATTCAGTTTCTCAGTTCTCCCATGTATTCTGTCTCTAAAGCTCAAGTAATATAAATACTATAAACACATATAGTGAGCACGTGATAAATAAAAAACTGTTTGCTTTCAACACACATAGCATTCCACTTCCCAACTCCATAACTTTGCCTATGCTGTTCACCATATCTAGATCCCTGTTGCTTTTTTTCTTCAGCTCTGTTTGTGTCCCCTTTTTACCTAAGGAACAGTGTATAGAAACTTGCCTTTCTGTTATCAGTGTTCTTGTGTGTGTTGCATAATCTGTGAGGTAGTGAAATGCATCTAAGTGTTTATTAGCCCAGTTTCTGGTTTAAATGTATAAATTAAAACCTAGAAAATATGAGTTTGGAAAGCACAATTTCAGCATAAAAATCAAGGTTGCTATGGATTGCATCAGATAAATTCTATAAGAAAGCCATCCAGCAGTTCAGCTGACTGAAGATAAATACATGTTATCTCTAAGAAAATATATACCTCATAGGAAGAAAAAAAAGTGTGCACGTATATGCATTTTTTTCTGTAGGTTCTTAGGGGAAAAGTTCAATATAATTTAATAAGAATTTATTGCAGCCTATTATATAATCAGCTCTTGTTAGGAAGAAGGAATAGGAAAAGGAGAAAATGAGATTTCTGCCCTTGAAGAGCTTACAATCCTAGTAGAGAAAGGATATATCGTTCTCTTTGTAGAGTACTAAACAGGTATATTTAACCATGGAGCCTGGCTGTACAATGTGCAAACACACTCTGAAACATCTCCCCTGAGAGAATAATAGGCGTTCACATAATTTATCATTGAAATCATGACATCTAAACCCCTTTCAGTGAAAGGGGCCTTATTACCCTAGGACAAGGATGGACTAGGACTATCTTGGGAAAACCTAGGTGTATGGTCATCCCGAGCAAGGGATCAAAAGTGTGGGCATCACAGTCATGACCAGATAATGGAGATTTGTTTTCCTCTGCCCTTTATTTTCTTCTGCCCTTCTTCCACTGCTGCGCACTGATTTTTCCTTTAAATCTCTTAGTTCATGCATTTTTATTGCTAGTCAAGCATGGTTTGACCAAGATTTTTGGACTAGATGATTTCATTGGTCTCTAAAACTTGACTGCCACCCTGGTCCAAAAAGAAAAGGGGAATGAGATCACCTAGACCTGCTTCTTCATGAGAGACATGAGCAACGCATTTTCTCTTAGAAGCGGACTAGTTAAGACCATCACACTTTATTCACAATTGCCAAGAGCATAACACTTTATTCCAGGTACTCAGACATGAATTCTGTGATCAACACCTTTTCATATCCTTCGTGTCTCATGTGGCCCATCATCAGCCACAGTGCCCTTCATGAAGCAAGAGGTCAATAGCTTTTGGTTGAATGAATGAAGTGATACCTATGGCTAGAGACAGGAGACTATAGCTTATGAATACTGACCATCACTGTCCTACCCTGCCTCAGAGAAATATTTCCAAACGAGCAAGTAAATGTACTAGTTTATGTATTATAGTTTGTTTCCCCAGTGCAAATTTTTTTCTGGAGGAATATATCTCAAAACGTTTAATGTAATCAGTGAAAATGTTGGTTTAATATATAGACTCCCATTTTTACTTCAACAGCACATCTGTGCCTCCCTTCATTTAACAAAATCACTTAGCAAATGTTTATTCACTTACTATGTCCCAATCACCATTTTAGATACTTGCTGATATAGATGGCAAGGAGCAAAACTTCAAAAATCCCTGCCCCTGTAGAGCTTATAATTATTCATTCATTTAATAATCACATGGCATATGCCTGCACTGTTCAAGCATTTGGTGAATTCATAGTAAGTGAGACATGATCCCTGACCTCCAGCAAATTGCTTTCTACTGAAGATGGCTTTAAAGAATACCAATAGCTAATTTAAAAGAGAGAGTTAGAGGGCTCTAAGCGATGACATAAGCAAAGTGTTATGACAGAGTAGAAAACAAGAATATTCAAGGGTTAAATGTAATAAAGGTTAAAGAAGGCTGCACCAAAGAAATGGCATTCTCATTGTGGTCTCACAAACCTACACTACCTGTGTTAGTTGTAAGCTTGTGTAAATTTTGCAAGCTCAAGAAAAAATTTTAATAACGAGATAATACCCTTTCGAAGCAATCTCAGTAAGCCTATTTGGGTATAAACTTTTCAACAAGTCAATGTGTATTTTATTTTCCAAACTATCAGTGTTAAGACTTGCGCAGAATATTAACTGGGAAGTTACCACTTACTGAGTACTTCCCAAGTATCAGGCACTGCTAATATGCATTACATTTAACAGGGCATTTACTCCACCTGACAACTCTAGGAGGTTGGCAACTATTATTATCCACATTGTACTATGATGAAACTGAGGCTCAGATAGGTTGAGTAACTTGACCAAAGTTACACAGCCAGGAAATGACAGGATTAAGATTCAAACAAAAGCTGTCTAGCTCCCAAGTCAGAGTTTTCAACCTGTATGCCGTATTGTCTTTCTGTTATTCTGATGAAAAATAATTTATTCAAAATTATTAAGAAGAAATAATACCTTCACCTTCCAATGAAACGCAAATGTGCAATACCACTTAATATCTCAACCTAAAGAAGTAACTGTCATTTTATGGCAGTTTAAGTCACTGAGGGAAAGATTTGTGAGCCAGAATATTTTCTGATGCCTCTGAAATTACCTACTTATCTCTAGATGTACTGTGTACTTGAAAAAATTAGATACAGAGTTGATACACTTGGATGGATATTTGAGAGAGGGAAAGATTGAATCCTATAATACTGTCCTGAGGGACCAGGCCTAGGTGGCTTTCACAGTGGAAGATTTTAGTACAAGCAGAGCACATTGGAAAGAAAGAAGATCCCAGAGCAGAGACATGGACTATTCAAAGGGGTCTAGAAAAGTGCTGAAAGCAAGTTTAAGCACATCATAATTCTGCCTGATGTCTGCTCTGAATATATATAATTCATAAAAATTAGCACATGTTTATATGTTATCTTACAGCTGTCCTCTATCTTGGCAGAGTGCACACCTGTAATCCCAGCACTTTGGGAAGCTGAGCCGGGTGGATCACCTGGGGTCAGGAGTTCGAGACCAGCCTGGCCAACATGCAGAAAACTCCTCACCACTAAAAATACAAAAAATTAGCCAGGCGTGGTGGTGGGTGCCTGTAATCTCAGCTACTCAGGAGGTTGAGGCAGGAGAATCACTTGAACCAGGGAGGTGGAGGTTGCAGTGAGCCAAGACCACGCCATTGCACCTAGGTGACAAAAGTGAAACTCCATCTCAAAAAAGACAAAAAAAAAAGTGTTATAAAGTAAAACTCAACTTCAAAATATTAAGCATCCATTCCATCAACCTTTAATGTGCCTCCTCTTCAGAATCTCCATAAACATCTCTGAGTGGATCTCAGCCCCTCCCCATCTCTTGGAAAGTGAGTGAGGGTATTTGGGTGGCCAAAGTAACTGGTAAGCACGATTGGCATGTTGAGGGGGCGCCTAGAAACACAGTTTCCTGCAATGCACAGGACAGCCCACACAATACACAGTGTAGCTACCTAAAGTTTACAAGAGTGACTGCAGTTGAGAAACACCGAAAAGGAAACCTGATTCTACTCAGTTTAAAAATTCAGACGTCTTAAGTCACTTTACCCTTTTATTTAGTTTTATTTCATTGGCAAAACATTGCATAACTGATAAACGTGTATCATTTCAGTAAACTGGTTTAAACAGATATTTGTAGGCTGCCTTGACAACCTTACAACAGTGTATAAGATACTTTGGTTCTATCAGAAAACGGACTCCAAGTTTCAAAGAATCAGTTTACCATATCAGGGCCTGCCTATGCTGGCTAATCACTGTTTTCCTCACTCCCTCCTTCTTTGCCTACAGGTCTCAGGCTCTTGAGAAATAGGCAGCAGAGTTTATGACTGTGGTTGAGTTGCACTATTTGCTAACTAATCAGGATATTTTATCAGGCTGTATAATCTCTATATCTTCGGAGGGATTTTTTTCCTACCCAAGCAGAGATCAGGAGATGGAGTGCAAGCCACACCCCTCGACTTGCTACAAGCCTTAAGATTGTGCTTTGATTTCTTTACTTCTAGAGAGTAACAAGACAGTTAGTTCTGGCTACTTTCTCTGTAAGCTGTTTCTCTGCTGTGAATGGGTTTATTTTCTGCTCTAAGTCCTCTTATTTCCAACTGCTTTACATTTTATATTGGCTCCAGAAACTACTGCTGTGAATAACTGAAAGCAAAGTTAAATTCAGGATTGCCTATTTTTGTACAGCCAGGCTCTCCTCTAGCTTTTGTCCCCTTTCAGCATGACCTAATATGACATTTTTCAGTTTTTGCTAATTGTTCCCTTTCCTTTGATCCCACAAAACGTTAAATAAAATTTCAGGATCATGTTCAAGATGGGAGAACCCTACATTCCGGATTTCCATTCATACCAGAAGGTGAGGGTTCCCTCTGCTGGTAGGGAAAAGAATGGATGCTTGACTCTCCATCATGGGAGGGTGACCCGGGATATGGTGGGGCAGGAGACAGGTCACTGGTAGGAAAAATTCCCTGTGGGGATGCTCCAGGAGGAGCTCTTGAAAAATGAGTGCTAAGGAAGCGTCTCTAAGGCTTACCAGGTACCATCAACACTCCAGAGAATCAGAGCAACAGATTATTTAATTTGACTGCTGGCCTGTGATTACCAGTGAGTCTCCACCGAAGAGTTACACAGTTGGCTTCAGGCCGAGCCCATTAGCGTTTTATCATTTATGGTTTCCTTGAGCATCAGATATTAGTTCATTCATCTGGAGAAGGAAAGAAGTCAGTTTTAGGTTTTCCTTTCCTCACAAGATTAATAGGACTATTAATAGGAACAATAACTTCTTCAATGCCTCTTCCTCTATGAAAGCCCACCCTAGTCTGAGACTAAATCACACAGGACCTGGAATGTACCATATTTAAGCTCAAAAATGCCTTCTCCTTACATTCCTTGTTAGTTGACTTTGTCCTTAAGAATGGTGTCATTATCTCCATTTCCTATGTTCTTATAGTCACTGCCCTAGTTTAGACTTGTCTGCTGTCCCCCAGAATTCCTGCAATCACCTCCCACCTCCAGTCTTCTCACTCAAATACATCCTCTAAAGCGTTATCAAGGTTCTCTCTCTCAACCACAGAATCGCTTTCTATTTAATACCATACAACAGTTCCCCATTACCCACGAGATGAAATCCAGCCTTCTTTATGCCTTTCCTCTGCCTTCCCTCCCCTGCTCAAAATGCAGCAAGATGGTACTTTTGGAGTTTCCTGCTTTTCCTCCTGCTTCTAACCTCTGCACCTGTGTTCAAGTTGTATGCTAAGCCCAGAATGCCCTTCTCGGGCTTAGGCTCTCTTTGCTTGGCTAACTCCTATTCATCATTTTAAGCTGACCCAGGTCCCCCTCCCTGAATACCACCAACCCTCTCAGCTGCTTTAGTACATATATTGATTTATCCACTTTACTCACTGTGATATAATTATATTTCCTTCCTCATTAGACCTTAATGATAGGAATGGCTGACCCATCTTAGTATCCTCATCTTTGTGGAACAGGGAAACTCATTAAATATGCAAATACAAATCCAGTACTCATATGTATTTAGATGCCTTCCTATATCCATATGGCCCTATCAGGACCCAACAACAAACAACAGTAATACTACTATTACTATTTGTAACAGCAGCCAATCAATATTTACCGAGAGCTTAGCAATGTACATGGTAAGGCAATCTTCTTCATTCCAGAGAGCAAATGGGGTCTAGATATTAAGGACACCACTTATAAACTCATGCCTAAAAAGCAAAATACAGATAACCCTGGATTGTTCCCAATATAGCTAGAGAGTGTCACTGTCCCTATTAAACACAAGCCTGGCAGGTTGTGGCCAGGTAAGACCTCCTTCCCATTATTAAATCCAGACTAGCAATGGCTGAGATTTTTAAACTAGAAGTTCCCATGTTACCTCCCTCCAAAAACTCAATTGTCCCTTGCATCTATAGAATAAAGTTTAAATTCATCTGCCTGAAATCCGAGGTTTATCATAATCTGTCCCCAACATAATTTTCTAGCTTTGTCCCCTCTCTATTCCTCTACACAAACCCTCTGCTTCTCCTAAGATTCTGCATTAATACCTCTACTTTCAATTCCCTAGCATGTGAAGTGTCCCTGCTCCCCAACCAAATAAAAAAAAAATGCTACCTTTTCTTCATTACTGTTTAAAAAGAATGCTAGCCATTCTTCAGGTCTCAGCACTGAAAATTCCATTACAGTAAAAAGTAATCGTTTTCCTCTTTAAAATTCTGTAGCACTTATGATCTGTACTTCTTAGTTAACATAATGTACTTAACATTTGCATGGTTCTTTGTGGATATAAAATGCCTGATATTTTGGCATGTCAAATATGCTAAATATGGACGTCATATTGATAGCCCAATTGGAAGCTCATAGAGATCAGCATCGTGTCTTCATACTTTTTGCATGTTGCCATGACTCCAAATCTTGCCTATTATAATAAAACAAGAAACATTTGCTGATTTTGGGCTCCACACAGAAAAGAAATCAAAAATAAAACTTCATAAAAATATCTGAAATGAGTTCTATTTATCCATTCCTCTTCAATCAGGCATATATTTTCTGTAGATATAATAACACCTCTCTTGACACAGCCAGAAAAGAAAAAAAATTGACCATGTTATATTAATAAGTCAGAACTAAGGATAGGACACGTCTGCTAGTGAGACAAGCATGAGTGGGGGATAAGGGAGGAGGACCAGGCGTCACCAGGCAATAGCATTACACACAGTTTAATCAGCCACAGTGAACATAGCTTTTAGAGAGTACACCAACAGTCAACAGCTTGACATGAAATTAGCATCAGGCACCCCATATATCTAGTTGAATCCTGACTCTGCCATCTACTTTTTAGAAAATTAACTTCCTTAAACCTCAGCTTCTTCAAGTTATAGCTTGGTTTTAGGAATTAAATGAGATGTAAAAGCATTTGCTTGGTACATGGTAAGCTCTCAGTAAATATCGGCTGCTGTTACAAATAGTAGTAGTAGTACTGTTGTTGTTTGTTGTTACCAGTTGAGAATCTAGCAACAGGCAATATTTGAAACTTCAGACTAGCAGGCAGGCAGTAAACCTCAAGGAAAATTCCCATCAATGACCTGTTAGTCATGCAGGAGCATGGCTAGAACTCCAATAATCATCAGAATCTAGAATTATAATCAAGGCAGGAACCTATAAACTCGATTTGGGCTGCAATAGGTAAAGACTCAGTCTCAGGAAAAATTTCCAGATATTAGAGTCAGGCAATTAGGCATAGAAGAAGGCTTGTTACAAAAGTCCAGAGACCGAAAAACTTCTTCAATGACCACCAACTACGGAAACACCTGAACCCAGAGCATTCCCGAAGCTGAGTCTCCCTGTGAATTATTGTCAAATGACTAGGGGCAGGCAGTAAGGGGGAAGGAAGATGGATAACTGAGGGAAAGCCCAAACACAGCACATATGAATTACTGATCACTTAAATAGACAAAGTGTTTATTTAAAATTTACTGAGCAACAACTATTACCAGGTGTTGTAGGAGGCGCTGTAATGGTAGGCTCCGGTAGCTTACAGTCTAGATCAGCACTGTCAGATAGAACTTCCAGAGATGATGAAGATATTCTGTGTCATTCAGGATGATATCCACCAGCCACATAGGGCTACTGAGCACCTGAAATGTGCTTGTGTACCCAAGAAACTAAATTTAAAATTTTAATTTTAATTCATTTAAATATAAATAACCACAGATGGCTAGTTGTTCCCATATTGGACAGCACAGGACTAGAGAAAGGAGGCAGTAAGCAAGTAAACAGAGGTAATGACAAAATGTGAAGCTTATTTAGAAAAAGCACAAAGTTCTGGTTTAGGAATAGCAGGGCGGGGCCAAGGGGTGGGGTTGGGGGCTTGACCAGAGGGTTATGGAAAATGTGTTGAAGAGGAAACAGCCTGTTAAGAATTGGAGGCTACTGTAGGAGCTTGGGTTTTGAGGTAATTTTCCTTTACATTTTTTGAAAGAACATTGTGACTGGCTGCTGTGTGGAAAATATATGAGCCTACATAAAAATGTTTCGTGGGTGTGTGTGTGTGAGTGTGTGTGTGTGTGTGTTGGCTTGAATGAATTTACTAGTTTAGCTCTTCTCCCCATAGGAATATCATCTTTAACATTAGTGTGTACTTATATTCAAAAGAAAAACATACTCTGCATCAATATTAATTCATCTAAAATGAACAATGTACATATATATGTTCTTGAGCTTTTTTAAGTACAGGAGAAAGGAAACAACTTCCTAAACATATTGATAATACAAAAGAATTCTGTAGTTCGATCTCATACACACACCTTTAAGAAGTACCTATACAATTACGTAAATGAAATAGATGCATATAAAGATAACAGATTATCCTTAGACTTGTGAGAGTTCAATTTCCAATTGTAGAAGGCAGAAAAGGAGAAACTTAAATAAATTGGAAATGCAACCACAAAACTGACTCAAGGCAAAAAAAAAAAAAAGGGACACTTTTGAGAAAATGGAAGCAACTGGGGTTAATTAATTAACATAGGGAAAAGAAGATTAATAAATTATTGTGAGAATATTTAGAACTTCTATTCAGAGAATATGGCGTAGTTGAGTTGCATTCACACTGGAGAAAGAACTAAAGCCAGCAGACTAAAACTGCAGAAGATGCTATTTATGGCTGTGAAACTCTGGAATCAGTGAGGAAAGCAGAGCAATGTCCTTCTGTGGAGGTCTTTAAAACAGAATAGATTCTCATCAGTCTCATTTGAAAGGTTTAAGTGTGATCCTGCCTAAAGGCAAGGTGATGAACGGAATGACTTTTCAAGGTCTCAGCCAGTCAGCCCAATGAGACCACACAGCTGATTGTGTGCTGTGATTTTTTTTGTTTACTCATATCTTATTGTTTTACACCACCATGTGGCCACACTGAGTAGAAATGTTATAAATTTTGAATCTGAACATAGGCCTTGAGACATGTCAATAGTATTTTCTTATACTCTTAGAATTGCACAGTCTGTTTAGAAATATTCAATCTGTAAAAGCACCTAACATAAATGTGCTTGTACTCATAATCTTTTTGTGGTATTCATTACAAATAAGCAAATAAAACTGGTACCTATTTGATTAATAATAATATGTCACATTATTTTATTGTGTATTTGCCATTCTATAGAAACAGAATTTGATTCACAATAAGCTGAGTTCATAAAATAAAAACCTTTTATTTTATATGTGTATATATTTAAAAACCAGATTCTGGCCCTTTTATACTTAACAGATGTATTAAGTAAATAAAATGTGAACATTTCCTTGTGGGAAAGCAATAACTGCTGACATATGACTGAAGGCATCATGTAAAAAATAATTTTAGATACGACATATTGGGCCAATGTGTTTCCCAATACCTTTCCTCTTCAATTTATGCCATAAATACATCAGCATCAATTAGCATTCATTAAACTCTCATATGAGCTAAATTTTACATTGGACAAATTAGACTGACAAAGCCCATTCTGTCGCTCCACTACCATGCCACTTTCACTACAAAAGCATTCTCTTCAATATGGACTGTGAGATAGCTCTAAGGCCAGACTGCTTCTGCTAGAATGCTAGTAAGCCATGTAATTCTGTTCGTCTCAGGCTCTTTGTAAGATAGAATTCAATTTTTTGAATTTGTATAAATAAATAAGATAATGCGTAGTTGTTAATTCAACAAATATTTATTGCGTGACTACCATGACAGGCACTTTTCTAGGCACAGGGGATACAGCAGTGAATAAAACAGACAAAAATCTCTGCCCTTGGGGACCTTACATTCCAGTAAAGAGTCAGATAGCAAATATTTTTGGCTTTGTGAGAGATAGGATTTCTTTTGCAACTGCTCAACTCTGCCATTGTTGCACGAAAGCAGTCATAGACAACGTGTAAGCAGTGCACAAATGAATGAGCATTGCTGTGTTTTATTAACACGTAATTTATAAACACAGGTAGCAGACCAGATGGGACCCACAGACCATAATCTGCTGACCCTGCAGTAAGGGAAGACAGCAATAAACACCACCAAAACTAATACAAATGAAATAAACTTTATGTTGAATGGTGATAAGTAGCATGGAAAAAGCACAACAAGTGAGGGTATGAATAGTGTTGGAATCTGGTCAGGGTAGTTCTCACTGAGAAAATGACACCTACAAAGACCGAAGGAGGTGAGCAAGAGAGTCATAAGAATGTATAGGGAAAGAGCATTTCAGGAGAAGGACTGTCATGTGCAAAATCCCAGAAGCAATAGTATGGCCATTCTTTGTGAGGGACAGCGGGATGGACCCTGTCTGGAGCAGAGTGAGCTAAGAAGGAGGTAGTTGAAAATGAGGTCAAAGAAGCAACGTGTGTCCAGATGATACAGGACTCAAATGCCATTATAAAGAGGTTAGTTTTTTACTCCGAGAGAGACAGGAAGCTTTGCAGTTTTAAGCACAGGAGTGACCTGCTCTAGTACACTAATTTTAATGGGATCAGTCTGACTATTGTGTTGAGAATAAACTGATGGAGAAGCATGGAGCCGTTGCAGTAATCCAGGTGAGAGATTATGGACCAGATGATAATGCTGGAGATGGTGAGAAGTGGCAAGATTCTCATGTAGGTTAAAGAGAGCCTGACCAGGATTTTATCTTGCAATGGATAGGGAATATGACAGAGAGGAGTCGATGGTGATGCCAAGGTTTTTTGTCTGAGAAATTAGATAGATGGAGACTACTAGAGGTTGGGGAGATGAAGTAAGGAAGATCTGTGTCTCCAGTGTGATTAAGTTAAATTTCATACCTTTTAGGTGTCTAAATAGAGATGTCTAAAAAACAGTTTCTACAAGATTCTGCAGATCCATGAAGAGGTTTAGCCTCAGGATATACATATAAGACTTGTCAATGTATAGATGCTATTTAAAACCATGAAACTGATGAATTCACCAAGAAAGACAGAGAAAAGGTCCAGGCATTGCATCCTGAGACACTCCAAAGTTAGGAATCTAGGAAGATGAGAAGATAACTGCAAGGAAGGCTGAAAAGAGCAACCAGAAAGATAGGAGGAAAATCCAAAATAATGGCACAGTGGAAGCCAAGTGGGAGAGTGTACACTGGATGAGGGCATGAGCTATTGTATGACTTGCACCTGAGAATGCATAGAAAATGAAGGTTGAAAATTAAACCATTACATTGGGCAGTACAGAGACTATTAGTGGTACGGACAAGAGCAGTTTCAGTGACGTGGTGGAAATGAGCTCTGCTGGAGTGAGTCGCAGAGACAACAGGAAGAGAAAAATTACAAGTAGAGAAAGCACACAGCTTTTTCAAGAGTGCGAGGTTTTCCAGTTTGCTTTTTAATAGTGAAGGGAAGAATTCAGGTGATAATTGGAATGGAGGACACGGAGCAAGAGAAGCTTTTGGGGTATTTTGTTTTGTTTTAAAAGGAAGAAACAACAGCATTTGTGTATGCTGGAAGAAAAGCTCCAGGAGAAAAATGAGAAATGAAAAGAGAGAGAAGAAACTAGAAGAGTGAGAGACTTGGTGGAGCAGTTTCCATGAGTAGACGCAATTGGATGAGATCTAGTGCAGAAGTAGATGGGTTAGGTTTACACTCTGCTCCATAAAGTGCTTAACATGGTGCTTATCACTTCGTAAAGCCTCAAAATTAGCAGATGTTAAGCCACCGACTGTCAGTTAAAAAGATTTGCCTTACATGATCTTATAGCTCCAGTGCAGGTACACCATTCAGTACATTAATGAAAATAAGATGAATAGCATCATGACAATGAAATGAAAATAGTTGGAAGCTAGCACCTAGATGTTGTTCTAATGATAGAGGGATACCTGAAGGAGAATAGAAAGAATGATGGGTTACTGTTTACATTTGATTCATGGGATGAGTCTGCTGGAACCAGGATCTCACTTGACTCCTTATGGATGCTCAGTGGGTTGATCAATTAATTATCTTGCCTTTTATAAATTCAGCATAATGAAAACCCCATGGCTCTTGCCTCACAAATGTTGCATGACACAATGTTATTTCCATGCACTTTTAATATCATTTCACCAATTTTCACCGATTCATGAGGGCTGAGCAGTAGGGCAGAGCTACAATAGAGAACCAGACAAAGGAAGGTGGGTGGTAAAAGCACAGCTGCCATTTCCACGGGGAAGAAAAAGGGGCTTGGAGCAACTACAATCTGAATTGTGTTCCAAACATGAACACAGCTCTATGAATACATGCCAGGTATTGAAAGAAATACATCATACTTATGAAATATATCTCAGCTAATATGGAGCTTTAGGAAATCATTTTTTGTTATTTAACTTTAGTATCCTTTTGCTCTTATAAAACTTATGCTTCACTGAGGTATGGCAGGTAAGGAATTTCAATGCATCTTAATTCTTCATGGTTTCAATATAAATTTGGAGTTGTGTTCCTTTAAAAAAAGACTTGAGCCCCCATGTGAAAAAGCACACTTAAGAATGTAGCAAACAATGTGACAACATACAATTATAGAAAAAGCAACTTTTGCAAAACATTAATAAAAATGCTAAAAATTCTAATTTTACAACAGTGAACACAAAACCAAATCACCAAAAGCATTAAAAAATCAAGAAAGCCTTGGAAACCCACTGGGGTGATCTACCTCCTTCTCTTTCACAATTGTCCTAACCCAAAAATGACAATAACTAACATTATAAAAATTCTTATCAATTTATCTTTTACTTGACTCCAGCCACTGTGTCTATGATCCAGAATTATCTTTTACATTTTTTGTGTGTTTCAAATTGTGAAGTTTAGTTACTGGACTCTGCTCGGTAATACTAGTGCATGTTATATTGTCCCTTGAAGAGAAAATAGCAGATTGAAATATCTAAGGGGACCTGTGGCTGGAATGTGTGCATGCTGGCATCGGATATTGATTGACAGTTATATAAATGCCCACCATGGCTTGATCAACCTACTAATTTTCTGATGTTAGAGTTAAACTACCCCAATTTGTTTTTTGTAAATAAAATCTTATTGGAACACAGTCACACTAATTGGTTTATGTATTGTCTATAGCTGCTTCTGCAAAGCAAAGTTGAGTAGTTGTGAAACTACATGACCCACAAAACTTAAAATAGTTACTATCGACCCTTTACAGGAAAAGTTTGCCCACCCTTGATTTAACTAATGGCGGATACTTCTTAAGCAATGTTTGTTGAACCATATTTGTAAATCCAAATGCTAATGGTAGAAGGAATCATATTGCAGACCAAATTGTCACCTAAGTGTACCCTACTTCTATAAATATAGGGCGTGTTGTCCTTGAAAGTAAAATTTCTATATTTTCCACTGATTTCTTAAATTCAGAATTTATTAAATGAAATTCTGTTAAATAACAGGCACCTCCATGTCAAGTAAACTTTCTTTTTAGGTTGTTAAGAAAGGAAAATGTTTCCATGTGCTTCTATCACAATGTAAACATTTGAAATACACTTTTGTTCCTCTACAGTCCATGATTTTTATACCTTGTTTCTGTCCCATTCATATTCACACAACATCAATACCTCCTACCTCTCTTTACCTTATCATTAAGAGCTTTGGAAAATATAAAAGGATTCTTAAAATATTAGCTATTCTTAAATTATTGTCATTTATTTTGAAATGTCAGTGGGCAGCTTCTTTCCAATACTACGTGTGTTATATATATATATAGAGAGAGAGAGAGCGCGCGCGAGAGAGAGAGAGAGAGAGAGTGCTAAATAATCCTCCAGTTGGTGGTATTTGTTTCCACCGTTGATTTTTAGAGTCCTGATTTTTCTCTGTCCTGAAGAAGAATCTAAACATTTAAATTATTTAAAAAGAGTAAGTTTATAGCTGCTATGCCTTAGACAACTTATATTTAGAAAAGGAAAATTTCTAATTCAATTTACAATGATGTCAAGAAACTACACATATCTGCAGGCAAAGATAACAAAAACATTCAGGGGTACACAGTCACAGCTCTACTTAAATAAATAAACTTTTGGTACTAGTGATTAGGTACACAGGATTCTTATATGTTTAATTGGCTAACGTGACAATTTGGAATTACTTCTAGTCACATTTAATTGGATCTGGAATCTCTGGAGAAAGAAATAGAGAGACCTAGCAGAGAAATAGTCATAAAAGTAAACTGTTTATCCAAAGGGTACTAAGTAATGAATTAATATCCATTGCACAATAGTTTTTAATATCCCCTCAACTTAATAAGACTAATGCAGCAAGTGTACACACTAGGCATTAAATCAATTCAATTACACACAGATTTGTGGGGAGAGGATTCTTCCTTGAATTGGAGATTTTTTTTATTTTCCATTTTCAGGAGACTAATAAGAAGTGAATAATATTTAACTCAGATAAAGTCTGAGATATGCTTAAATACCAATCTAATAGTTAGCTATATATGCTATGCTAGGTTTGAAGACCTAAAAGTTCCTAAAATCTGTGTCACTCTGTAAGTGCTTTGAAGCTTAATATAGGCCAACCAAAACAAAACATTATCTCATAATCTTTAAATATTCTTATACTGTACAAATTTAAAACCACCTAGAAGACAAATAGCTTATTGCTTCTCTTTTATAGTTTTGGTTTATCTACCCCCCAAAAAAAACCCTACTTTCAACATTCTAAAATGTGCTTTGTGTTTTGCTTAATATTAGTCTAGACAAATTTATACATTAAAAATTATCTTCCTCCATATTTGTATATAGTGCCTGTTATGGTTTTCCTTCTGTCCTATACATTTGTGTTTTGTTTTTTTTTAAATCTGTCCTTGTTCTTAGGAGTGCCATGATTGCTGACTACATGTTCTGGCTTGGTGGAGGAAGGGAACAGAGCATAAGCAAGCTCATCAAACTGTATTGGCAGGTAAAAATTGATGTCCCAACTAGGGAGGAGAAACCCATCTCATTTTTAGAGCTAAAATGAAAGATTGGTGCTTAAAAGACTGCAGGGAAAGGTAGCTCTGGGCATATCAATCAGAAGGAAGCTACTGAATAATAATGTATTTATAATGAAGTAGATTTTCTAAGAGTAATTCTAGGGGCAAAATTCAAGGTTGTTAACCCATGGCCCATACTTCAGTTTCACAAATCAATATAAATTTTAGAGATCCCAGGAACTACTTTTCCAGGCTTGCCATTACAATAATAGGATTTTTTAAAATATGAACATTGTATTTTCATAGATTCTTATTGATCTATGGCCTGTAAAAACAGATGCTAGAAGTAATATTAATTACATAATAAAGGAAAAATGCAAAGATCAGATGTATTTGTTTACTATTTACTATTTGAAACAACCAATAGCAAATTGCAAATCTTGTTTCTAATTTATTATTCAAAATGGCAGCAAGAAGTCATACCAAAGGTCAATCAGATGCCAAGATGAAAGTAATAATTTCTTAGACATATAAGAATAATTTTGGATTTATTAGTTCAATCTCATTTATAAGACATGAATCTGTTCTTGCTTTACCCTCCACCAACAAGCTGTCAATAAGTTTCTGCTGAAGTATACCCAAAATGAAGGGCTCACTTAACCTCCACAAAAATAACATCTGGTTTGCTAACTATTAAACTGTTTTCTTCATTTAAAGTGAATTTCTGCTCCCTTAAACTTCTATCCTGTTGTTTCTAGTGAGTCCACATGAACCACATGAAACCCATTTCCAAGGAAGTTATTATAAATATTTGAATATCAACTACAAAAGCCAACTTTCTCCTCCATGTCTTCTCTTCTCCAGACTGTGTGGAGCTTTCTCCTTGTATTTCAAGATGTTTTAATTTAATTGAATGTGAACAATTTGAACCAACCAGAATAAGATGTTCTAAGCCACTAACTGTAAAGTAAGAAATAATCATCAACAGCCTTTTGAAGCTTCCTGGTTTTTTCCTGTCTTTTTTCTTCCCCCTACATTTTCACTACTGTGTCTTGGTCCCTAGTTTTTTGTCTCTCTATATTATATGTTATCTTCATTAGACATTAAAGTGTCAGGTTTATCATACACAATTTCCAGTAACTCACATGGTTCTATCTGGAGATCAATTTACCTTCTATTAAAAAAAATTTAGATTAGTCCCATTATACTTCAGTTCTGTGATTGTTTTAAAATTAAAAAAACAAATGTTGATCTCCAAGTAGACAAACCTTTAATCCCAAAACAACCTATTACTTCTCTGATAATTTTAAGACTTTCCTAAGAGAATCTGGAACATACAAACAGCAGTAATTGCTGATGAACATGTAACTAAATAGCTGTTAAAAAATGCCAGATGGGAAAAATAAGCAAATAATATGGGCTATAGATATACAAAGAGGACTTTTTTATAAGGATTTCAGAGGCTTTTATAAAGGATTTAAGAGAGGTGGGAAAGGAGTTGTGAATCTTGAGGACTGGAAAATATTCAGCAGGCCTGGCATATACTAGGTCCCCAGCGAATGCTTGACTTAGTTATTCATTAAACAAATATATATGAGTACCTATCGTGTTTTCTACATTGAACTAAGAAAATAATAGATCCAGTGTCAGCATAACCTAAGACAAAGTAAGACCTTGGCGGTTTCGTAAATAAAAATTTTGTCTGACCATGTTGTGGTTCGCAAGCATGATAATTCAGTTTTTACGCTCACGTATGAGACACACCTCCTTCAAATCTTGTTATGTCATCACATTATCCATCTGATGTGAAAAAACTTTTTCTGTTTCCTTTAGCTTTCAGAGAACATTAATATCTCTATTTTATTTACCTCAGACTAAGAAAACAATCTCCACTTACCAAGGCATGCATGTTTGTGATAGAAAATGAAATAAAATGAATATTTTACTATTATGCATTAATAAAAGATAAAAAATAGTTCTCTTTGTATTCCCTTTCTCTTGATTGGACATAACCTGGTGTAAGAGAAAAGAGCTCTTGTCTAGAAGTCAGGTCTGATTTGGTACAAGTTCTAATACTAACTAGATCTTGAACTTAGGGCAAGTTAGTCTCTAGAGGAGCTTTAACTGGAAAGTGAGAATGGCTGGAACAAAGTGTTTGAGAAGATTTATTCTTAAAGCCCATTTTAGCACTAAAATCTTATCCAAAATCTTAGGCACATCCAAAGATGATGTCACAAATTTTGAGGAAAAAAGAAGCAACATAATTAGAAATCACTTCCTGCAGATAAATTCTATAAATTAACACTCTCTATCAAGCCCCAACATCAGCACAACAAACCATTCACTCACCCATTATATACTTCCTGCTGCTAACCGCTCTCCTTGATCTTGATTCAAATGTATACATTCAAATCCCTAAACCTTGTTCTGTCCCAAATCAGAAGGGGGTATTTAATCCTTGCCAGAGAGTGCCAAGTCTATGCCATCTTTAAAGATATATATGCCCCACTACCCAATCCACCCTAGCAATTTCACTGATGACTTCAAGAACGTCCCCAAACATCACAGACTAGAGACTGTACTTGCATGCAGTTTTGTAGGCATCCATTCAGGTTAAATAGACAGACACTATTTTCACCACCTTTGCCAGAAGTTACTATACTGTATATCTTCCTTTTCAACCACATAAAATCCATACTATTTTAGTTGGTTATTCTTCTTAACAGGAAATGGAAAATTTCAGAATGTAAAAATTTGAGAACATGTCTATATTTACTCTTATACATGGTTGACTTACAAATTCTCAGATGCAAAAGAATGGACCTTTGCTTTGGTGGACTCAAGAACCTTTCAATTGCATTAGGAACATTTTTCATATCATCAACGCAGCAAGGAAAAGAAAGGCATTAAGCACTGTACTATATGACAGCTCACACTGGGATATATCACTTTGAATAAGTGTTTGCACAAGTTATTCTATAATAGTGTCACCTCTTCAGAGCTACAGAGGGTTGAAAATAACTTGTCATGACTGTACTTGCACGCAATGCCTCTGCAACCCGATATCCAGGCATCTGTAATCAGCCAGTCTCCTTGAGAACACCTGGAGACCTCACCACACTCCTGAACTAATTAGCAAAATAGAAAGTACCAAGTCGGGCTGAGACTAAGCTATTTTTGAAACAGCTGCCCTATAGTGTTTATATATTGGTCCTACACTAATTTTATTACAAGAAGAAATTTATATTAAACCCTAGTCCACCTCTCCCTGCTCCTTACATGCAGGACTAGTTTTAATAACATGAGAAAAACAAGTAAGCAAGCTTACTCCATCTTCCACTCCCCTGTTCTGTCCTGCTGCATTCACTTTCAACCACATTCTGAGGCACAAAAGTTTTCATGTGTGTGTCTTTAACTCATGTAATGTGAATAACAGAGCCAACCCTGGTCTGCACTGCTCAGCGAAGTGAGAAAAGGTAACAGCTAATTGTATCACAGAACTCCCACAAAACAAGTGCAGAGGAACCCCACTAAACAGCGGCATGCTGCCTGATCAACTCATCCCCTACCTTAATGGTTCTTTTTTCCTTTAATTTTTTTGAGTTATAGACCCCTCTGAGAATCTAATTCATTTACAAGCATCTACCTAGAACAATACTCATAAACACATACACACGAAATATGTGCTTACTTTTTATCTCATTGGATTGGAAATTGATCTCCTATACATAGTCAGAATACCAGAACAGCACTTACAGAAAAGTATGGTTTTCTCACTCTTGTGAGAAGGCTTTTGTAGCTTTTCTAGATCAAGGAATTGAAATATTTCATATTGCATCAATTTCAACATTTCATTTGAATGTCAATAACAGGTAAAATCCTGATTCACAAAGTCTCTACTAGCAAATGGAGTTAGAACTGCAATACTACACAATATCTCAGATGGGTCAGCATGAATCAAGAATTACCAAAATTTTCAACTAAAATTTATAATACGTCATTTCCTTTGTCCTCAAGTAAATGAGGTCATCTTTGTTAGGCTTATATCATCAAGGCTATCTATGTCAGCAATTTGTTTCCATTTTAAGGCTGTCTGAACAAAAAGTGACCTTCATAAGAGATAAGCCACTTGCCAAGTGTCTGTAAATTTTTGTCCCCAGAAACTCTCAAGTCTTCATCAGTCTCACCTTCAGTGTTGGAAAATCTATATTGTTATTTGACTTCAGTCACCTCATTTAGAGTAGCTGCTTGGCCAAAAAAAAAAAAAGCTTATAGTTTTTCGGCAGGATCTCTAATAGTAACTTCAGCATTTTCAATCAAAAGATTTGTTTAATTTATGTGCCTAAGATATCAGCCATTACAAAACTAGTCCTGGAATTTCTCACCATCAAATTATTCTAAGAAGGAGTTTTCTTTTTTCTTAAAAAATTGTAAAAAAAAAAAAAAAACAACCAAACTAAATCAGATCTAAATCTCTTCTCTGGATTGTCAACAAACTTCTCTAAAAGGAAAGAACCTCATGGTGTGCTCTTGTATCTTGACAAAGATCTACTGAAAAGGCACTAATTCAAGCTCTTGGCTCCGAAGAAGCTGAAGACTTTCACAGCAGTAGAAAGACCTCTTTTGGGATTGCTGGAAGAGCTGTTGACACCAACACAGGCCCGTGTAGAAAGCATGACATGTGGAGCATCTTTCTTCAGTGAAGCAGCAGAGGCTGAGGCAGTGCCAGCTTCACAGGTCTTCCATCTGTGCAGAGAACACCAAGACTTCCCATCCAATTCAAGTTGCACTTGGCATTGAAATGTTTCCCATCTCATAGCTATCAATGGCCTATATGGTTTCCAAAGGCAGCTTACCAAAAAGAAATATCTCTTTGGCGTGATTAGTCCTACTCTCAAAGGACAAAACCAGGAGCTGGCTGAACTGAGAGACAAAAGATTTTCCACAGCCACATGCTCAAAGATGGCCCATAGTTTGTGGGCCCCTAATGCCTTTCTATGGACCTCAAGGTTCACAGACCACAGGCTAAGACTCTTTTACAACTCCTTCTCTTTACATCATTGTCACTATTGCAACAACCCCTTTTCTTTTTGCTATTAGGCCTACCGGGAGGCATTTACTGCTTCTAACACTCAAAGCAAAATATAGCACCCACAATGTTATTGTCATATAGTGCCTCCATAAACTGCATCATGGTCATTCAAGCTTGAAACCTTTGCAATAGTGTCCAGACTCTTCTTAAGGTGGTGGATACCTTTATTATTTACTCTCAAACTGTATTTGTCATTCATACTCATTCAACAAATATTTAGTGACTGTACGTAAGAAACTGGGGTATATGTTGGAGATACAGGAGTGAACAAAATAGGCATCACCTGTCTTCAAGGAGCATATATTCTAGCACAAACTATTTACTAGGAAAAGCTACAGACTATAAGGTACTTAAATTATATACCACCTCTTGTTAATCTGCTTTCAAATGCACCGCCATCAAAATGCATTGCAAAAAGCAGCTCAATAAAGATTTGTTAAATCAATCAATCAAATTAAATATTGGTTTGACATGAAGCTCAAACCAATAACATTTGACATGAAAATATTTTGGCATAGTTGTTTCATGATTTTTAAAACCAGTGATTATGAATCCAATGAACATTTTGCTAGGTATGTGCACATGTGTTCTAAGTTCACAATTGTAAACAACTTTTGTACTTTGGTTGAGTTGAGGATCAATAGAATTTTTGAAGAAAGTTGCAGATTTCCAAGAGATCTTTTAGGCTCATTAATTTTTGTGCTCAGAGGTGTCTTCCTGGAAGTTCCAAGTTCTTAGCCTACTAACTGCTTCTTTCAAACATGACAATCGAGGGAGCAGCAAGTAAATAGATTTCTCTAAACAGACCAGAGAATGATGTACAATAAATTAATACTAAACATGTTTTGATTACATATACTAATAATGATGACTTTTTTCTCTTCTATTCTTTGTTTCTCCTCTTGATATTGCAAAATCATCCCAATATTACTCATTTACATGGTAAACATGTACGATTACCCCAAATAAATACAAAATCTTCAACATGAAATTACAGGCAAAGTAAGGTCAAGGAACTGAAAATATTTTTTATCTTTAACAAAACACCTATATTTTCTGGAGAAATGTGCTTTCTCTGAAGATTTGCTTCCATGTGAAAAATTTTTCCACAGAAAGGAACAAAATAGCAATACCATCTGAACAGTTCTCTTAGTGGCCTATATTTATAGTGCATTTATTTATTTGGCCCTGTCAGGCAGAGAGTTTCTAAATTATTTGCATGAGGAATGTCTGAAAGCAGCCCAGGTCCTAGAGTATTTAGATTAGATATAATTTGAGAAGCACTAAAGACACTCACCCAAAAATATTTTCCCCATCAATTCCTATGTATCATACTTAAATTCTTATCGTTTGGCATTGAGTCTCCAGTCAGCCTCCGGTCATATGCAGAAGAAATTTTATCTAGAAGTGTTTAAGTACATTGTTACCTCTGAATAGAATTGCAAAAATTAGTTTATTTGAGCTTTCTTAGTCTTCTTTGAAAGGTGAAAGAAGAATTCTATAATAATAAGATATAGGGAAAGGTAAAGTCTAATGAGAAAATTTGACAGAAATATAGGACTATAGGAAATGTAGGCCAACCAGAAGTACCTTTTGAAGGCAAAGGACATCTGTGCTTAATTCTGTCAAGGAAAGGAAGCAAACGAAAACAGGTATCATGGAGCAGTAGAAAAAGGTTGGGCCTGAGATTCAGGAAATTTAACTTCTAGTTCCAAAGCTGACTCAATTTTTAATAAATCACTGCAATTTTTTATTAGCCAGCTACTGCTGCAATAATACTGCGTAACAAGCCACTCTAAAACTCAGTGGCTTATCAAATAAACATGTTGGCTCAAATTTGATTAGTTGAGGCTAATCTCAACTGGGCTTGGCTTACCTCCAAGCTGCAGAGAGGTCCAAGTGTATTTCACATATCTTTCACTCTCTTTTGTCCAGTGATTACCTGATGCAGGTTCTTTTTATGGCAAAATGTAGGATTCCAAGAGAGAAAGCCAAACCATACAAGCACATTTTAAGCCTCTGCTCATACTGTCGTTGCTAACATTCTAGTAGTCAAAGCAAGCCACACGATCAAGCCCAAAAGCAAAGGGTAGATCCTTCTGCCCACTACAAAGCCAAGACAAAGGGGTGGAGTTGATATTGCAACAGGGAGGGGAAACATTGAGACCCACAACTCAATCTACTAAAATTGCTCTAGGCCTTCGTTTCTGCTTCTGTTGGCCTTCCAATGAGGAAGCTGGCCTAGGTTAGTGGTTCTTAAACACCAGTCTAGTAACCAACTGCATCAAAGTCACTTAGAAAACATTTAAAATATTAGATTCCTAGAGTTGAGTGGGATACTAAAAACTGTATTTTTCTATTGTCCCCCTTCAACCAGGTGATTCTGATGCACAACCCCAGGTATATGTCTCAAAAGCTATTTCCAATTTTTAAGTTAGTGACCAACTTAGCCCACCATAGAGTTTATCTGGGACTGCCCAATGTGCAAAGGTATGACATTGGATGACCTGCACAGGTGATCCTGCCTACCTGATAATGCAATTTAAATAATTTATAAGACCCAGATTCTCCCCTCCATCTTCCCACTATGTAGATTACCTCCCAGTAGATTAGGCAACTTATGTTTCCCATTGTTAACAGTTAACAACTGCTGTCCCCTTCTCCCCATGATGTAAGTCAGATTTTCCTGTGTACTTCACATCCCTGAAGCAAACCTCTTGGCTGCTTAAGTGTCATATCTAGACAACAATGGGCATGCAATATTCTTTAGTCTCTTGCCTACAAAGAAATTTGTCTATTAAGCTAGACAATATTAAAATTCACAGTTTATGAATTATCATATTTTTCAATTAGAAGACAGACTAAAAAGGAAGTATCCAAATTGAGGTGAGAGGTAAAAGAGAGCTTCCTTTCCTGGGTCCTGCAAAAAGATAAATGTAGAAATAAATTTCTCATCTAATTATTCATTCCTGTTTATATATTCTTTAATGATATGTTTCCATGGTTACCAGTGTTGTTAAACGCTGCCTGTGTTTCATTTTGCTTTGATGCTATTTGAGGTAGTATGCCAGTAGGAGAGGTTCACTTTTAAATGAAAGATGTAATTGAGGCATGTATTTGATCCAAGGTTGAGTGTTCCCATGAAGGAGATAGTGACCGTGACATTATTTGCTGGTTGTATAGTTTTGTGTAGTTCTTCTATTGATGTTCTGTGAGTGCTGCAGGCATTAGAAAGGAAGGGAAGAAAGGAGGAGGGAGAGAGGGAAGAACCTGAACCATACACATATATAAATTAAAGTGTATATATTTTCCTACCTTTACACACACACACACACACACACGTGTGTATATATATATATATATATAGAGAGAGAGAGAGAGAGAGAGACATTGATTTAACTGGACTGTCAAGTAGGTGAGGTTGCTTTTTACCACCCCATTCCTCTCTTCTCCTCATGCTATCCCCACTTCAACCTAACATGTACATGCCAACAGGCAGTTTTTTTCCAAAAATGGGTTGAGTATTCAATTGCTTTGCCTCAGTGTGAATTTCAGCCACAATGCCATCTCTCTGGAGGTTTTTTGCCTTTGAAGCCCCAACTCTCACTGAGAAATAAATGGCTTTATCACCTGCTGCCAACACAGTGTCAGGCATCCAGATCACACAAGAATTTGAGGGCAGTAATCCTTGCTAGTGCCTCAGAATACGCCCTGCAAGGGGCAGCATGCTTCACTTGCACATCAGCCTTCTCTGTACATTGATAATTAAGGCTTGTTAGAAAATTCAGGCATCAGAGCTGATACAATCCCCCCTTCTCAGGTGACTGAGGCAGGAGAATCACTGGAGTCCAGGAGTAGTTAGAAGCTATTGCAGTGGTCCCCAACCTTTTTGGTACCAGGGACCAGTTTTGTGAAAGACAATTTTTCAATAAATCAGGGTAGGGGGATGGTTTCAAGATGATTCAAGCACATTCCACTTATTGTGCACTTTATTTTCATTACTATCATACTGTGATACATAATGAAATAATTATACAACTCACCATAATGTAGGATTAGTGGGAGCCCTGAGCTTGTTTCCCTGCAACTACACAGTCCCATCTGGGGATGATGGGAAATAGTGACAGATCATCAGGCATTAGATTCTCATAAGAAGCTCATAAACTAGATCCCTCGCCTGAGCAGTTCACAATAGGGTTCATGCTCCTATGAGAATCTAATGCCACTGTTGATCTGACAGGAGGTGGAGCTCAGGCGGTAATGCCAGCAATGGGGAGCAGCTGTAAATACAGACAAAGCTTCTCACCGGCCCGCCGCTCACCTTCTGCTATGTGGCCTGGTTGGGGATCTCTGAGCTATAGTAGGCTGTAACCACACCCATGAATAGCCACTGCACTCCAGCCTGGGCAACATAATGAGACTCCATCACTATAAAAATAACAAATAAATAAACCCAAAAATTCAGACATCATAAAAAGCAAAACAATTAATCCTCAGTGACCCCTGAGTAATGTTTATTTTGTATCTTCTTCAGAAATGTCTATTTTTTCAAAATATTCCTGGTTCGGTGTTTCAGTATTATTAGTAGGTGACAGCAGAAGCCCACATCATTTAAATGCAGCTTTTTCGTTACCCTTTTTGCCTCCTAAATAGCGTTTGGGTTTCTGGTAGTTTTTATAGGAGGAAAAAAAAGTTACTTCCAAATTTCTTTTCATTTTCTCTCATATGAGAAAGATATGAGCTTAGAGATGTAAAGCAATTCAGGCCTTTCTTTCCTTTAACAAATTTAGGTCTAGATATTTGATTCCCAGGAGGCCTGTGGCTATTCTGCATGATTTCCATGAGGTTACTTTATTTTCATAGAGACTTTGCCTTCCAGTCTAAATTTACAAACATGTTGATTCCTTCTTTGTGCTTGTTTGCATCTGAAAATCAAAACTTGTTATGAGCAAAACCAAATTTAGAGGGTTTTATGGTTATCTATTCTATTTTCCATAGATTTTTATGGGTTATTGATTTACAAGCTTGCAGAGAAATTGAGGTCACTTTTTTTTAGCAGCTGGAGATGTGTAATAACGATTCCATGAAATCATGAAATTTTTTAGGCTGTGTTCACCCAGGTATAAGATAATCTGCAAAGCTCAAAGCTTTTAATGTTTTTATTTATATTCAGTCATTGTTTTGGTGGTATTGCACACCAATTAAGATAAATTCTCCTCTTTTCTTGAATTCATATGATTGTATTTTCCTTGCTAATTTTTGAAGACTGCCTACTCTATCTGTACCTGGACTGAATCATTCTCTTTTTCATGGTAATTTTCTCTTTTCCAGATAATGAGACCTTGGCATTTCAAATGTCAGCCTTTAACATGTGGCATGATTTCGTTTTTCTCAGGATTATAAAGTAACTGCTAAGCTCACCTATTTTTATTCAAGAAAGCATAGGTGCTATTATATATATAGTGCAGCCTACACCAGGAACCAACAACCTATGAGGAACAATAACTTCCAGAAAACCTCAGAAGGATTCTTTCAAGCCCAAACCTAGAGGGATGGAAAATACCATCTTTAGCATGGCAAGCCTTCACTTCATTTATTATTTATTCTTCATCAGGTGGAGGTTGGCCTGCTGTAACATTCATATAAGATGCAAATCAGAGATGTAACCAGAGACTGGACAGATAACTTGTAAAGTATAGTGGCAGGTCTCTTGAAGTTAGCACTTTATCTCATTTCATTTAATATTATGTGAAGTTGTGATTTTTTTCTTATCACAAAGCACATAGAAATATATATGTATATAATGTATGTGGATCTATATATTATACATGTATTTTGACAAGTCCATTGCATTTCTCACAGGCACAATTGTTTCCCCTCTGAGACATTTTGATGTTAGGATGAAAGCATGGGAAGTCATGTATAGGAGGCCACCTGCCCCATAAAATTATCCTCCTGCGATCTGTTCTTTTTAAAATATAAAGTCTTCTGGGAGAGGCCACAACCTGGAAGACATTAATTGCAGACAAAGAAATAATAAAGAAAGGGTTGGGTGCGGTGACTCACGCCTGTAATCCCAGCACTTTGGGAGGCCTAGGCGGGTGGATCACGAGGTCAAGAGATCGAGACCATCCTGGCCAACATGGTGAAACCCCATCTCTACTAAAAATACAAAAATTAGAAAATCGCTTGAACCTAGGAGGCAGAGATTGCAGTGAGCCGAGATCGTGCCATTGCACGCCAACCTGGTGACAGAGCAAGACTCTGTCTCAAAAAAAAAAAAAAAAAGAAATAATAAAGAAAAATAAAAGGTGTCTGATTGCCAAGCAAAGCTGAAACTTATGTGAGAAAAGAAATTACAGGGAGGCAGGAGAGGACCAGGACAAACTGTGAGTAATATTTCCACAGCACAGTCATCCCTCTTACTAGATTCCAGATACACTCATTTCTCTTGATCTGCACACCACCAAGGTCATGAGCTACTAGCTTCTAAGATGAACAATTCCCTTCTTAGAAGCCTCCATTAGAACTTTCTTCTTCCTGCGAAAGATTCTGCTTCTGCCCTCTGAAGCTTTGTGCAAGAACCTTTCATATATTTGGAATCCTATCTTAGTGCTGGACAGGACTGTAAACATCATTTACAAGTCAGCACAGCATAATGGCTCAGAGGAAGAGGCCCTAAGAGGTAACTGATTTGAATCCCATCTCTGTCATGAAGTAGATGTGCGAACTACACCATGTTGTAGAAGCTCTATACAGACTGAGTTTTCCTCAACTATAAAATGGAGTAACAATGCTTGCTTTCCAGCATAGTTTTAGCAAATTAACAGAATAGTTTACCTACAGCACTTGGCCAATGCACAGTGAAGGCTCATTCGATAAATAAATGAGTTTTTCAGGTTTATCAGTAAGCCAAATAAAGTCTGCATAGAGAGAATCTGAGAACACTTTGCTACCTGATGACAGAAAGTTAGTCCTTGAACCTAAATCTTGTCTCCAGATGAAACGTCCTCAAATCTTTTTAACTTGTTCTCCAATATACACTTCTTCAAAGGTAACCCTGACCTTTCCACTCAAAGTCATCTCAAATAATAGCCCAAAAGACAAAACAAATTCTGAGTAGAAAAAGCAGTACAAGTTTGAGAACCAAGTCACCAGGTCTTTGTCTCAACCCTGCCATAAATTAGTTGTGTGTACTGGCAAGGCATACCCCACTTTAAAACCAATGGTCAAGAAATACAACAAAAAACAACATACAGTTAGGAATAGAAATACCTACCTTCATACAACTAAATGATATATAGAGATGAAATGTACAATGACAAAAAAGGGTCCCAAGCTGTGTTGACATTTACTACTGAACACAGAGGCTAAAGCTCATTGGTAATACCCAGTTGTCCTTAGGAAATAATTGCAGGTAATGTAGCTATTTATTTCTGCAATACCTTTTGGTGATTCATTTTAAGTCATCAAGAATAAAAGCTCTGTGGCATCCTAAAGAGTCTGGAGGCTGCTGAAACCCACACTTGTAACTCTGAGTTTCTTTCAGCTGGTGTTTCTCTAATGTGCAAGCAGAAAATTATTTGGGGTCTATAGAACACGAACATACTTAAAGTTCTATTTATAAGTTATATATGCTTTGCCATTAAATAAGCTAGACTGACCTAAGCATGTTATTATTTAAGCTCCCCTATCAAAACACCGTACATCTAATTTTTGTAAATGTTTCTCCTTGACACTGGCATGCTAGCTGATAACATGTCCTAAATCTAATGAGGGGCCAGTGGACAAAACAGTCTTACTTGTGGCCAGTAGGTGTGAGTGATGAATATTCCATTTTGTGTCAGAATTCTTATAAAGAGGATCTTGATCTGGTTACGGTTTGATGTGGTCTGTTCGTTTCTCTGTGCTAGAGTCAAATTCTAGCTGTCTGTGGAGACAGAAATAGATAGTGATGGAAAAAGAAGAAGGGAATCAATGCTTGACTTTATTCTTCCAAGAATTTACAATCTAATTAAAAGAATAAAACGTTGCTCACCATAGAAGAAAGATTGGCTTAGGGGACTTGGGCTGTCATCTTGCTTTCATTTCTGATTTTGTAACCTCAGAGGAATCACCAGTACTTACCAAGCTTTACGTTTAGTGATTATAAAATAATATTTTAGATCCTTTCCATCTCCTCAGTTCTATCTTGAAGGACCATGGAAATAACATTTTACTAAAAAATATAAATGATTAAAAGTTAATGCAGGGTAAATGTTAGGCCTTAAGTGCAGAAGTTAGTTAATGCATGCATCACACGTAATGAAAACTCTAACCCTAACCATAGTGAATGGTAGACAGTAGCTCAAATAATATATTTATACAATTACATGCATATGTACATACATATATGTGTTCTAGAATTCTATAGCAGTAACACACTACAAAACTAAATTAAATACTTTAAATTTAATATTATATTTATTATGACTATTTTTAAACAGAAAGGGTTGCAAAGTAGAGAATTCAAAAAAGCTATATAAAAGTCCGTTTCCCTTGCTACAAATAACCTGTTTATACAATTTTTAGTGATTTCTAAATAATGCAAATAAAATTTAAATATTTTTATTTAAACTGCATGAAATATTTATAACTTTCACATCACTGGGCTGACAGAGGTAATGGCAAAGCTGCCAAATATTCTTTTATATTAAGAAAAAATGAAACTTAAAGTGAATGTTCTTTCATAAAATAGCTTCCATAAATCCAGGGTAATATTTCAGAATCAAAATGTTGATCACTGCAGCAGGGACAATCAATCAATTATTACATATTCTATTCTGACACTCAATTATATTAAAATCATCATACAAATGTAAATCTTGACTGTTACATAAATGATACAGTGATTGTGTTTATAGGGTTGTCTCAAGGTAACATATTTATGAAAATCTGTTTTTAAAGTCAATTCTAAATTTCAAGAAAATTGAAATCTTCCAAATTAAACCAATATGTATATTTTAAAAACTGAATTTGAAAAACGTTGCTCACAAAATTTTATTTTTCCATTTTCTAGAAAATTATTATCATCATTTAAAATTGCATTATTATTAATGTAATAACAAAGAGCGTTATTAGCCATTAAATACTAAAGGTACCTATCTCGATCATTTATAGCTTGCAAGTATAGTACTGCTTCCTTTGAATTTAATAATGTTAACTCTGAAAATAAAACAATAAAACTGTAAAATTCAATCACTAGTAATACCTACCTAGATGGATTTTATGAGGACTAAAGGAAATAGCCTATATAAAAACATTTATCACACTGCTAAATGAAAGGTTGTTGTTTCATCTCTTTAAATGCCATGTTTTTCTTTACTTTTCAAAATAATACACAAGTCTTAGTAGATAAAAAGGGATTATGAGAGAGATTCCAAGTTTTATTTATTAGTATTGGTGTGTTAGGGTAGGCTACCGTAACAACCCCAAATTTCAGAAACTTAAAACAACAAAACAATAAATTTGATTTCTCACTCGTAGTCCAACATGGGTGTTTCTGATTGGATCTACTCTAATCAGCAACTTGGGAACTGACACTGCTTCCACTCTGTAGTGCCATCTTCCTTCCCACCTGTGAGTCCTCTCTGTTTTTGTTTGTTTGTTTGTTTGTTTGTTTGTTTTTGAAACAGAGTCTCACTCTGTTACCCAGGCTGAAGTGCAGTGGCCACAATCTCAGCTCCTGCAACCTCCACTTCCTGGGCTCAAGCAATTCTCCTGCCTCAGCCTCCCAAGTAGCTGGTATTACAGGCGCCCACCACCACGTCTGGCTAATTTTTATACTTTTATTTGAGACAGGGTTTCACCATGTTGGCCAGGCTGGTTTCAAACTCCTGGCCTCAAGGGATCTGCCTGCCTTGGCCTTCCAAAGTGCTGGGATTACAGGCATGAGCCACCACGCCCAGCTGAGTCCTCTTTCTTAAGGCAGCCTGACAGGAAAAGAAAATAGAGGATTATGCTAGGCAGAGTTTCGTGGGCCAGGCCTGAAGAAAGTTAATGTCTCTCCCACCTCCATTCCATTGGTCCACATTCTGCCATGATTCACTGTAAGGGAGTCTGGAAAATGCCTATTATGTGCCTGTGAGGTAAAGTCATAATTTTCGAAAAAGAAAGTGAAATACAATATTAGATACCCTAATTCTAAATTCTATAGAATTTTTTAAAGTCATTTAATAAGTCCTTAGATGGCCGGCCATGGTGGCTCACGCCTGTAATCCAGTACTTTGGGAAGCTGAGGCAGAAGGATC
>NW_012109253.1:436373-556072 GCF_000951045.1 Mandrillus leucophaeus
AGAGAAAAGAAGAACAGAAAGAAAAGAAAGTTACATAATTCTACCATCCCAAAAATGTTTGAGGTTTATAGTTTCTGCCAGCTTAATTCTGGCTACGTTGAGTGCTCTTAAAATTTTACCAGGAAGACTCGGCCCTCTTAAGTTTAGATAAGGGAGACAAATTTTGTTTCTTTCTTTTTTGCTGGTCATGTTTCCCTCTACTTTTGTTGCTTTTCTTTTCCTCTGGATGGAATATCTCTCCTTTCTCTCCCGTGGTCTCTCTTGTGCAGTCATCCTGGACAAGTTGATTTCTAAGGTAGCAAGGAGTTCTTTTTACTAAGCTACAGTACAAGGAGAAATTATTATAAGTTACTGTTTGTAGAGAAAATGAGCTGCCCACATACACTCTTGGTTTTTGTAACTTGGCTTTAAAACTTGATAAATGTGAGAGTAACAATAGAGAGTTATTAACTCCCAAATGTAAACACTTAATTTCACAGCTTATTTTTGAGTAACAGCAGAGAAAACATAATTAACAGCAATGTACATTTAACAACAGGGCACAAGGACTGATTGTTTTCTCCATTCTCTGCACATGTGCAACATTTACTGACATCAGAGAAGTTCACAGGTCCAGAAAGAATGATTCAATTACAGAATATTTATGTCAAATTAAGAAGTATCATTTGAAATCTGCTTCCATTTTAAGTATAGCTTATTTTTTACAACCAGAAATTCCTTGTCTGGTCTCTTCCTTTATTTGCAAAATCAAGGAAAATCTTTGTTTATAAAAAGTAAATTAAAATCTATCTTTTATATTTTAATGTCTATGATTATATCAAATCATTCTAGTTTTTAAGTATAATTTTTTAATTTACACATATTAGACTCTTTAAAAAGACAAGTCCAACTCTAAATTGCCAAATTATTATCATCACAAAATGAAAATTTAATCTTTGGTGTCTAAACACAAACGGTCAAAAAAAAAATCCTACTATTTTAATTAAACACAAAGGCTAAGTTTTTTCTAGATTATCTCACTAGTTAGTTATTCAATGATGCTATTCAATACCAATAATGCTAAAATATATATGTTATATATGTTATATATATGTTATATTACTCTATTTCTTTACAACAGCAACGTAGGATAGGCTCACAGCCTCAAGGTTGTCTGTCTCTAGAAGAATAAGAAATATTAGTACATTAAAACACAAAAGGATGTTTCAGGATCCGATGCAAGGGTCATCTGTATTCTCATTTCTACTCTATGTTGTACTATTTCTTCCTGGGGCTATGATAATTTCCTTTAAGAAACATCTCCATGGAGAATACAATTTCTATTTGTAAATTACATACTCTCTATTTACTCACCCACTTCCTTACCCATCATCTTCAGGTTGGAGGGCAGAATCCATGGAAGAACCCATCTCTATTGGTTCTCAGTGGAGAAAGAGGGAGGCCACTCTCCAGCGCATACCCTCCTAAGTGAGAGCCCTGTTAAGGCCCAAAGGCAACGCCTTGAGCATTAAGCCAAGAGTACAGATCCTTCAACGAGCAGATCAAGCTGCCACATGAAAACCTACACTTCTGCCACTTTTTAAAAAGCTGGTGTAGGTTCTTGGGCACGAGTCTTACCATCCCCACTGCGAGATGGCTTCGCCAAGCTACCCTGCCAGCAGTCACTTAAGCTGCCAGCAGTTGGAAAAGAAATGGGGTGGAGAGAGTGTTTTCTTCTATCCTGGCCTGACTAGGATATCGCTAATGTCTTTCTGGAAGCAAACTGGAGGATTAGGTACCTTTGCTAAATTTTTTAATCCAGAAATTAAAGCAAAATACCCTTCAGCAAGATATTCAGAGACCATCAGAAAGCTGTTTATGAGTTAGAAACTGTTACGGGCTGAATTGTATGCCTCCAAAATTCATCTGTTGAAGTCCTAACCCCTAGTACCTCATAGTGAGACTACATTCCATTAGCCCACACTCAGCCACAGTTGGAGACAGAATCTTTAAACAGGTAATTACATTAAAATGAGGGCTTTAGAGTGAACCCTAATCCAACATGAGTGCATGCTTATAAAAAGAGAAAATTAGAACACACACAAACACACATGCACGCACACACACACACACACAGAGGAATGACCATGTGAAGACACGGGGAAAGACAGCCATCTACAAGCCAAGTAGAGAGACCCTCAGAAGAAACCAACCCTGCTGACACCACAGTCTTGGACTTCCTGTCTCCAGAACTGTGAGAAAATAAATTTCTGTTGTTTAAGCCACCCAGTCAGTAGTACTTTGTTGTAGCAACCCTAGGAGACTGATACGGGAACCAACAGCTTACAAAGGCAGTAAAGTCAGCCATGACCTTAGAGCTGAGGTCTAGAGCAGCTTTCGTCCTTGGCACATCACTGCACACATGCCTGTGCAACCACACGCCTGATGGTCTGGTCAGGCCATCCCAGGATCAGTTCCAGCAGTGAACATAGGTAAGCACCAAACTAGAGGAATTATTCCTCCTCCTCAGTATAAAGGATCTTCATTTTTGCTGAAGGACTAATACTTGGTGCCTAAACACCTTATTTGAATTCCTAATCCACAACTCAATCCCAGACCTGCTGCCTGCATTATCCCCAGTAGCCTTCCAAAGCTGGCATCCAAATCTCCACATTCAGCAATTCCTTGTCTTGTCTCTTCCTTTATTTGCCATGCCCTCCATCACTAACTCCATCTGAGGGCTGGCTCTGGGTTTGGAAGAACTGCTATGTATTTTCTGTTCCCCATTCAGTTCCTTGAACTTGAACAGGACAATGTTGAAGGCAGTGTAAGTTCTAGCATTCAATTATCCAATAATTTGTTGAATTTCATTGAGAAATTTGTCCACTAATTTTTACATAATTTTAAAGCTAATCTCATAGAAAGGAAGACCCTTTGCATCCAGAAAATTATTGCAAAGCTGCTCTTTTACAAGCAATGTAGATGATCATAGAGGCATTCGAAGTCACTAAGAAATGAAGTAAGCAATGAACAAGTTTATTTGGACTTCTCAGTTTAAAATCAACTCCTTGTTGCTTTTATTATCAATGGAAAACTTGTTTTCAAAATACTATGATGGTAATAATGTAAATTGTTGTTTGTTAAATGGTTTTTTCTCTGTTGAAAAGCTTATATCTATTGTTTTTCCTTATTGTTTGTTGGCACCTTATTTGTCTGGAAGAATTTCATTCCTATAAATAAAAATGGATTGTTTTATAATATGCTTTTATGCCATATTAAAAAACTGAGGTAACCATAGACACTTCCACATTTTATTCAATGTGCAAGCCTCATTAGAAGGAAAAGTTGTAGGAAAGGAATAAATTCCTTTTAAAACTTCACATAACTTTCTTTTAGGTCTATTACAAATAGTAATGGACCTATTTAAAACAGGAAGCTGAGGATGATGGCTGGGCTTTATCAAGAATGGTACTTGAGCAAAAATCATGTAAAGAAATTCTTAAATAGCCAAAACCATCCTAAACTGCTCTTGTGATCTGGAGGGAAGGGAAGCTTTTCTAGGAGGAAGCTGAGGAAGGATATTTTTAATTCCAAAAGGCTTTCCCAGGTATTGGAAAAAGAAAACAAAAAATACCATCTGTCTAGTTCGCCGTGTTATTTACAGAATATACTTTAGATATTTAATTTATTTTTTAAAAGAAATCTCTCCATATACAAATTGCTCACCAATGTCTGCTCAAGAGTAAGCTAATTATGTCAGACTTAAGAATTTGACTTTTAAAATCAAGTAAAAAAAATGACACCTTAGGAAATAGAATTTATATTTTTATCTTAAAACAAGCTCAGTTTAGAGGTGCCTGTTTACAAACTTCCTTCATTTAATTGGTTTTCTTAATATGAAATAGTATTTCCAGAACTAATTAAAATTTTGTTCTAATGAATATTCAAGACCAAAATATGTTATCTTTGCAGTACAGTATATAGATTTTTAAGTCATCCATAAAGGTAATTATATTTTTTACATTCTTAAAAAGTCATGTATTGTTATTGATGCCAAATGGGTTGTTTGTTTCATCTTAGGCCATGATTGAGGAAGCCATCACCAGAGCTGAATCTTTCTCAGTTATGTACACACCATTTGCGACAAAAATAAGAGCTGATAAAATAGAAAAAGTAAAAGATGTTTTCACAAAAACTCATCCTGCATATGCAGAGTATGTCTACACAGGTAAGATTCAATATCTTTGAGTTATCAGCTGATATTTTGTTTCCAATAAAACAAATACAGGGTTCTTTCTGGTTTATTAGGTTATTGCTTCTGTTTTAGGAGTATGCTGTTTTAATCTGATGATTTGAAATGGAAAGTAATTTATAAGGTTTTAATAGGGCTAGCCTTATAGTTCTAGCACAATATTTCTTGTACTTTCTTTCTATATTTTAAGAAGTAGGGATAAAACCTAGAAAATCTAACATTTAAAAAAATGGAGGAATGACCTGTGGTAAAATGCTATCTTTCCCTTTATCCTTTATTGGTAAAGGATAATCAGATGATTATAGTATTTTCCTGCTGATGGATTATTTTTCCAGTCCCTACTATTTTTACTTTTTCCCCCGTCTATCTCATACCTCAAACCTTCTCTCCTTATGCTCTTGAATCACTGGTATTCAAATGAGATCTGGAGAGCTAAGGGTCCCACAGAGGACACAACCACTGGTATGATGTTTTTTCCCTTTTTCATCTTTGGAAATCACTTGTTCTCATTCATTTATGCAAAAAATATTTTGTACTACCTACTGTGCATCAAATGTTATTTTAGTTTAAGGGGAGGATTTTTTTTTGGCACTAAATTAGGAACTACTCGACAATGACCCCCGTGTTAAGAAAATCTCTAAATGCATACACCTGATATTGCATCCTTCTATTCAGGCCCCTTCATCCCTTCTCTCAGAACTTTGGGGCTGAGTCACTGAATTATAATGTTAATAATATACTCTATCATTGATCACACTTAAGGCGCCAGACACTCTACATTCATTATCTCTTGTTATTCCCATAATCCATGAGATAAGGTGCTTCCCATTTAGGAACAAGAAAACAGTAACCAGAGAAGACACATAGCTTTTCCAAAGATGCACAGCAAATTAGACAGGCCTTGGATGTGAACCCATGAACATGCCATCAAGCTACACTATTTCCATGTGACAAAAACATTAAATGTGGGTCCTATGGATTTCATATTTTTCTCCACATTCCCTCTTGCTCTTCAGAAGAAAGATGTTAAATGAATCCCACTAGTGATGACTGAATAGTAAATCCCTAAGGAACAATGATAATTTGAGGGCAGAGAAAGGGAAGAGAAGAAGGCACAATACAGGCCATAGTAACCATTTGTGTTGATTGAGCATTTCATAAGAAAGTAGGTTAAAAAAAAGTCTTCGAACTCATATTTTTTTGTTAATTGCTACAAATTATTCATTACTCTTATGGATATTTAAAGGATTTTTTGGAGGGCATACACTAGCAGCACATAAAAGTCATATCTACCTAGCATTATGGAAAAATGAGTCCGATTCAGTTATTTCCATTTCCACCCCCAGATCCATTGGTAATGAAGAGAAATTCATTGAGGAGATCACCAGTTTGCCAATTTCTCTTCTGGTAGAATAAATTTAGTTATATTTAACCTATTTCACAGAGCAGTCATGAAGATTAATTAATAGTTCAGAAGCACCACTGCCAAGAGTTTAAAAACAATAATAACATTAATGAGCCAGACTCATGTCTCATGTAATTCCATCAAACCTGTTATCAAGATGAATTATGATCTGTTGGCAAGACGATTCATGCTAAAGAATCTTGCACTTTGGGAGAGAAGATAATTATAAGTTACTAATGATTGTTTCTATTATTTTATAATTACTAACTGCTAGAGTATGCTAGTGCTATATGAGAATCTTGATAGAAAAGACAGCTTCTGGAGGAGGAACGTGAGGTAGAGAAAGGAGTCTAGAATTTAAGTTTCATTGGGACTGATAAAGTTCTTTGCTCTGTGGAAATTGTGCTTTGGCTTAACAATGCTACTGCATTGGTGACATTACTTACCTCTGTTGCAAATTATTAAAGGATTTCCCCAAAGCCATTGCTGGAATAATGGTGAAACAACTGTTACTAACCGTATGTGCACAGTCTCGGAGGTATAACTCTTTCCCCTAGGCAATTCTAAGGTGGCTGAGGGCACACAGCATGGGAAGAGGAAAGGTCAGGTGTTGTTTTTAGCTCTGGATGCTTCTCCCAGAAGATGCAGAGAGGTATTTAGAGCTGTATCAGTAGCCAAAGGTAATAACTAAGAAGTAAGTAACATAAAGACAGATAGGGCCTAGAAGAGTAGACACTTTGTTTTCTTGGCAGTTTCCAAAAATCAGAATCCTCTGATATCTTTTGGCTATGTCTCCACCCAAATCTCATCCTGAATTGTAATAACCCCCAAATGTCAAAGGCATGGCCAGGTGGAGATAATTGAATCATGGGGGCAGTTTCCCCTATACTGTTCTCATGGTAGTAAGTAAGTCTCACAAGATCTGATGGTTTTATAAATGGGAGTTCCCCTGCACAAGTTCTCTTGCCTGCTGCCATGTAAGATGTGACTTTCTTCCTCCTTTGCCTTCCACCATGATTGTGAGGCCTCCCCAGCCAGTGGAACTGTGAGTCAATTAAACTTCTTTCCTTTATAAATTATCCAGTCTTATGTATGTCTTTATTAGCAGCATGAGAACAAACTACTGCATCCTCCTATTATCAGCCTTGTAGATAGAATTTAAGAAGCTTCTATCCTGATGAAAATTTATTCAGCTGTTTATTGTAACATGTGTTCATGCAACCAGTATGACTAGACAGTCACACAGTAGATGTGTGCAAACATAAGAGTCTATACATTTTACCTACCTATTTTCTTCTTTGCTCTGCCCAGAGCCAAAATATATTCTGTCTCATCCCAGGGCACTCCATATAATCCAGTCATTTCTAAAATTAGTCTATCTTTAGAACCTATCTAATCACATTCAACAGTTTCCTTCTCCTTTTCATGGGTTTTTCTTCTCCCTGTGGTCTGGTTTAGCTTTCGTAGACCTCAAGCATACCCCATGTCCAAAAGGATCAGTGAACACATGAGGGAGACATCCTCTTCTCAATCTGTAGCAGGCTGGTACAGCTGCTTATCAGATGGCTGATGGTACTTGAGATCAGCTCTGGTGTCTTGAAGAGGACCTCATGGATTCATTTATGTGGCCCATTAAGTGACTCAAGACACCTACATGGATTCTCCATTCTGTTTATTGGTGTAGTTGCTTCTTCATATGTACACCAACCACCTTTACCATACCAGTTGGCCCAAACTAGAGCCACTCTCTGAGATTTCCTCTCACTGCTGGACTGCTGACTTGTGAACCCAGCCATTTTCTAAGTCTTACTCAATAAATCCCCTCCATTCCAGAGGAGACTGGAAGTCATCGTAGCCCTCTCTTCAACTGGCTATGTTACTCTGCCATTTTTCCCTTGCTGCATGCTCCAGCAAGCCAGGACCCTTAGGACAAGAAGAGGATCTACAATGGAGATTGGGGTGGGGGTGGGGGTGAGGGCGGTTGTTCATCTGTTTATTTATTCAGCGAACATTTATTTACACAGTACTCTAGGTGGTGCTGAGAATATACCTGCTCCTAAGAAAGGATCCGACTTTAGTAACTTATACTTCAGCATGAATATTTGACTATATTTTTCCCTTTTCCCAGAGAAAATTTTCATCTAAAACCAAAGCTCTAATTGTGGAATAGAAGGCTGACTCTAATTAAAAGAATTAGGTAGGATAAATAGAGCAGTTTGAGAATAGAGGTTGTTGCGACTTAATATCGCAAAAACTGGCTAGTTGTTTACCAAACTGTTTTATATTTATTTATTTATTTATTTATTTATTTATTTATTTATTTATTTTGAGATGGAGTGTCACTCTGTCACCAGACTGGAGTGCAGTGGCATGATCTCAGCTCACTGCAACTGCCGCCTCACGGGTTCAAGCAATTCTCCTGCCTCAGCCTCCCAAGTAGCTGGGACTACAGGTGCACGCCACCACACCCAGCTAATTTTTGCATTTTTAGTAGAGACGGGGTTTCACCATGTTGGCCAGGATGGTCTCTATCTCCTGACCTCATGATCCTCCCACCTTGGCCTCCCAAAGTGCTGGGATTACAGGCATGAGCCACCGTGCCCAGCCCAAACTGTTTTCTTTTTACCTCGGTCATAAATCTAGAATCCATTTCCAGCCTCCCTTCCAGTTAGATGAAGATTTCTGACTGAGTAATGGTCAAGGGAAAACGGATAGATATAATATATGTCACATCCAGGCCTGGCCCATAAAGCCCCCCTATGTAAAACTGTCTTTCCCCATCCACTGGCTGAGTAGAGAGAAGCATGGAAAGGGGCTGCAAAACAGAAGGAGCTAGATTCCTGAATGTCTGTGTAGATGGTCACCCTCTGAACACTCTGAATACCCACATGAACAAAAAACACAGTTATCTCTCTTTAGACCACTGAAATTTGGAGTTTCTTTGTTAAATCTGGTAACTTTAACATCTTTATCTGCCCTGCATCATAACAAGTAGGCAGCTTCCTACTCCAACTACAGTGTATAGAACAAGTTTTTGCTAACTCGATCAAATAAACACTCATCCACATGCAGCCTACTCCATCCTCAAAAATACTCAGCGTTTGTACATACATCTATTCTTCTAACTCACACTCCCCTCTCCACAGACAGCTACAGATGATGTTTTCATAAACATGTGTTTGTACCCACCCACAGAAAGATAATGTTTCCAGAGAGATACTGATGCTCCAAGAGATAAAATGCAATTATCAAGCTTTCACTGCAGCAAGAGAAATGGAGGCTATATGTAAGAATTTCTAAATTATAGAAGTCATCTAAATAAATAATCAACAGATGAAGGTCATACAATCTGTACTTTGAAGATTTTGGAAGAAGAGTCTACCTATCAAAGTTTTGCTGGAGAAGTAATTATTATCATTAAAACTTGGAGACTAGCATATTTAATTCGCCCAGTGGAGGCTGGCAAGCAAACCTCCAACTCAGAAACTCTGCCCAACTTTAGGTCACCTTCATCAAGCATAGAGAGTGTTGAGTTTATTGTTCCCTGGTCACGTGACAGTGCCGTGAGCCCAGCACAAGCTGGCAGAGGTGCTGGTGATGAGCAGGAAGAGTAGTCACAATGGACCTGCTCCAGGCAATATTTTCTCTCCAGCCAGCCCCCAATTCACAGTCACCCATGTCGGGGATTTCCACAGGAAAAACAGACACAAGGGGGAAAAGCATAAAATTAACTCATTCTGAAATGTATTTAGGTTTAAATTTAAAAAAAAAATTTATTGAATAAGCCAATCACATTATATATTAACTTTACAGTGATTTATCATGAGAAAATCCATTCACCTTCAGTGGCAGGTATAGGATTATATTACCTATATAATTTCTATGAGACTGATGAGGGAGAGTTAAAATTCAAATCTGCCTTGTAGAATAACCAGGTTTATACATGCTCAGGAACTTACTGTGCATCCTTTTCTGTTTCAGGAATATAATAAAACCCACCAAAATCTTAAAGTCATATTATAATAGAGTTATATTTTATTACATTTCATGGAGAAAACAATACTGATTTTTTTTTAGCAGTATAGCTATCCATTTTTATTATTTAAGAAAAAAACCTGGCTTGATTCATACAGAGTAGTCAGGGTATATAAAACAAATAATAATTTACCAGCCCCAGAATTTTTATGTTTTCACTTATAAAGATTTGACTTGAGATTTTTATTCATATATTCCAATGAAATAATGCAATTCTGCATAGTTCTTATTCTTGCATGGTTGTATTTTAATAATAATAAAGTAATACAATCAGCATATCCTGTCTCCTCTTGATGAAAATATCAAGATTTATTTGCTAAGTAAATAAATAATCAGTAATGGATCTGTGGTTAGTAATGTTTAATAGGAAACCGGATCAGATATCAATTACTTTAACACTTAGGTGGATAGAGTCATATTTTGTCTTTCCAATGCAATTTGAATCCCAAGAGTAAATATGTATGTTTGGATAAATAATACATTGTTTTAAAATAGACCTTTAAAAATAACCTTTCATTGAAATTTATAACCTTGTTCTTGTTCAGTCATCATTTACCAGTAAGAATAATACATTCTTATGGTCTCTAAAACATGAAGTTAACATTTCTCATTTTATTCTTTCTTCTTTAAATTATTGTAATTTTATCATGATCAAGAGTTTTCAAAATCAAACTATTTTCCTCTTTGTAACTAGTTTTTTCAAATAGGAAAAGTTATAGAATTAAACAGTCTTCATCCCCAATATTTATGAAAGTGTTAAAGTCGGGTTGGTTATAAGATGATAAATCATCTAATATTTGCGCCACAGAATTCTTCTTAGAATCAGAAAATCATTCCCAAGGTAAAGAAATCCCTCACATATGGGGCTAAATTCTCTGTTCTTAAAATATTAAAATGTTGACCTTCCCAATGGGAAGCATGGTGCTCTGGCATTGCTCCATCTAATGGAGTTCACCTCCATGTAACCACTTCTCAACCAGCAGTTCACTTGTCCTTTGCATTAGCAGGTGATAGTGCTGTTTGCCTCTGGTCTCCATCATCCACTGCACCTGAAATCCCTGAAACTATAATACCTCTTGCTTAGCATATTGTCCTAGGGGATCTTACTGAAGAAGGCAGGCAGGTTGCATTTAAAGAAACAGCAGTCAATAATCCAAAAACAAGTGGAAGTGATGTAAGTTTTTCCTTCCGCCTCTCAAGAAAGCCCATGAGTTGAGGTAGGGTAGGGCAGTTGTAATGGGGTATGTGGTAGAAATTAAACAGATATTGTAAGTATTGTATCCGTAATGCTCAGCAAAACCTTGTAAAATGCACATGTACATAAACACAAACATTCGCATGGCAGCTTCCCTCAATCTCCTTTCCTACTCAAAATTCTCCAGGTATGTCCTTTAAATTTATTCCCTCATGAATTGATGAGTCTCTTCCAGTGTCATTCTTGATGGTCTTACCAGTTTCCCAGGTTCTTACCCATCCCCACTATCTCAGTCTACATAAGAAAGTCCCATGACCATTTCCAAACAAGCAGAACTCATTTTAGCAGGTGAGGGGGTTCTCAATATGAGTGAGGTAAGTGCTCAACCGTTAACACTTTATTTTTCCTGAATCACTTTACTTATGCTTTCTAATGTAGCCTCTCTATAACAATATAGTTAATCATTAGGTGCTGCAGTCTAATAAATCATGCAGCCAAGCATTAAAATCCCTGAAGACTGAACTCTCAGTAGTATATAACAATTTTAAATTGAGAATTTTTAAAAATTTTGAAGTCAATGTTGCACAGAATTACAAATTTTTTATTTTGTAGAGTTATCTTTTATTCTTTGCATATTCAGCATCTAAATCCTATTTATTTCTCCTCGAATACTTGACTCACAATAATCTACACCTTATGGGCATTAGCATTTTCTTGATGATCTTATAGTCTACAAATAATCACTGCATTTGACAACTAAAATAAAGCCCCATCCAACCCATTTATTTATTTATTTATTTATTTATTTATTGCTTTTAGTAGTTTTATTTTTTAAAGCATTTTATGGTATCACACACACATAAAAATCCATTTTTAAATGCAGCTTAACTAATTTATTATGGAGTAAACATCAAGTCAGAAAAGAAAACATTTTACCAGCTCTCCAGATATCCTTTACTGGCCCTTTCTTAATCCCAAACAACTCCCTACCCCCACCAAGGTAACTACTGTCCTAAAGTTTAGAGTAATTACTTTTTTACTTTACAGCATTACCACCTATCTATTCCTAAACTCTAGACTTCAATTTGCCTGCTTTGAAATGTTATAAACATGAAATTATATAGAGTAGATGCTCTTTTGTATCTGACTTCTTTTGCTCAATAATTTGTTTATGAACTTCTTCCATGTTGCAAAAAGCATTCGTTTATTCATTTTCATTGCTGTGTAATATTCTGTCCTATGAATAGACAGGTCTGGTGTTGATGAAATCCCTCAGCTTGGCTAGGCATGGTGGCTCACTCCTGTAATTCCAACACTTTGGAGGCTGAGGTGGGAGAATCACTTGAACCCAGGAGTTAAAGACCAGCCTAAACAACATAGCAAGACCCCCGTCACTACAAAAAAATTAAAAATTAGCTGGACATGATGGTGCACATCTGTAGTCCCAGCTACTCGGGTGGCTGAGTAGGAGGGTCACTTTAGCCTGGGAGGTCAAGCCTGCAGTAAGCCGTGATCACACCACCGAACTCCAGCCTGGGTGACAGAGCAAGACCCTGTCTCAAAAAAATAATAATTTTAAAAAATTAAAAGAAAAAAAGAGAAAAATCCCTCAGCTTTTGTTTGTCTGGGAAAGTCTTAATTTCTCCTTCGTGCTTGAAAGATATTTTTTTACCAGATACACTATTCTAGGGTAATATACTTTTTCCTTCAGCACTTTAAATATGTCATGCTACTTGGACCTGGCCTGTTAGGTTTCACCGAGAAGTCAGCTGCCGGACGTATCGAAGCTCTTTTGTATGTTATTTCTTTCTGTTCTCTTGCTGCTTTTAGAATCCTTTATTTATCCATGGCCTTTGGGAATTTGATTATTAAATGCCTTGAGGTAGTCTTCTTGGGGTTAAAACTGCTTGGTGTTCTATAACCTTGTACTTGAATATTGATATTTTTCTCTAGGTTTGGAAAGTTCTATTACCATTTTGCAGAACTTCTACCTCAATCTCTCTCTCTCCCTACTTCCTCTTTAAAGCCAATAACTCTTAGATTTGTACTTTTGAGATTATTTTATAGATCTTGTAGGCATGATTCATTCTTTTCTCTTTTTTTAATTTTACTTTAAGTTATGGGATACATGTGCACAACGTACAGATTTGTTACATATGAATATATGTGCCATGGTGGTTTGCTGCACCTATCAACCCATTATCTAGGTTTTAAGCCCCACATATATTAGGTATTTGTCCTCTCCCTCCCCATGCCCCCCACTCCCTGACAGGCCCCAGTGTGTGATGTTCCCCTCCCTGTGTCCATGTGTTCCATTGTTCAACTCTCACTTATGTGTGAGAACATACGGTGTTTGGTTTTCTGTCCCTGTGTTAGTTTGCTAACAATGATGATTTCCAGCTTCATCCATGTCCCTGCAAAAGACATGAACTCATCCTTTTTTATGGCTGCATAGTATTCCATTTCTAATCAGCACCTTCACCCCCACACCACTGTGTTGCTATTGTAAACAATGCAGATGGTTGTTCAGGTATTTTGTGAATGCAAGCCAAACGTAAGCTAATGTAGAGAAGTGTTTCTGGAAAGATATGAACAAATCGAGTCAAACCTACATGTACTCAAGAGTGTGCGTTACATAAAGGAAATCCGAGGTGGGTTCCCTGGTGCCTTATTTAGTTGGTTTAATGAGGTCATGTTTCCCTGGATGTTCTTGATGTTTGTAGATGTTTATCAATGATTGGGCATAAAGAGTTTGTTTGAAGAGTTATTCAAGAGGTGTTTATTGTTGCCTTTGCATTCTGGGCTTGTTTGTACCCATCCTTTCTGGGAAAGTTTTCCAAGTATTTAAAAAGAATTGAGTGTTGTGATCTAAATCTTTGGTCCCTGCAGCCATCTCTGCATTAGGGGACACCCAAAGTCCTGTAACACTGTGACTCTGGCAGACTTGTAGAGGTACCACCTTGGTGGTCTTGGGTAAAATCCAGAAGCATTCCCTGGATGACCAGGTAGAGACTCTAATTCCTTTCTTTCCTTTCCCCTAACAAATGGAGTCTGTCTGTCTGTGCTGAGCTGTGGGAGAAGCTTGGGAAGAGGTGATACAAGCACTCTTATGGCCACGACAACTGGGACTGCGCTGGATAAGACGCAAAGGCAGTAAAGCACTGGGTCCCACCCCAAGACCCACCAAGTCACTACCTGGCTACTGCCTATACTCACTCAAGGCCTACGGGCTGTTCAGTCCACAGGTGGTGAATCCAGTCAGGCTTGCGTCCTTCTCTTCAGGGTGGTGAGTTCCCTGCTGGCCCAACTCTAGTCCAGAAATGCTGTCCATACTCCAGGGCCTGGAGAGGGGAACCTTTGGAATCTTCTTGGTGCTATGTTCTACTGTGGCTGAGCTGGCACCCAAGCCAAAAGACAAAATCCTTCCCATTTTTCTGTCTCATTTTCTCATACACAAGGAGTCTCCCCCTGGGGCCATTGCTACCCCGGCTCACGGCTAGTACTGCCTGGCTACTGTCAATGTTCACTGAAGGCCCAAGAGCTCTTCAGCCAGCTTGTGGTGAATGTTCCGAGGTCTGGGTCTCTCCTTTCAGGCCAGGAGGCTTCCCTCTAGCCCAGGGTGAATCCAGAAATGCTGTCCAGTAGCCAAGGCCTGAAATTGGGAACCACAGGAGCCTGCTTGACTGAGCTGGTGCCCAAGCTGCAAAACAGAGTCCCCTTGACTCTTCTCTCTCCTTTCCTCAAGGAGAAGGAGTCTCTTCCCATGGCTACCATAGCTGGGAATGTGCTGCGTCACACCTGAAGCCAGTACAGGCCTGGGTTTTACCCAAGGTGCCCAGTGAGTACTCCCTGGGTACTTCTGATGTTTACTCAAGGCCCGAGTGCTCTTTAATCAGCAAGTGTTGAATCCTGCTAGGACTGGGTTCTTCCCTTCAAGGCAGCAGGTTCCCCTCTAGCTCAGGTTGTGTCTAGCAATGTTGTCTGAGAGAATAGTGCCCTATCCTGTGGCTGGGCTGGTCTCCAAGTTGCAAGACAAAGTCTTCTTTACTCACCCCTCTCCCTTCCTGAAGCAAAAGGAAGGAGTCTATCCCAGAGCTGTGAGCTGCACTACCTGTGGTGGGGGGAGAAGTGACACCAGAACTCCCATAGCCTCCCCAGCCGGTGTCTCCCTAGCGTCATTTACCCCAAGTCCACTGACTCCAGGCCCAGTATAGTGCCAGAGGTACCCCAGAATTTAGGTCCTTGAAGCCTAGACTACCTTTCAAGTTTATTTAGAACCCCAGAGCTTCTTTAGCCCATGGTGGTGGGGCTAGCCAGAATTCAGGTTCTGACCACTGGGATGGAGAATTCTCCCCTAGCTAGGGCTGATCTAAATGCTCTCTCCATGGATGCTGACTGGGTTCTGCCCTCATGTTGCTTTCCATTGTGACAAGGCAGCACTGAGTTCCAATACAAAGTCCCACAATTACTGTATTCTCCCTCCACCATGCACACAGAGTCTCTCTCTGCGCCACTTGGCTGCTGCCAGGGAATGGGGGAGGCGTGACATCAGCAATTCAAGACTATCAAGTACTGTAATGGCTCGTCTAATTTTTTGTTCCTATGAAAGTGTTTCTTGTATGGACAATTGTTCAGTTTGGTGTTCCCATGACGGAGACAATCACTGGAGAGTTCTGTTTGGACGTCTTGCTCTGCCTCCTCCTTCTTATTAGCTCTTTGATGTTCTTAGAAAACTCTACTTTTTAGATTTCTTCTAGGAATATTAGTTGTCTTCAGAAAGAAGGTTTGTCCAATTTGTCTGTTTTGAGATTACAAGAATCAGAAGCTTCTATTTTTTTAGTTATGTAATACTTGAAATATACTAAAAGACACAAAAATAATATAATGAATGCCTACATAATTACCACCTTATTTGAGAAATAAAACATTAAAAGTATTGTATAGTTGAAGTTCCCAAGGTTTTTCAGATCCTAATCTCCTCCCTCCCCTCCAGAGGTAATCACTATCATAAATTTGTTTATTACTCCTTTTTTATTGTAGTAAAATATACACAACATAAAATGTACCATTTTAAACACTTTTAAAGTGTACAGATCAGCGGCATTAACTACATTCACATTATTGTGCAACTATTACCATCATCCGTCTACAAAACCTTTTCGTTTTTTCAAACTGAAACTCTACCCATTAAATAATAACTCTCCATTTTATTCTCCTCCCCCCACCGATCCCCTAGCAAACACTATTCTATTTTCTGTCTCTATGAATTTGACAGCTCCAAGTGGAATCATATAGTATTTGTCCATTTGTGTCTGACTTATTTCACTTAGTATAATGTCTTCAAAGTTCATTCATGTTGTAGCTGTCAGATTTTCCTTCCTTTCTATGGTTAAATAATATTCCATTGTATATGTATATCACATTTTGTTTATCTATTTTTCCATTGAGAAAATCTTGGTGCTTCCACCTTTTGGCTACTGTGAAACATACTGCTGTGAACACGGTTATACAAGTATTTCCTTGCTTTCAATTGTTTTTGGTGTATGAATTGCTGGATCATATGGTAAATCTATTTTTAATTTTTTGAGTGTCACGTCATTTCTTGTGGTGGCCACACCATTTCACATTCTCACCAGAAGTGCATGAGTGTTTCAATTTCCCCATGTCCTCATCAACACTCGTTATTTTCTGGTTTTTGGTAATAGCCATCCTAACAGATATGAAGTGGTATCTTGCTGCTGTTTTAATTTGCATTTCCTTAATGATTAGTGATGCTGAGCATCTTTCACGTGCTTATTGGCCATTTTTATGTCTTCTTTGAAGAAATGTCTGTTTAAGTCCTTTCCTGATTTTTTTAATTGAGTTGTTTTTTGTTGCTGTTTTTGAATTGTAGTTCTTTATGTATTCTAGATATAAATTCTTTGTCAGATGTATGATTTGCAAATGTTTCCTCCCATTCCATAGGTTGCCTTTTCACTGCATTTCCATGACTGTTAATTAGGGTGAACATCTTTGTTGTCATTATTTGTCCTGTGGTTACATTTCCTTAAAAAATAAACAGAATTCTTAAAAATTTTCAAATTTATAAAAATGGCATTTTTACTATTTCTCTATTCCTACAATTTGCATGTTTGTACCCTTTGTTCATTTGGGTTTTTTGAATAGTTTTATTATTGATTTATTGGAGTTTTTATATTTTATCTCATTAAGAAGCTTGACTTTGCTGCGGTGACTTTTGATGAAGTGAGATTTAAATTTTAATGTTATTTTATAATTTTGTTTCTGTTTTTGTTTTCGCTTTTGTTTTTGAGATGGAGTTTTGCTCTGTCACCCAGGCTGGAGTGCAATGGTGCATTCTTGGCTCACTGCAACCTCTGCCTCCCAGGTGCAAGCAATTCTCATACCTCAGCCTCCCGAGTAGCTGGTATTACAGGCATATGCCACCATGCCCGGCTAATTTTTGCATTTTTAGTAGAGACGGGGTTTCACCATGTTGGCCAGGCTGGTCTCGAACTCCTGATTTCAAGTGATCTGCCCACCACAGCCTAATAGCTTGTAGTTTGGTGTCATATTTAAGAAACCCATCCCTGTTCCAGTACCTAGATATTCATTCTTTCTTTTCGGTTTGTTTGTTCAATCTTCTACTGTTATGGCTAGGAACACAACACAAGGTTGAATAAAGGAGTGATAGCAGGCATCCACATGTTGTTCCAGAGTTAAGACTTTTAAATTTCCACCACTAACTATAAAGTTTGCTGCAGATTTTTGATAAGTATTCTTTATCAGGTTTAAAAAGTTGTCATTTATTCATATTATGCCAGATGTTTTAACATTGTCGAACCTTTCTATTGTATCCTTTTTCTTACATTTAACTCCTTTCTGCTCTTATATTTATTATTTCTTGTATGTCCTGTTTTGGAAACTTATTCTTTTATTGCTTAATTTTCTTCACTGAATTCTGGGGTCAATAATTTTCAACACTCTCCCTCATTTTTAGTAAAGACTATCAATTTCTCTCCAAGAATGATTTTTATTGTGCCCTAAAAATTTTGTAAAACATTTTCATTGTATTTCATCTCAAAATATTTTCTCACTTTCATTGTGAAATCTTCTTTGAGCCATGACTTACTTAAATACACAGTTTTTAATATCTGAATGTATAGAAATGTTTAGCTATCTTTGTTATTAATTTTTAACCTAGTTGCATCATGTTCAAAAACATAGTCTAAATTTTAATAATCCCTGAAATTGTCAAGGTTGGTTTATGCCCTAATATATGGTCAGCTGTCATTAATATACCATTTGTGCTCAAGAAGAATGTCATTTTTTAATTGTTGAATGCAAGGTTTTTTAATGTATTCATTAGATGGATCAAGTTTGAAAATTACTCATACCTTTTAGATGCTACAATTTTTTGTCTACTTGACATCAGTACATAGGAAAAAAAAAGGATGTTAAAGTAATCCAAAATAGTGGTAGATTTGTCAATTATTCTTATAATTTGTCGATTTTCACTTTTTGTTTCAGCATCAATGTGCCTATTGTTTTAAGATCATTAATTGTGTGTTATTGTTATGTAATTACATTCTTCACCTTAATGTTAATAATTTTTTTGTATTAAAATCTATTTTGTCTGATATTAATATAAATTCACTAGTTTTATTCTGATTAGTATTTTTCTAATATTTCTTTTACACATCCTTTTACTTTCAACATTTTATATCTCCATGTTAAAATATTCTCTTAAATATGACACATTAGCTGATTTTTTTATTTATTTAATTATTTATTATGTAGTCAATCTCTGTCTTTGAATAAGTAAGCTTATTCTAATTCCTGAGTTGATTGATTGAGTTTTTCTGCCAGAGTTTAAGTTCCTGAGACACAGAAATCTGTCTGTTCACCATTGGCTTAAATAGTGCCTGACAAATAGTAAGTACTAAATAGATCTTTGTTGATTTCTGTGTTATATTTGGTTTATTTCTGCCATATTGTAGGCTTTAGTCCACATACTTTTTCCCTGCTCCTAACCTGCCTTCTCTCATATGCTTCAAGATTTCTTTTATTCATTTTTTCTTTATTTACAATAACATTACATGTTATTGTAAACACAGATATCTTAACAAAATCGGAATTTAATGATTATCAACTGAAGAAGATAAAGGTCATAGAATACTTTAATGAAAATCACCCCCTAATATTATACATAATATATATTTATTTCAACCTGATATTTTCCCTGACACCATCCTTAAGTTAATTATGGTCATAAATGTGTTTACATAGTCAACATTTATCTATAATTATTATATACACATGTCTACCAAATTTTTCTCACATTTCAGTTCTTCTGAATTTTATTTCCTTCTTTCTAAAGTGCATCCTTTGGAAGTCCCCAAAGTGAGAGTCTGTTGGAAGTATATTCCCTTCATTCCTGATTGTCTAAAATGTCTCTAATTCACCCTAGTTCTTAGATAACAGTTCAACAGGTTATAAATTTCTAATCTAAAATATTGGTGCCTTGAAGATATTATTTCACTGTCTTCTGACTTGTGTCATTGCTATTGGGAAGTCAGACCTTATTCCTTTGTAGATAATCTTCTTTTATCTCTGATGCTTTTAAGATCATGTCTTCATTTGAAGTTCTACAGTTTAACTACAGATGTGTCCAGGTATAATTGGTTTTTTTCTTAACCTGCTTAGTCACTGTGTTCATAATCTAAGGGGTCAAGTCTTTCATAAATTCGGAAAAACTGTCATCCATTTCCTTTTCAAGACTTTAGTCCCTGATTCTCTCTATTCTCTCATTTAAGAACTTTAACTGGACATTTGTTACTTTTATTTATTCTATCCTCCAGATCATCAAGGCTGCTTATTAAATTCTCCATGTCCTTGTCTCTGCTTCATTTTGAAATGTTCTCAGATCTGCATTCTCATGACTTCCTTTAGCTCTGTCTAGATCACTCCTTAGTAGATTCAAGATTTTCATTCCAATAATGTTTTTCCACTCCTAGAAGTTCTCTTGAAGTCTTCTTTTTTATGTAATTTGCTTATTAATTTTTTATTTTTGTTTTTATCTTTTGAGACGGAGTCTCTCTCTGTCACCCAGGCTGGAGTGCTGTGGCATGAACTCACTGCAACCTCTGCCTCCTGGGTTCAAGCAATTCTCCTACCTCAGCCTTCCAAGTAGCTGGGATTACAGGTGTGCACCACCACACCTGGCTAATTTTTTGTATTTTAGTAGAAGCAGGGTTTCACCATGTTGCCCAGGCCGCTCTGTCCTGAGCTCAGACAATCCACCTGCCTCAGCCTCCCAAGTGCTAGGATTATAGGCATAAGCCACTGTGCCCAAACCTTTTGTTGAATTTAACATTTATTTTAAGTTCAGAGGTACATGTGCAAGTTTGTTATATAGATAAACTTGTCTGATGGGGCCCCAGTGTGTGTTTTTCCCTTCTATGTGTCCATGTGTTTAAAATCTTTTTCAAAACAACTTTTAAAAATCTAGTTTTAGTCTTGTGATTTTTATTATATTTAGTACTTTAAATACATTTTATATTTTGTATCTAATAGTGCTATTTCTCAAGATCTCAGAATGCTAATTCTGCTATTTGTTGTTTTGCCATCTTTGGGGTATTTTTCAAAAACCAACCAATTCTCCCATTCTGCAACACCAACTGGATGTCCGAAGATTCAATTCAATTCTGATAACTATCCACATAGAGTTAGTATCAGGTCCCACAAGTTGAAGGCTTCAATATGACAAAACTGTGCCCATTTCAGATACCAGTTGCAGTACTTCTGATCAACCAGCTACAAATCAGGAGTTTTCACAACTCCCTCCTCATGTTCAATAATTTGTTTGCTGAGCTCAGGAAAATGCTTTGCTTGCTCGTATTGGTTTATTATAAGAGATACCACTCACGAACAGCCAAATGGAAGAGATGCGCAGGGCAAGATCGTGGGGGTGAGAGATGTAGAGCCTCTAGGTCCTCTTTGGTGTGCCATTCTTCCTGTACCATGATGTGTTCACCAACCTGGAAGGTCTCCAAACCCCAACTTTTATGGGTTTTTATGGAGTCTTCATTATATAGGCATCCTTGTTTAAATTATTGGTCATTGGTGATTAACTCAGTCTCCAGTACCTCTCCTCTCTCCACAGGTGGGGGAGGCATGAAACTGAACATTCCAAGCCTCTAATCACATGGTTGATTTCTTTGCCAAACTGCCCTCATCCTGAAGCTATCCAAGGGCGCAGCAAGGGTCACCTCATTAGCATATACTCAGATAGGGCTGAAAGGGGATTGTTACGAATAACAAAAGATGCCCCTATCACTCAGGAAATTTCAGTCATTTTAGAAGCTGTGTCAGGAAGTGGGGACAAAGACCAAATATTATTTTAAAAGGACATTACTCTTAGCCCTTGCATTTCTATATTCTTTCAGTCTAATTGTAATTTGTGTTAGGGCTTTACCAACAAATTTTGTGCATGATGTGCACGCACCATAGTGCATGATGCTCTTGTGTCAAAAAATTCCATAACCTTTTCTTCACCATTTTACCTATTCATTTGCATAAGATTTTGGGTTTGCAGCTGGGGGTCAAGCTAAGAGACTCTGGCCCTTCTGTCAATAATTATTTTGATTAGTCTGCCTGTCTATTGCCCCAAATGACTACAGACCAGGTTTCTCATTGTAATATTTGCCTTCCAGCTTTTTAAAATCCCCACACTTTTATGAACCAAACTGGGGTTCACTTGCTTGGTGCATCATGACCAGATATTTACATCAAGGTTTATAGTAGAAGAAAGAAAGGCTTTATTTGCAGGGCACCAAGCAAGAAGGATCAGGCAGTTAACACTTAAGTTCCAAACTCCCCAATGTATTAGAGGCAACAGTTTTTTTTAAAAAGCAAGGGTAAATTTAGAAAGGCAGAAGTTACAAGTAAAATCATAATGCATGGAGAGAATGCATTGCTTTTGGCCTTAAAGGGCAGGATTTCTTGAAGCAGGGGCTTCCAGGTCATAAGTGGATTTAAAGATTTTTTCATTTGTAATTGGTTAACAAATAGAAGCTTTCTTTTAAAATTTGAGATCTGCAGAAAATAATGTTAGCTCTGGCATGTGGGTGTGACTTCCTCCAGGCCCCTCAAGAGGAAATTTAGAACCAAGAATCATGGTTACAGTTTAGTCCTCAGTTCTCCCTTATCTGAGGTTTATATGCCAGTGGATCCATTTGGTTAGGGACAGCGGAGGAGGGGAGTCTGGATTTCTGAAAAACAACTCAGAGACATAGATTAAGATGTTATTTTTAGGTTTTATAGGAGAACCAAACGTTCTGTGATTCTAACGTTTTTGATTATTGTTTTAAGCTATTATATTTTTGCTTATCAAGTTATTTATGTACTTTTCAGGGCTAGCTATTTGCCTGAAACTTTTTTTAAAGAAAAGTTTTTTTCAAGATATTTTTCTCATTTTCATACTTAAGGAGGCTCACAGACTCCAAAGAGGGAGTCTCTGCTCTGTCTTAAAATTGGGGTAATTAGAACTTGTTTGGGGCCCTTTATTATTGAGAGACTGGCAGAGGATCACTTTGGTCCACCCAACCTTGTATAGTGCTGTATTAAGATTTTTGTTTCACCCTCATCAATGTTCATCTATGTATCCCATTTCTTAATAACCATTTAAAGATTTCCACCTGCAGAGGTGAGTCCTTTGACTCTCTCCTTCTTCCCTATTGTTTCCTCCTATCAATGTTTGCTTTATTCACCCCCTATTTCTTAATAACCATTTAACAATTTCTAAATCATTGGGACAAGTCCTTTGCCTCTCCCTTCTACCTCTCCTCATTCTCTTATTAAATGATCTAATGTTTTTACAGCATCTGTAAGACCCGTGAAGGGAAGCTGAGAAAGCAAATTTTGTTAAGAACTGTTGCTCCATTTTGCAACAGTTAAGTTACATGGGCACCAATTTACCATGACCTGGGTAATAAGCATATTAGTGGATAAATCTCCTGATTATTATGAAGACAATCTTACATGGCTTGCATATGAAACATATCAGCTGCTTCATCTGGGATATCCCAATTGTCATTTATAGGGGGAGTTGGACAGTCCCCCTTCTCAGGATAAACAGATCTTACAGTCACTTTTATTTAGTCCACCAGGCTGGCTGTTCTTTCAGGAATATACCCATCTGCAGTGGTTCCACAGTGAGCAGTGGATCCTATATCCACCCAAACATGCCTTCCTACTCTACAAAATTTAAAAAGTTACTTTTTTTTTAAAGTTAGTCATTCTTACAATGCATTTTAGTAAAGGCAGCTGATGACACTGATCTACAAAATAAAATATACCCCCAGGTATATAAATTTATACTCTATCCCCTGGTTTCAGTAGTTTCTTGGTTTTGGCCTCTCCTCAATGTGGACCACCTTCTTAGTAATCAGAGATCTTAGAGGTACTCTCAGTTATTCCTGTATAATTTCTCCCCCTGAGAGACTTCGGGGGCTAGTGGCTGAAGTTCAGCTCAACTGAAATCTGTGCTTAGTTCAGCATTAAAGTTTAACCCGGCAGTCACTTTTAATTTCTTTCATTTTAGCTCTTACAGATAATAATAGCCAATGGATTGTACACTTTATTTGTTCTGTTAGTTTGCATTACCCTGTGTATTCAGCAAACCAAAAGGCTGGGAATCAGATTCACCTCTAAATTCCATTGGTAACTTTTACGTTTAGTAACTAACTGAAGCACAGCTGCTGCTCCATACTATGGATAACAAATCAAAGGTTCCTCCTGCCTCACCGTTTCATCCTTCTCTTCCCAAACCACATGCTTCTGTGAGTCAGGGCCATTCTAGAAAATTCCACTTCTGACACCAATTTTGAAGTGATTTTTTTTCCCACAATATTCTGATGTCAAATGTGTAGGGTTTTCCACATCACTATTTCTCTAGCTTTGTGACACTAACTAGGTGTTCAATATTGCAATTCAATTCTGACACTAACTACCTGGAAACCCTGCAGGTTAAAGGCTCAGTCCCATAGTACTGCCCTCCACTTTAGATACCAGTTATAATAATCCCAGCACTTTGGGAGGCCAAGGCAGGCAGATCACTTGAGGTCAGAAGTTTCAGACCGCCCTGGCCAGCATGGTGAAATTGCATCTCTACTAAAAATACAAAAAAAAAAAAAATAGCTGGCCGTAGTGATGCATGTCTGTAGTCCCAGCTGCCTGGGAGGCTCAGGCAGGAGAATGGCTTGAACCCAGAAGGTAGAGGTTGCAGTGAGCCGAGATCATGCCATTGCACTCCAGCCTGGGCAACAGAGCAAGACTGTGTCTCAAAAAATAAATAAATAAGTAAATATATAAATAAAGTCCCAGGCCTCCTATGCTTCTGACCAAGCAACCATAAATCAAGGGTTCTCATAATCCCCATCTCAGCTTTGACAGTTTGTTAGACCAACTCACAAAACTCAGGACTTACCATTTAGCAACATAGTAGCAACAAGATACCATAATAGCAACAAAAACAGTCAATAAAGTAATAGCAAGTAAGGGATACAACTTAGAAACAGCCAAATGAGAGAGAAGCATGTATAGAGAAATGTATGACAGAGGAGGGAGGACGCACAGAGCTTTCATACCTTCTCTGGGAATATTACCCTGCTAGAACTTCAATGTGTTCACCAACCCAGAAGTTCTCCAAGCCCTGCTGTTCAGAAGTTTTTATTGAGATTTCATCATGTAGGCATGATTGATTAAATAATTGACTATTAGTGATTAACTCAGTCTTTAGTCTCTATTTCCTCCCTTGGAGGTTGGTTGGTTTTTCTAGTGACCGGCCCCATTTGGAAGCTGTTATAGGCCTTCCAAATGCTGCCACATTAGAACAAAAGACACTCCAATCATCCTGATCATTCAGGTAATTCTAAAGGTCTTAGGAGCTTTGCAGAAACTAGGAAGAAAGACCAAGTATCTTTCTATGATACCACACCACCTCCCACTCATTGAAAATTGTATCTTTGAGTGTTTTTCCACTCTTGTGTGTAAGGTATAAGCCATAATTCAGTGGGGCTTGATCTGTGAGAATCCTGTGCAGTCTACAGTAATTTTGCATCCTTCCCCAGAGGATTTTCTTTCGCTTTTTCTATATCATAGAATGTTACCAATCAGAGCAGTTTGTTCCTAGACATGAGAGTTCCTAAACTACCCAGGTAGCATAAACTCAAACCTTAACCCACATGCTTATAGTTAAAATTCCCAGAGGAAAAAAATTTCTAGTCTAGGCCCCAAACAATTCAAACAAGTTTATTCTCCTTTTGTCAATCATTAAAATTTTTATCTCTATCATTTTACTCATACCCCGATCTCACCCTAATTTAATAATGTACTGTGCTGTATTATAATTGACTGTTTACTTGTTTACTATAGGCACCAAATAGTAAACAACACGATGCCCTCTATTATCTTACCTTTTCATTCTAATGTCTGACATATATTTATAGATTCTTGCAAGAAGAGCCTAAAAATATTTGTCAAGTAAATTAGATAATCAAATTATCAAAATTATATATCTTGCTAAGCTTATTTCTAATTTTTTTTTTGCTATTATGGATCAAACCATTGTTTTCAATATACTGCATATTTTATTATATCTACATATTTCGGGTTTTTTCATCTTACATGGTTTCTTGTTTGCTTGTTTGTTTGAGATGGGGTCTCAAACAATGGCTATTTTTGAATGGCTATTCGCAGGTATGCTCATAGCACATTACATCATTGAACTCCTGGCCTCAAGCAATCCTCACACCTCAGCCTTCTAAGTAGGTAGGACTATAAACATGTACCACCATGTCAAGCTTTAAATCTTACATGTTTATTTTTATATATTTTCTTTTTTGACACCTTAGTGAACTCTTGTCTATACTAACTGATTTTCAGTTTATCCTCTTGGATTTTCTACAACCATCTATTATTAAGTAACAATACAGTGATCTCTTTACTTCCAGTATTTATATCTCTCATTTTTATTTCAGGTCTTATTACTTTGTCCTAAAGTTCCAAAGCTATAGATAATAATAATAGTGGCCAAAAACAGTTATTTTGTTACTGAGGTTAACAGGAATAAAACAGATTAAAAGTTGTTTCATCACAACCAAACTAACTACTAATAGTGAAGAGTGCATAGCAATATCTAATATCTATATATCAAGGTGTCTGTTCTTTTAGATTTCCAAATATAAAGCAGCATCTCATCTCAAGTTCTAAATCAAAGCCTTGCTTTCAAAATTGGTATATATGTTAACTGCAGGAAATTTCTGATAAGATTATTTGCTTATGAATCATGATAATTCATGAGTAATAATTTTGTACATGATAATTCTTTGTTTTTAAGTTATCATTAATAATACAGATTATTACATGAAAAGTTGTAGTACTTATAAACCAATTTCAACAAAAAGCAAAAAAGAAAGTCTCTGTTCTCAGGAAAGGAAATCACTGTGCTTTTCTGTGATTATAGAAGTTTTTTAATTAAGAACATTGTGAATGACATATTTGATCCTCTTTTAGCAAATATACAGGATTTCATAAAATATATTTTGTGTATTAATCTTACTTATGGCTTCATCATCTATTTTTAATTTTTCTTTTGATCTATTTTCTTCAAACATGCTACTTTTCACTTTCTCTTATCTCATATTAATTTATGTAAGGCAAGTCATTACACTTCCAGAACAAAGGGAAATATAAACAAACAAACAAACAAGTGAATAGGTTACCAGTCCGGATAGAAAGGAAAATTAAGGCTTTGAGATCACATGACTTTTATTGTACAATCTTTAAATTAACTACCAAAGAATCATTTTCTGTGAGATGTAGAATTTAACCCAAAGTGGGAAAATAGTAATTATAATTTAGGTCAAGAAAGATTATGTTAAACATTTATTATTTTTATTATATTTATAAATGTAAGTTTAGTTACCAGTGATAATATTATAATAATGTTGTAATAATGGCATCACCAGGATGTATTCAATATTGCTACATTTGTGCTAGCTGTAAAAAGTAATAATTCTAAATCCCCCAACTGTTATTTTTCTTAAATAAGAAAAACTTTCTTCCTAGAAATTCAACATGACAGTTTCATCTCTGTCTTACATCTCAACTATAGTAAGGATCCTATATTATGTGTAAGATATATTGAACTACTAGCTAAACTCCTGTATGAGGAATCTTTTGTTTCAAGTGGTAGGAATCACAAATCAAACTGACTTACTGAAGTCAGTTTTAAAGGGGCAGAACACATTGGAACACATTGACTTACATAACATAAAGATCCACAGGTGGGACTGCTTTTAAGCACAGCTTGATCCAACCAATAGCTCACTTACTGTCTCTCAGCACTCCGTTTCCACAGTCAACTTGAGAATTTATTCTCAAATTCTACCCGGTGTTCCACTAATTCTACCATGCCCTCAGGTGCTGGGTTCTTGAATAAAATAGCAACATTCTCAAATGTCATTACAGATCTCAAATCTCCCTGTACCAAGGAACAGGAGTGCCCCTTCCACACAATTCCAGAAGCCCACTCTTTTCCTTTGGCCCAAACTGCGTAATATGCTTATGATTGAACCAATCACTGGGACCGAGGGAAATGGCATGGATTCATTGACTTTGTCACTTGGGTCGCACTTTTACAGTAGGAGGTGAGTGAGAGAATTAACCAAGGAATAATAAGGGAAGGAGGAGAGAAATGCATGCCAGATAGCCAATTAACCAGTGATCATTCCAACTCTCAGACAGTGCAACAAGACATCAGTTTATTGTAATTATAGCAACATTGTATTATTTCAATGATAGTGAGTCTAATAAATATTGAGGAGGAATAGCCATACTTTAATGTTTGTATTGTCTCTAGTCTACTTTGATAAAAGTAGGATCAAGGAGCTTCAGTGTAATAAAGCCCAGAATAAAGATCCAGTACAGTTCATTAAACATAAAACTTTGGAATCAATAAGAATTTCAAATGAAAGAGAAATGAACTGTGTGTAAAATTCCTGCGGGATTATGTGTCTTTCTAAGTTTCTATGTGTGTTGCAAGAGAAAAGTTAAATATACAAAAATTGATCTTGGAGAAGTAGACCAGCAACCTGAAGTGAAAATTAGGAATCGTGGGAATGAAAACCAGCTTTTTCTATTTCTGTCTATAACTCTGAAATTACAATGAAGGTCAAAGGGAAATATAATTTATCGTACAATTTATTATCTATATAGTATACATATGACTTTCTCAGACATCAAATACAAAACTCAAAATATACTATCTGTTTCTAAAAGTAGAAACCATTTTATTATTTATGGGGGGCAATAATAATAACTTTGCTTCAAAGTTGCCACCTTTTGCTATTTTCTTACTGATGTGAATTTGTGGATAACTTCCAAGATAGAAGTATTAGCACTAAAAAGAGTACAAAATAAAACTCAGAACGTGATTGAGAAAGAAGTAATGACCAAGTGTTGGCATTATGAAGGTACTATAGAAACAAAAGTCTGAAACTGATCAGTAAAAAAGAGTCATATAAAACTTACATGGTCCTATCTCACACTAAACAATTGGGGCCTTCAAAAATGAGATTTTGCTTTAACCTAAATGTTAGAACATTTTGTTATGGACAAAGGGCAGGGAAATTACACAGACACCAGAAAATAGAGGATAAAATGACACTTCTAGAAAAGTAATGATAGAACCCAACAAATCTGCATCTTTCTAAAAGAGTTTTTAAATCTCTATGATTTTTCTTTTTAAGAAACTGCTTTGCAATGTTCCTTCATGATCTGTTGGCTGTGGTTAGGATGAGGTGTCCAAGAGAAAGTATAGACAACAATGGTGTCTATGCTTAGTGCTTTACTTCCATAGAGCTTAAAATGTATTTTATGGATATTTAACTACATAACAAATACAGCTATCCCTCACACATATAGATGAGTCTGTTCATCTACAGTCTATATTTTACATTTTTGCAGATGTTTTTCTGGCGCTGCCAATGGTTGCATTAAGCCAAACTCTCCCCATTAATCCAGTCTTTTGTGACTGAGTTCATATTTCCCAAAGAAAAAGCTGCAGCAAGCCAACTATGAAACTAATTTTTCCATCCAAGCAAAGCTGCTCTGTTCATTTCAGCATCTACTCTACTGAGTCACCCAGTACAAATTATTTCACTTCACTCACCCTTCATAAGGTGAACAGAACCCATTTTAGGCAAAATGAAGAACAAAGACAACGTGATTTTTTTTTTCTAAGTTTAGTATCAGAAAATAAATCATATCTCAGAAGCTCTAGATATTTTATTAGTTTTGATTTTTTGCAGTTCTATTCCCATTTGGACCATTAAAAATTCAAGATTTGGGAATGTGTGTTTTCAATTCAAATGTGTGTTTAAATTCAAATGTTGATTGAGCATCTGCTAGTTGCTTGAGGCGTGAAGATAATTTAAAGATGTGGCCAGGCACCATGGCTCACACCTGTAATCACAGTGATTTGGGAGGCCAAGGCAGGAGGATCGCTTGAGGCCAGGAGCTCAAGACCAGTTTGAACGACATAGCAAGACCCCATCTCTACTAAAAATTAAACAAAAATATATTAACTGGGCATAGGGGCATGTACCTTTAATCCCAGCTTCTCTAGAGGCTGAGGTAGGAAGATTGCCTGAGCCCAGAAGTTCAAGGTTACAGTGAACTATGATTGCATCACTACACTCCAGCATAAGTGACAGAGTAAGACCCTGTCTGCAAAAATAAAAACCAGAAATTAAAACAAACAAACAAGCTGGAATCTTCAAGGGGATTAAGATTTGTCAGGTTGTTAAGACATGCCCCCATGAAACAGGAGATTCACTCTGGAGTGAATATAAATGTTCTTTAAGAGTTTGAGGCCAAGCGCGGTAGCTCACGCCTGTAATCCCAGCACTTTGGGAGGCCCAGGCGGACCGATCACTTGAGGTCAGGAGTTCGAGACCAGTCTGGCCAATATGGAGAAACCCTGTTTCTACTAAAAATAACAAAAATTAGCTGGGTGTGGTGGCAGGCACCTGTAATCCCAGTGACTCAGGAGGCTGAGGCAGGAGAATCGCTTGAACCAAGGAGGTAAAGGCTGCAGTAAGCCAAGATTGCGCCATTGCACTCCAGCCTGGGCAACAAGAGTGAAGCTCCATCTCAAAAAAAAAAAAAAAAAAAAAAAGAGTTTGAATGGAAGATTGGAAAATACTGTAATATTCAGGAAACCCTTTATGAGCTAGATGAGACTTAGACATATCTGGAAGGACAGTGATAGATAGAATAAAGAAAAAATGAGGAGACTAGGTAGTTGTTTCTGAGTGTGAAATCACAAGCAAATTTCAGAGGCCAGATAAGCACAGGCAGTGAAATCAGCAGAGCTGAGCTGGTTATAAAGGTTGATACTAGAGAAAATGTAAGAATAATGGATAGATTGTGAAGTAGATGCACACTGGTGAGAGCCTTGAATACCAGGAAAGGAAAAGTCCCCAGAGTTCCTGAGGGAGGATGTGACAGTGAAAAAGGCAGGTGATGTATCAAAAATACTCATCGAGTGGTGACGTAGCGATGTATTGGCATGAAACAACACTAGTAGCAGTGAGACTGGTGGGGAAACTCTTCAATAATACAGATGTTATGTGATGAGAAATTTGACCAAGACAATAGCAATGATAATGCAAAGAAACAGGCTGATATGGGATGTATTGCAATATGCAGGTTTAATTAGTTTTTGAGAGACTCACTAAATGGGGAGTAAGAGAAAAGAAAAGTCAACAATGGCTTCAAATTTTTAAGCAGAATAATTGGGTGAGTAATGGCTATCCTCATAACAGGCTGGTGAAAGAAAAAGGAAAATAGAAGTAGAGATTATGAAAATCACTTTGGAAGAACATATTTGCTCTATTTTAACTAACTTTTGGAGTTATGAGCAAATAGCAATGTCCCAGTAGGTATCTGGAAATGCCATGTTGGAATTTGGCGGAAATTTCCAGCTGCGACTGTAGCTTTGATGTTCAATTTTTTGGTTAAAAATAGTAGCCAAAGACACAAGACTAGCGATATTCCCAAGGGTGTATGTATGAAGAGAATATCAGTGAGCTGGGGACAGCTGTGAGGAGCACTGAATGAGAAGGCAGGAGGAGAAAGGGGAACATGTGTCTGTGTGTGTGTGTGAGTATGTCAGAGAGAGAAAGAGAGAGAGAGAGACTACTGCTGAACTCCAGGAAGATGATTTTTAAGGAGGGGACAATAATACCAAAAAGTCAAGAAGCCAGAATAGCTTGAGGACTTGCAAGGTGGTCAATTTCAGCCTTCCGTAGTACAATAAGATGTTTCTGAAGAAGGGAAAACTGTTTACCTCTTTCAGTGAAAGTTTGACATCTTTCATCTGGGGGGAAAAGAAATTGAAGGATTATATTTCTGTGAGAAATTTAATCTGCATAATCTATCTTTGATATTATTTTTTAAAGCATCCACTTTGCTGATGGTAAAAATTTGGAGCTGTTCACACACGCAAACTGATTTTTTAAATAATAAATTCAGTCATAGTCATATAAATTTCATCTCCAATTGGGATAAATTGTAAAGGAATACATTAAAAGATCTGTTTCTCCCAAGTTTCTTTCGACATGACAGGAGCAAAGAAGATATTTTTTTAATCAATTCTACTTTCCTACAGAAGGGTAATATAATCTGGTTAACTGTTATATCCATCAGAGGCACAGAGCTTTTTGGACATAGGTAGAGGTTTATAAGCACAAAATTGAGAACAATTAGCACTCAAATTAATGTTACATGAGATTCAACATCTGGTAAGTGTGTTGTCATTTGGGGTCATAGACCACCTGTTAGGCTAAATGTTCATACAACAGCAATTTACCCTGCATACAAATGGTAAAAGAATGATACTTGAAAAACATTTTTTTTCTAAATTTAACCTTATGTATATAGGAGCCTCTTACATTTTAAAACTTCAACTGTAAGTTAATAATGGGTCAAATACTCACAGGATGAAGCATATAGGATCAGAAGGAACAGAGAATATTTACATTTTTGCAAGCATGTTTTATAATAAATTAGCCATAGTATAGGACTAACATTAGTTTCTATTCCGTCCAATCACTGCCAATATTAGTATTGGTCTCCTCTTTATCTATCAAATATTTAAGGACAAGAAGAGGTAAACCACTCAAAGTCTTTAGGCTATCTATCTACATAAGCGAGTCCTCAAACATCAGGCTGGTTTTGGCAATAATGTGGCACCAGAAAATGCCAAATCTCGAGGTTACTCAGCTGCCTTTTCATACAATCCAGTTATTGGAAACTTCAGTAAAACTAGTAAGCTGTGCCCCTGCTAATATTTCAACAAAATAGTATTCGCTTGCAAAGAGAGGCGTGTCTGTGATGATCAGCTGCAGATTTCAAAAGCAAAGAAACTTCCTGCACTTTTGAAATTGAAAAGCAGAAATCACATTTTACCTTGTTTATAAAAATGAGCCATCCTTTTAAAAAGAGCCATTTTGTAACACAACCACCAACTAAAGAAGCATCTAAGGCTGGGTACAGTGGCTCACGCCTATAATCCCAACACTGGGAGGCTGAGGTGGGTGGATCACCTGAGGTCGGGAGTTCAAGACCATCTTGACCAACTTGGAGAAACCCCATCTCAAAACCAATACACACCCCACCACACCAATACAAAATTAGCTGGGTGTGGTGGCGGGTGCCTGTAATCCCAGCTACTCGGGAGGCAGAGGCAGGAGAATTGCTTGAACCCGGGAGGCAGAGTTTGCAGTGAGCCGAGATAGCGCCACTGCACTCCAGCCTGAGTAGACAGAGCAAGACTCCATCTCAAAAAAAAAAAAAAAGAAGCAGCAGCATCTAATACTTGCAATCTGTATGTTAAGATGCCTAAAAGTCACTCTGTTAGTTTGGGAACTCTTGAGCATTTGCTATACTTTTCTAGATAGAGAGCATTTACTGGCCTTCCTATAGAATGTTTCAGATCGATTTTTTATAACTATGACCCCAGACTATCACAAGGATAGTTTTGAGTGGTAAGCCTTTGTACTTTGGCATCCAGCTGCCTGATTTTCAATTCTGGTCCTTATGCTCAGTGTGTGATCTTGGGCAACTTTGTAATCTTGGAAGCTCCAGCTTTATCATCTGTAAGGTGGGCCTGATAATATGCCCTGCTCCCCACTCCATGATTGAAAAAGATAACCCTGATAATGTGTGTGGCACAGAAGAAGCACCAGATGAATATTAGCCTTCATTAACACTAAGGGGTGACCTTCATCCTAAGTCACCAAAGAAAAACTAACGCTTGTTTGGGTTCATTAATATGTTTTTGCTCTATGTTTGTGTTTAAAAGGCATTGTGTGATATTTTAATTATTTCAATAATCAGCATATATTTTAACTCTCAATTTGACAGACACACACTGTTTACTTAACCAAACTGTGACAAATAACTTACTGCAGTGTTTTCCAAACCGTGTTTTGAAAAACGCAGGTTCTGTGGAGAAGCTCGAGGTGGCGTCTGTGAGTAGGGTATAGAACAGAGTACAGTAGTGAGGGTGGGTGATCAGTGTGCCAGGATTCAAACAGAATGTCCCTACTTTTTGTTGGCTTTTAATATTTGGGCTTGTCAGAAAATTTTAGTTTGGACAAAAGGTTCTGTGGCTTAAAAAGGGGGATGGTGTTAAAAAACACACTCGCGGTGTACTATCTTATTTTTAAAAGAAGTATTACAGACAAATAGTGAAGGCTATATTTGAACCATTACCATTTGAGTTCTGAGTCTACATTAAAATTTTACCTTTAAACCATCATTCAATGATATTTGGGATTTTGCCTTTTCCCCTTTCTGGTAGTGTTAAACAAAGAGGGCTTATTAAACCTCTCTGTTCACCATCCTTCATTTGAGAAATCTATTTTAATAAACCAAAGCCTTGTTACTCAAAATGGAAATGAATTAAGTGAATCTTGCCTCCAGGCCCCCAAGAGGTTAGCCTTTGTACTTTGGCTTTCGATTCTGGTCCCTCTGTTTGCTAAATTCATGATCTTGGGCATGTTTGTAACCTCTTGAAGCACCAATCTTATCATCTGTAAGGTGGGCTTTTATCCCTACCCCAAAAGTAACCTAGTGCAAAGCAATCTCGAAGAAGGGTGCAGTGGCTGTGCCTGTGGTGTCTGGAGTCAGACTACCTGGTTGTGAATCCGGCTTTGCCCACTTTGGAGCTGTGCTCTTGGGCAAGTTACTTCCCGTGTGTGTCCCTCAACCTCTTATTCATAAAGTGAGGACAACAGCACCAACCTTGTGAAGTTATTACGTGGAATTGAAAGAACAGTGCACACAAAACTCTTAGAACAGGGGCGAATAGAAAATAAGTACTCAGTAAACATTAGCTCTTATGGTCATTAAGAATTGAATCTGTTTTAGAACCATTTTCATGACACGAATTATTTCCAAGTCTAATTACAGTAGTCAGTGCATTTATCATTTTAAGTTTCTTCCTATGGCTATATGAAGGATGGTAACTAAATTAATTAGCTTTATATTTTAATTCTCACTTGTAATTTTTCTCTTTCTTTTTTTTTTTTTAAATATATCTTAAGCTAGGAAGAGAAAAATCAAATTCTCATCCGAGCTCAGTGGCTCACGCCTGTAATCCCAGCACTTTGGGAGACTGAGGCGGGTAGATCACCTGAGGTCAGAAGTTTGAGACCAGCCTGGCCAACATGGTGGAACCCCATCTCTACTAAAAATACAAAAATTAGCTGGGCGTGGTGGCGGGCACCTGTAATCCCAGCTACTCAGGAGGCTGAAGCAGGAGAATCGCTTGAACCTGGGAGGTAGAGGTTGCAGTGAGCCAAAATCACACCATTACACTCCAGCCTGGGCGACAAGAGCAAGACTCTGTCTAAAAAAAAAAAAAGAGAGAAAAAGAAAAATCAAAGTCTCTTGTAAATAGTCACAGCTAAAAACTAATAAGCATGTGAGCTGGTCCTGAATGTCTGTTATTCTGAAGATGAGGAAAGATGACCATGTGATCTAGCCATATTTTATTGTTATACTTTGTGTATGCTTAGATTAGTAAGAAAAGTATAATGAAATATGATTTTGACATGTTATCTATTTGACCTTTTGATACATATAATTTTACTTCATACCTTTCATGTTTATAGTTTTCATTTTTTCCGTGTACAATTCCTGAAATCTGGGGGGGGGGAACCCTAAACATATTAAAACCATAACAAAGCCTCTTAGTTCTTTTTCTGTCATATTTCAGATCTTCAGACACTCCACATGTTGCCTCAAACAGTTGACTGGTCATCTTTTCCTCCCCAACAATACCTCTTGACTCTTGGGTTCAAAAACAAAGAAGATGGAAAATTTTTGGAAAAAATATCAAGCAGGAAGCTGCCGATATTCACAGGTAAATCATCTGAACCTACAAGGTCTAGCATGTAGTAGGACCTGTGATGAGTTTTGGGCCCCAAAAAATGTTTGAGTTAAAATTAACTCCTTCTAATCTTCTCTGTGGGTTAGTTAACAATACTTGGAATTCTGGTTCCAGGAAATCTTTCCCCCAAGAATACACACAGTCCTGGAATGCCCACCCCCTGACTCTAATCATCTAATCATCTTACCCCACCCACCTCTATCATCAATGACTAATCATACAGCACTTAAAGAATACTAGTTTTCATCATTATCAATTAGCAGAGGTAGAAGAAAATTATGCAATGAAACTGCTATATGAAATCAAAAATATAGCCAATGACAATCTTAAATTACTTGTATTATCTATTGTTGTATTAATGTCAGTTCCCCTCTTTTCTTATGTAATTAGCCAAGAGTTTAGATCTCCTGGAGAGTATCACAGTTAAATGGTGTTCAGTAATCCGAGTTGAAACTTTCAAAAATCAAGAAAATATTCACATGGAGTTGAAATCTCAAACTTATGGGCTGAATTCATGACCAGGTTCAATTTATTCCTGCAGCTCTAACCACATAATTAAGAATGTGTGTTTTGTCTGGCACTGTATCCTCTGAGGCTTATCTGAACTTCGAGCTACATTCAAAGTCAATGGATCTGCACACTTGAATAATACCTAGGAGGAACAAGACAAGAATCAGACACATTTATGACGCATTTTTTCACAACTCAGGAAAAACAGACTCTGAAGAGATCGGTGAATCATTATAGGCTGTCTCTTAGATCTCTCAATCAAGAAACACAACAAAAGAGATTAATGATAGTTTCTAAAGGGCAGCGTCTCCTCTGCCTTTCTCCCCATAGATCTTTCTTTGTTATACATATGGTCTAGGGATGGGACTAGTTTCTATACTAAAGATTTCGTATCTATTAATATTGAGATATCCGTGTATAGCTTGCTAAAGAAAACATTTTGAAATGGAAGTCTGGAGAAAATAGTATAAAAGTTTATTGTTACAATTTTTAGAGCATAAAACACCTTTCGGTCTGACCAGAGAAGATACAGTGAGACAAATGGAGACAATGGGGAAGCGAATCTTGCCAATATTGGATTTTATTAGAAGCACTCAATTGAATGTAGGTATATGAGTCTTTTATATTTGTCCAATGTACAAATATTAGAGAATTCTAGAAGTATATATAAGGCTTACATGGCAAACAGTGCAAGTGTTAGGGGATTTTGAAAACGTTCATAGTAACTCTCATTTGCAAAAACAAGCAAATTTTAGCTAATGATTTTATTTCTTTTCTTCTAAAATATAGTATAATGCTACACTTTGCAATTTCAAGCACTTATTAGAGTAGTGTCTCTTTAAAGAACCTTTTCTTTATGCCTTCCTGATATCTAATTCAACATTGCAGTGAATTTGTCATTTCAAATCAATAAGAAAATTTTAGCAAGCACAATGTTTTCTCTATTTCACTTATTGAGCTATTGCATATAACCATCTCATTACCTACACAAGAATTCAGAGCTTTTCAAGATAGTGCCTTTGTACCACACTGATGAATTGGATGCTTCTCTAAACATTGGCAATTGATCTTTATACAGCCATAAGGTAAATTATCTAATCTCTTTCTATGATCCAGGAAAAATATGCCTTTTCTACTTTTCAGTCTTAAAGAGTCCAAAATAAGACCTGAATTACACTGCTATTTTACAAAATTTAAGCCATTGTACTGAAAGTATATAAAGAGAGCTTCTCATTAACAGGCTATAAAGGCTGCAGATTTCTCCTCTTTTAATATTTTTCAAAAGGCTTGTAAGTTGGAAATTTTAAAGAATTTCCTTCCTGTTCCCTCTTTTGTGTTACATCATTGATTTGATGTTCTTACCTTATAAGGGGAACCAAGGGTGTCATCACAAACAGCTACTTAACATCTGTTCAGCAGTTTATCTGCTCAGTAACATTATTCAGCATTTTGGAAAAGCTATAAAACACCTAATCTATTTGCATGATTTGCAATTCCATGCATTACAAATACAAAAGCACATTTTTACTGATATTCCTACCACAAAGCTACCCCTTCTCCACAACCATGTTTCAATTGTCTCCCCTATATTTCTGTTAATAAGAAATCTATCTATCTCTAAGCAGTTCAGGCTGCCATAACAAAACACCATCCTAAAAACCCACACACATCATTACCCTCATCATCAGGCCCGTGCAAGCAGGGAAAGCTTTGCTAACCAGAACCATCACCGTGTAGCATTATTTCATCTCACTCATGCATGGCTAGCCTAGCAGAGCCAGTGTGTCGGGTGCTGTGAATGTGATCTGCCTGTGGCCTAGCCCTTTGTTTTTTAGTTTTTAGTTTTTTGGGTTTTGGTTTTTTTGTTTGTTTGTTTGTTTGAGACAGTCTCGCTCTGTCAAACGGGTTGGAGTAGAGTGGTGCGGTCTTGGCTGATTGTAACCTCCACCTCCAGGGTGGAGGTTGATTCAAATTCAAATGCTTCTCCTGCCTCAGTCTCCCGAGTAGCTGGGATTACAGTGTGCACCACCAGCCTGGCTAATCTTTTGTATTTTTAGTAGAGACAGCATTTCGCCATGTTGGCCAGGCTGGTCTTGAACTCCTGGCCTCAAGTGATCCACCTGCCTTGGCCTCAAAAAGTGCTGGGATTACAGCCATAAGCCACCATGCCTGGCCAGGCCTGGTTCTTTGAAGCAATGCCTGCCTTACCTTCTCACTTATCAGAAAACTGACCACATCATCTGTTGCCAGCTCAGATCTCACTGTGTGAACATAGGCTGGGCCTAACTAAGCATTATGCACTTTTTCAACGTTCTTAACTCATTTTCTTATCACCTTTTAAAGAGTATCCTGGCCATTTGGAAATTTGTTTAGACAGGTATCTTTTATGTGCCTATAAAGGAGACTTTAAAACCATAATTAATGAGATTCTTAACATCTGATTAATAACTCAGTCTTCTCATATTGAGTCTCAGTACCACTTTGCTGACTGTGAAGAATTTCATGTACTTTCCTATGTTCACTTTTAAGGGAAATAACAGTTTTCGGAAGATTGTTTCAAAAAGTTTTAATGAAATTGAAGTAGGCAAGCCTGAAAGTGCCTAGGGATCACAAATATATCTAAATATCAGGTATTAGGTTTCTTATTATTTGCCCAGCAACAGCTTCATAAAGGAGGATTGACAAAATTGCCTGCAAAGGTAACCTAGCTTAATGAAGCAAATAATGAATTGGTGACTAGAAATTATTCCTACATGGTACCATTAACTGTAACCCAAGCAGCCCTCAGTAGTGTTTTTAAGACCCTTCAAGGTGTTATTTCTTTCTTGTCAGATATCAAATGACATTCACTTGAATATTTAGGCATTGAATTGTCATTGTTTGTTACCCTAGTTTGTAATACATGTAGACAAAGACTTCTGCCCAAAGCCATGCTCTGGCCATGTAACCCTAGGGCAAGTCACTTAACCTCTGATCTACTTTTTTCTCATTTATAAAATAGGCTGGTAACTGCCAGGCCCACTTCACAGGGTTGTTGTGAACCATAACTGTATAAATCCATGTTCTTGAAGCACTTTGTCAAGTATTAAGAATTTTAGTTTTAATTATTTGTATTGGTTGTAGGTTGCTTTGACAAAGAAACTGTTTTACAGATCTTTTTTTCTTTATACAAGCTGTGTAGTTTGAAGTTACCTATTTTTCTTCTCATACGAAGATTCCATTCGTGTTCTGTGAATTTGGATTCTTTTTTCCTTAGCTTACTTTGCTTTGATCAGTGATTTGCTCAGATCCCTTCACTCAGGCAGGATTTGAGATGCCATTTCCAGCCATGAACTGGACTCAGGACTGCAGTCTTGTTGACATGCTCATGTGACAAGCAGCCTCACATGTCTTGGTGGAACACAGCCAATACCCAAGACACTTCCATTAGAAGACAGTGAGTGACCAGTGTCTTGGGCAATAAATTTATCTTAAAGAATTTTAGATTTGTCAGTCATCCTTAACACTGGTGACTAAGGCTTTAGTTTACATTTCTGTTGTCTGTTTCAAACAGACAACTCTTTACCCTAGTAGAATGCCACATTTCCATCAAGGTCTAATGGCTAGGAAAAAATGCTGTAATCCCAGCACTTAGGGAGGCAGAAGTGGAAGGACAGCTTGAGCCCAGAAATTCAAGACCTGCCTGGACAACATAGTGAGACTCCATTCTCCTCACAATGCAACAACAACAAAAAAAAAGTGGAACTAATGGCTAGGAAATATACTTTGCCTCATACCATATATGTTCAGAGATGTTTAATTCATTTGGACAATGTTTTTTAATGAAAATGGACTTGGAATATGAAAATACAATGCATTAAAACTTCAGCATTCCTAACAGCAGGAGACCTAAAAGATGATACTAGTTCTTGACATAATACCATGACCAGAATCAGTTACACAATGTTTAAGTATTATCACATTTATACTGTCACATAAATAATGATAAATATGTAGCTTTCTAAACAATACTTAGACAATGCCAAGAATTCTCATGATCTATTCCCTAAACATATTGAATATTTAGTCACCTTGTAAATATTAGGTTTATAATACCTACCTAATATCTAATTAGAAAAAAGTTAACTTGGCAATAATACACTGAATTATAATATCATAGGGAATACTTTTAGCTGCTCTAATTTTTAATTTTTCTCCATTAAACTAAAAGATACATGTATTTATTCTCCACAAATTACATATAAAGAGATAGTTTAGCAACTTACTCTCAACCAAAGCATTTTAAATATAAAGTGAGTAAAATTTTCTTCTAAAGCTAACAAAATACTCTCGCTTCCAAACTCTTGAAATATTTGATAGTCAAGAAGTTTTCCTTACTCAAACATATCTTTTTTAAAATACAGAGCAGTCCTGGTCATTAACCAGGTGCTGACTGCATGCAGAAATTACCACTTTGGAACTATGGTTTAGGAGAAGCACGTGCATAGTGCTCTACAATTTAAAAAGTATTTTTCCTGCACATTCTTTAATTTGACCCTTACAACTTGGTGACATTGTGTCACCTTCATTTTACCAGTGAGGAAACTGTGGCTCAGAGGAGTGATATATTCAAGTTCACACAGCTAGGGCTCAAAATCAGAGCTTCAGAATATCGTGCCAATATTCTTTTACTAAATCATATTATATCTCTTTGATTTAAAACTATGATCCTTGCCACAGGCAAAACATGCGTACACACAACATAGGAATGATTCCATAGCTGAATTCAACTTTTAAAAAAAACGAACATATAGGCCAGGTGCAGTGGCTCACGCCTGTAATCCCAGCACTTTGGGAGGCCAAGGTGGGTGTATCACATGCGGCCAAGAATTCGAGACCAGCCTGACCAACATGGCAAAACTGCGTCTCTATTAAAAACACACATGCAAACACACACAAAAATAGTCAGATGTGGTGGTGCACACCTGTAGTCCCAGCTACTCAGGAGGCTGAAGCAAGAGAATTGCTTGAACCTGGGAGGCGGAGTCTGCAGTGGGCCGAGATCACACCACTGCACTCCAGCCTGTGCAACAGAGCAAGACTCTGCCTCAAAAAAAAAAAAAGAAAGAATAAAAAAAATTAAAATGAACATATAATGTACAAATTAGACCAAAAATTAATTATAAAAAGCTTCCTAGAAAACATGAATTTTCAACTCTTGCTATGAGGTGGTGGATACAGTTGGTAAAGACCTTTCCTGGTCTCAGGGAGGTTTCTATGTGTCAGACAATGATTCTCTTTACACTTCTGACCCTAGTTTCCTTATCTTTGTAGATTAGTCTACTAGGTACACAATACATGGCCAAACAAGGATGATTTCAGCATTTTAAGAGTTATAATCTGCAATATGATACAACCTTCCTGGTGACTTCTAATCCCACTGAACATCAACCTCATTCAGCCAGCAGCCCCGCTGCTATGGTATTTTTCATTCTCTAGATTTTTGTCCTAATTATTTCACATGCTACTGGATGGCACTATACTTTTCCATTCATTAACTTTATTGGCTGCTGTCAGTTTCAGACCTTACGTACTGTGCTTCCTGGGCTAAATGTTAAAGAGTTAAAATAATCAAATCTCTTGCCATGCATGAAGCCGCCTTCACAGGATGACTTGCCAAAAAATGACCTAACTAACCATGTTTTTAATACCTCATTAATTTTACTTTTAATTTCTTCCAAGTGAAGCATAAAAAATGTTTACATATGCATATTTGAAATGAACAATAATAAGTGCTTCCTACCCCTTTTTTGCAATCAATGTTTCTATATCTTATGCCAAACGGAAATACATTCCAAATACTAGGACTCTGCTTTTCAGCAGTATTATATAGTGCCACTTATTTGCCAGATATTTATTTGTGACTGCTATTAAGCCTTCACTTGAACTCGCTATCACCTAGCCCTCATTGTACCTGTGTGAGGTTTTAGCTTCAATCGTGGCCACTTTATTACACTCTCTCCAGCAGCTCAGGAGCCCTTTGATCATTCCTGAAGTCTCACTGGAAGGGATACCTGCCTTTAGATTTAGTCTTTGTTAGCATTAGATATTTCAGTTAATTTCTATTTTTTATTATGTTCTTTATTTCCTTAAAGCAACAGCATTAAAACATTTCTGCCACACTAGATAGCAATTTTCTTTCTTTTTCACTTTGTCTTTCAAAAACCCCTATCTTGGATAGGTAAAATATTAATCTACAGTTTCCTGATAACCAAAACTGCATTTGGCTTCAGGAGGAGGGGTGACTATTAGCAGTCAACTGTATTCTTTCCCTGTTTTCTTATTCAAATAGAGCACTTCCTGTTTTGTTATACATCCAACAATCAGGCTAAAACTGTTGCCTTCCACTATGTTTATTTTCCTGATGTTTTGGGAAATTACACTGATAGATTATGTTCCTGAGCACCCTGCAGTTGTTTCTGCTCTTTAGAGTTGAATCACTACACCACTTCCCTGCAACTAGCCCCATTGTTTATTTTAAAGAAGGACAAAGAAAGCAATTTTTCTTCAGAATGAAAACCGTTTCTCCTCCAACTTGCTTTCCTCTATTTGACAGAATGCCATTGTGTAGCTACATGTTTAAACTGAATGGGTAGGCTAGGTTTTTCATCAATTCAGGAAGGAACCCCAAATCTACCACTTGCAGTCATCAATCTTATAGGTTTATGGATTTTCAGATAAATGATTAATCAGAAAGAACAAATTACTGTGAGTAAGAAAACATTCATTGAACAGCATGTATAGGTGTTAGGGACAAATAAAGCAGATACAGCACGATGGTGCCCAGTCTTTATTTATTTCCAAGATTCTAGAAAAATGTCAACTTCCAAAGGCTGCTGTCAATCAGAATATGAGTATGGCCTTTCAAAAAGAATTTTAAGTTGAACTTCAGTAATATTAGTTTCTAGCAGTTTTTCTCCTTAGAGGAGATTCTCTTAAGAAAGTGAAATTATATGTCTGCCTTCTCTGATTTCTGGAAGAAATTATGTTTCATAAGCATGCGCAAACCAAAATAGTCTTTACTCAGATACTAAACTTTAAGGTGGTGGTTTGTCTCAAACTTCTGCTTGAGATATTTGAGTATCTGGGGAGGCACCTAGCTGAAATTCGTATTTCTAGGGCCACATAACAAGAGATCATGATTGGGTGAAGCCCAGCACTCACTTTGCTAACTGCCAAAGTCCACAAGCAAACGTAGTGATTCTGGTGTAGGCAGTCCAGGGGGCCCCTGCTACAAAGGGGCACTTGGATGCTTCTCTTCTGAGGACCAGGATGTACAATGCAATTGCCAAACTAAGTCCTCTTTTGAATTCCCATTTCTCATCACCCTCCAAATGCAGCAGAATCTCAAGGCTTTTATGTTAACCCTTATATACCCCCATGTCAAAAGTACTTTTTCTCAAAGATAAACTTAAGAATTTCATGACTAACTTTGTCTCTCCTATCAAGCATTACAATTTGTATTAAACGTTTTTAAAGATGGTAACATCTCTCTTTTGTGCATGGCAGTAACACGCACGTTGTTGGGCCACTTTTTTCTAAATGTGCCTCATCTTAAGAAAGCCCAAAATGCCAATAGATGCATGGGAGTTGGCAGTCCTTACAAAGGTACACAGTAGTCTGTGTCAAGATGGAACATGTTAGTTGTTGACATGGTCCTAGTAGACAGAGGAAAGCTAGTCAACAAGAAGAAGAGACTGTGCAAGGCTATCCAGTAAGAACTGGAGATAAAAGCAGAGCTAGAGTTTTCATGTAAGCTATTGGGGTAAACAGAATTCAACTTATACAACATTTGTCAAGATTCGACCTGCATTAAAAAAATTTCTTTCAGATAAACAAGATAGTAGGCAACTCTTAGCTCTTATGATGCTTTGGTGATATAGATAAAGTCGCCCCTTCTAGGCAGACACAGCTGTCTGGGATCACTCCTGGGTGAGTGAAGTGCAGATTCAAATTCAGTCCCCTCTTTTCCCCTCAGCCTAACTCCTAATGCAAGACAATCAGCAAATCAGTCTCAACACATCTCCAAAGGACTCCCTTTTATGTATATTTACCTACTAGAAAAGGGGTATAAGACAATACTGTAAAATGATAGAAGGAAACATGTATTTCTACTAGATTCCATTGTTTCAAAAGATGTAAATACATTATCACAAGCCCTGACTTCCATCCCTGGGGAGAGGTCTATTTCTGTGGTTTTATTCTAAAACATTTCTTTTACTTTGAGACTAGGGGAGTTTTCCTGCATCCTCAGGTGTGATGGAGAAGTTGCAATATGCCGGCCTCCTCAGCCAGCTGCAGAGAGTAAAGGAGCAATCCCAGGTCATTAATCAAGCAATGGCAGAGCTAGCAACCATTCCCTACCTACGGGACATCAGTCAACAGGAGGCAGAATTGGTAAGTATTTTTCTTTGTTTAAGGGTTTCATAGGCCCAGCACCAACAGAAAAGTGATACAGTCTGGAAATAAAAAAAAAAACTGTGGCAATAAATGTAGTCTGAGGGCAAACTCCCCAACCCTCCTGAAGCATTCTCATGACAAAACTGAAAACTGTAGGAAGGTGTGTGTCTGGTTTTTATTTGCTCACATTAACTAGCTCCCATTATTACAGCAAAAACGTTGTGATGTGTAGAAACATAGAAAGGGGCTGGTTATTTACATTGTGTGTCAGGCTTCTGGTTTTTGGTAAAATGAGATTAATAAGCTCCAAGATATATTGATACATGATTCTCTTTTATGAAAAAGTGAGAGGACAAAAGAGTAATTATTGTATAGAAAAATGACCCTACAAAATCATCTTTAGAGTTTTCTCAATCACTTCTAGGGTTAAAATAGATAATTGGCAGTGCCAACACTAGTACCTTTAGATAAATCAACAAAAGTTGTTTATTTGAAAGGAAAATGTAGCTAGTCAACATAGATGGTTTTTTCTTTAACTGAATTGACAAGTTAATTCAGAAAACCAGACACTTTAGCCACACACAGACCCAGGCAAAAGCTAGTAGAAGGGATTCTCACAGAAATAATCTTCAGATAGATATGCATATTATAACCATAATTAATATCAGAAATGGTAGCACATCATTTGAAAAACAGTTTACTGAACAGTGTGTTGCCCATTCAAGGAAAGGTAAAATTTACTCCATATGGAGCTCCTAGTGTGTTGTAGGGAAAGGCCCTTTACTGTGAAGCTTTAATTGAGAGTAGCTGAAACTAATTATAGCTCCGAATTGAATTCACATAGTAATGATAAGAACAGCCCAAACTGATTACCTGTAATTTTCAGATAACTAAAGAAACCCTCCCTCTGTGAGCTTTTTAAGATTTAATCAAGAAATGAGCTGCCAACATTTATAACGTTCATCTAAACCAGCTAAAAGCATGTTAAATAAATACTGATATTCAGAGTAAGCATACAAAGTTGTATGACTAGCCAAATAATAAAACTATGCATACTAAAGATGAAAACTATGAAATAAGTCTATGAATCAAGGAATTACCAAGTCAAAACTGGCAATGATACTTTCTAAACCTTTATGTTTGCGTACAAAAGAATACTTTCTAAAAGGCTAAGTGTTTATCCTGCCATTCATAATGCACTCAGAAGTATAGTAAGTATAGAGCTTTCAAAGTGCATATTATGGCCAATTTTACATGATTAATGCTTCTCAGAGATAAGAGGAAGCAAAGAAAATGTTAATTTAAGAAGCCGGCAAAATGTTGATCCTGTCTTCCTGAAAAGCACATTCAAGATTTAAATGAAAAATACAGGGGAATTCTCTGCACTTAAGTCTTCTTAATCACACATCTATGGCTTTTTCGTTTTGTTTTGTTTTTGTTTTTTTACTGGAAATACTTAGTTTTCAAAATATACACAAAGGAGCCTCAAAGTAGCATTATTGACATGCCTTTCTAAAGTGTAATTTTTCTCTATTTGAAACCTTAGAAAATGAAAGTTCATTGGATATTCTTGTACTTATATGCCCAGCAGAAAAAAATTGAAATATATATGGACGTATATCTGTATGCCAAATATTAAAAAAGTATGTATCTTATAAGGTTTCATGACCTTCAATAATAGATTTTACTTTGCAACTTACAAAGAGAATTAATCCTAGTAATACCCTGTATGCTGCTATCTAAACAGTGACTGCTTAATAGAAGATTTTTGAGTGACTCAATTCTCTCTCTTCCTGCTTACACTCTGCAATATCTAAACCAAAGAAAGATTATCTAAGGGTCCATACTGTTTGATGCCATAGTGAACTGAACTGGTATTTTTTGAGAACTTTTTTTAACCTTTGACTATCACACGGCTTGATATAACTTCATTTCATTTTTGTGGTCACCTATGGACCATGCGTACAGGATCGTTTCACATTAGAGTACAGTAGGTGCCTGTTTGGGACAAAGGTTAGAATGTTTAAAACCTTTGAATGGGACCTAAAAATTTTTAAAAACTTGGCTCTTTTAAAATTTTAACAAAGAAAAGAATAGTAAAAGAAGTTAAATGAGCTAGATTCTTTAAGAGGCAATAAAATGGCACAACTGTAGTATTGTCCTCTGGTGAGCTTTTGCATGATGCCTAGAACTATGATACATTAGCCTCAGGAGAAAACGCTAAAACGCATTCATGTACTACATGCCGTTTCCCGAGAGAATTAACTACTGCCTTCATTCTTTACAACCCAAATCTGGTTTTCACAAAACATCAACACTTACTACATTAAAACCTATATGTTTTCTACAAATTTTCAAGAAGAATCTTTTCATTGTTTCAGTATTTTATATCTGCAATAATATTCAGCAATGACAAGCAAAGATGAGGTGGCAATATTCATTGTAGGAAAGATGAGTAATAAAATCATCAGCGTACAAATGATTTTTTAATTAGGTTTTAATCTGTGTATTTAGAGAAGTTACTTCTGTGTGAATTCCACACTGATAATTTTTATCTTGGTGCCACAGCTGCAGTCACTAATGGCAGATGCTATGGACACCCTTGAAGGAAGAAGAAACGATAATGAACGTGTGTGGAATACAATCCAAAAGGTAAAACTTTGAGCTGAAGGAAAAAGATCTATTATTCTCAAGGAAAATGTCCATCTTGGGTCAAATCTGTTTGGAGGATAAAAAGAAATCCAAGTTCTTTGGGCTGTTTTTTGTTTTTCTTTTTAAAAATAAATGCAGCTCTCTCCGTGGAAGTGTGACCAAAATCAAATATGGATTTATTTAATCTGCTTCTTTTCCAACAGACTGTGTTCATATGCTTTCATGATTTTTCTTCATTATCATGCTCATTTTCATATTCTATTTTCATTATCTGCGCCTTCGTTCTCGGTTTTGTAATTCTTTAAAGCCCTTTCATCAGTGTTTTAGTCCACTCCCCAACTATATTTCCACTTTTTTCACTTGAGGAATAATGACTACTTTTCAGGGAACTACAAAGAAACTAGCACGTTGATGTTTGTTGTAAAAGAGTAACATACTGGTTGTTAGAAATAGAGAACATCCCATCGTTGGCTACTGGGGTTTAAATTCAGGAAGTGCCGAGATGCACCTGGACCCAAGTACTCAGGAGACTTGTGTGACACAATAGGACCCTCTGAAAATGTGAAAGTTAGTAATCTTGGGTCTCCAGTCAAGCTCAAAGTAGTAAGTTCTGATTGATCAACTCCCCATTCATCTTCCTCCCATCATTGTAAGAACCCACCAGCAGAGACTGGCATCAGGAGATGTGAAACAAACAAAAGAACCTTCAGTTTAAAAGCCAACTCTAAGGGATTCTGGAGCATCTGAGGAAACACGTGTCTTTTGTAATGAACTCAGAGGCCCTGTGATATACAGTTGACCCTTGAACAACATGGTGGTTAGGAGCACAAAAATCTACATTTAGCTTTTGGCTCCCTAAAAACTTAACTACCAATAGCCTACTATTGACTGAAAGCCTTATGATAACATGAAGAGTTGATTCACACATATTGTATTGTATATATGTATTATATACTGTATTACAATAATGTAACCTAGAAAAAAAGAAAATATTATTAAGACAATCATAATGAAGAGAAAATATATTTACTATTCATTCAGTGGAAGTCGAGGTCTTCACCCTTGTTGTCTTCATGTCGAATTGACTGAGGAGGTGATTGGTCTTGCTGTCTCAGGAGTAGCAAAGGCAGAAGAAAATATACCTATAAATGGACCTACACATTTCAAACCCATGTTGCTCAAGAGTCCACTGTATGGACAAAAAACCAGAAATTGACTGTCAGCAAATATGTGTTGAATAGGTATCTACCATGCCGGAAAAAAAAAGTTAGATATTGGGAATATTGTGCTCAGCAAGACAGGCACAGCCCTTGCCTGTATGGTCCTTATAATCCACAAAGCTACTTATGGGCTAACTGAATATTACGGAATAAAGGGGATGTTCAATGATCTATGGAAATAAATGGCAGAATAGCCTTGTCTAGGTGGTCAGAAACACTGTCTCTAAGAAAATGATATTTACACACTGTTTAAAGAATGTGTAGTGGTTTTCCAGGTAAAAGGGGGTATTTCTAAACAGAGGGATCACTTTGTACCAAAAGTGTTTTTTTAAAAAAAGAATGGCACATTCAAAACTAACCAAAAAGTAAATAAGATATTTCAAAATGAAGTGCAGAGGCAAGAGAAATTACAGAAGGACTTCTAAATGAAGTTTGGATAGTTTTAGAGTACATTTAACTAGAAAATGTTTTTAGGACATCTTTAGGGCTGTGGTGGGGAGAAGAGATTGAGGGGCTGTAGAAATGCAGGGACGTCAGTGATAAAGTAGGGATCATAATCCCGGTGAGATATGCTGACGTCTTGGTTTAGGGTTGTGGACACAGAGAAGAAAAGAAGCAGATGGACCTAAGAAATATTCAGGAAGCCACATCTATAGGCCTTGTTCAACTGATGGGATCTGGGAGTTGAGAGAATAGAAATGGTTAAGAATGATGCCTAGATACTTGCTTCAGCAATTGAGCAGGGATAGGGAAAGGTTTGCTGGTGCCATTTACTAAAGAAGAAGATACTGTCATAGGAGCAGCTTTTGGCCAAGAATATAAATGCCTTTAGAGTTCAGTTGGGAGAAAGAAACCATGCCAGATATATGAATGGAAATTTAATATAAAGAATGGTTAACTAATTTATGAAGTTGTTAATTAGGTAACTGAAGAAGGAAAGGAGAACACTAAGTCATCACAAAGAAAACCATTAAAGAAAGCAACTACCATGTCTTAGGGCTGGGTAATCAAAGAGAAGTTGGAATGGCTAAAACTTAGAAACTTAGAGCAAGGACCCTGCTATGCCAAAACCTAGACCCCCCACTAGAAGGTGCCGCTCAGCAGGTAATGGTGTCCCTGAGGTTGGAGTCCTGAAGGGCTGGGACCCAAACCTCCAAGGAGGGACCACTAACCCACCGGAGCTGTGGGAAGTGATGGGGAGGTGGGTAGTAATGGATGTAGTTTGCAACTTTTGTAAAAACTAAATTTGGCTGCTACTGCAGAAAAGAAAGTATGTTTCTGATTGAAGGTTTGTTGATGAGATACTCCCAGGAACCCTAAAGCAGACAGAAGTAAACAAGAAGCAAAGAAGAAGCAATTCCCTTCTTTCTCCTCTAATGCCCTCTGATGATAGAATCTAACAGTTGACAAAAAAAGAAATGGAATTGCAGAGTCCTAGCCATATTTATCACAGGGCTGAGTATAGAAGAGCAGATTTGGAGTTGCAAGGCTATAGGTTAACAACTGGCACAAAAGTGCACCTATGTTCACATAGGGTGCTGGCAAGACATCCAACAGGAAATACAAAAGCCTTGGGTTCTGGATAAAAGACTGAATAAAGATAGATATTTCTTAGTCATTGGCAAATTGTCATTAGCTGAAATCATGGCTTAGAAAGAGTATAATAGAGTAAGGAGATAAGAGGGCCTTGAGAAGCACATTTCAAACTTAGGAGGAGAAGCCTATGACAGAGACTAAGAAGGACTGGCAAGAGGAATTAGAGATAGAGCAGCCAAACGCGGTCCTGATGAGACTCAAGCAATATAATCACACGTCTCTGTTGGTTCTAGAAATAGTTGTTTAGAACAGGGGTCAACAAACTACAGTCTGCAGGTCAAATCTAGCATATTACCTATTTTTGTCAATAAAGTTGATTTCACACAGCCATGCCATTTATTTACATGTTATCTAAGTCAACTTGACTGAGTTAAGTAGTTGCCACAAAAACTATAATAACGCACAAACCCTAAAATATTTACTATCTAGCACCATCAAAAACATTTGCTGGCTGGGCACAGTGGCTCATGCCTATAACCCCAGCACTTTGGGAGGCTGAGGCAGGCGGATCACGAGGTCAGGAGTTCGAGACCAGCCTGACCAACATGGTGAAACTCCATCTCTACTAAAATTACAAAAGTTAGCCAGGTGTGGTGGCGGGTGCCTGTAATCCCAGCTACTCAGGAGGTGAGGCAGCAGAATCACTTGAACCCGGGGGATAGAGGTTGCAGTGAGCCAAGATCGTACCACTACACTTCAGCCTGACAGAGTGAGACTCCATCTCAGGAAAAAAAAAAAAAAAGTATTTGCTGTACTCTGGTGTAGAGCGTTACCTCTCCCCCCAAAAATTGCATTTGTACAGTAAATATTTGTATTTACAAATCCAAATGGTAATAGAACAATAATCCAATTATCACCTTCTAGGGACCAGCTGAAAAGATACAATAAGGATTGACATGACATCTGTCTCTATCGTGTAAACAACAACTAATTTCACCTCACTTGAAAGATCCTTGATACCCATGTTCATAGGAGCACATCCTATGATGGATTTGCCACTATTTTGCCACTATTGCAGTTGTTATCTATTGCTGTGTTACAAACCACTCCAAATGTAGCAGTTTAAAACAACAATTCAAGATCAGACTCCTGTAGGTGGCTCTTACTCAATGCCTCTCATTCAGTTTAGTCAAATGGCTTCCATGCATGGGGCTGGAGTCATCTGAAGGCTAAGATGGACTGAACTCCAAGATGGTTCGCTCACATGGCTTACAGTTGACACTAATCCGCTGAGGCAGTTGACTGGAGTACCTAACCATGGCCTCTCTATGTGAATTAGGCTTTAAACAGTGTGGCAAAATAGTGGCAAATCCATCACAGAATGTGCTCCTATGAACTGGGTTTCAAGAAGGGGAGTATTTTAAGAGAAAGGAAGTAGAAACCATCAGTCCTCTTAAAGGGTAAGCCTAGAACTTGCACAGCAAATCCCATCACATTCTACTCATCAAAGCAGTCACAGGCCAGCTTATGTTCCAAGAGTTGGAGGAATCAATCCACCTCCTCTCAGTGAAGGAGTAATATGTGCATTCAATGAGAGAATAAAATGATGGCACCATCTCGGAAACAATGTACAGTAGCAGGACTGTGACTGTGTGTCCCAGGCTAGAAATCATACATTCAAGCAAGCAGGAGGATAGTAAAGTCAAGGCCTCCAAGGCTGAAACACAGTACAGCCACTCTACCCAACCACTGGGTATCTAGAAAGGCTCACTGGTGAGCAGCCAATCTTTCCAAATTAAAAGCCCTGATAATGATCATCACTTTCTAAATGAGAGGTCTTCAGGAAGATGTGAATGGGAAGGAACAAGGTGCCAAATTTTTCCCAAGGGCTTTTAATTTGGTTAATGTGATTCTACAAAAGATGATCGTATCACTTTCAGACAATTCCGGTAGCAAGTAAGTAATTTCCTTTTACTGCTACAGAGTTAATTTGCGTGTGCAGAAAAAAAAAATAATTTAAAAAAAAAAAACCTAATTGTACAAGCTACACTGTGTTCTGAGCCCAGTAGAAGTTGATATCAGCATCATCACCTCTGAGATCTGTTATCTGTAATAGAAACAGCTGTTGTACCTAATGAAAACACTTGAAATTTTCATCTGAAGCAGCAGAATTATAGCAGAACCTCCTAGTTCCACATAGTTAAAGGGTCTGTCAGAATCCCCATTACCTAACACAATTTTCAGGGCTCTACTTTGTTATAGGTCTATAAAAAGCGAATCAAGATGAAATCTGATTCATGAAAGCTGACCTCCTGTCTACATTCTGTTTTCTTTGAAGTTTCTCTAAGAGCCCAGAAAGAGAGGGAATGAAACAAATGTATTTTCTCCTGATTCACCAGAATGGAAATACATTCTTTACAGAGTTTTAGGAAAGTGGTTGTTGTTTTGGTTTGGCTTTGCAGAGTATTTCCTAACGATTAACTCAAGAAAGATAGATGCCTATAGGTTTAGCAATTCAAACATAAAATTACCAGGTTATGATTAAAAAAAAAAAAAAGGTAAATTTTAATGTGTTGGAAAGTCCCCTGCCACAGCATATTTAATTAAGGATAGAACATTTGCTTAGTTTTGTTAAATAACTAAAACACCTGAGGAAACATATTCTTTTGAACATCCCACAAATCCTATTGACACTTTGCTCATTTATGTACTCATCACACATTTACCGGTACCTCCTCTGTGTCAGTCGTCATTCTAGACACTGGAGAAACAGCTGTGAACAAGTGTGCCCTCATAATGTTTACACTGTACTGAAGTAGGCAAACACTGCCTAAAGAAATACAGGATATGTTATAAAGTAGTGAATGCCCCATCGGAGAGAAAGCACAATAGGAAAATGGAAAGTGCCAGAGGAGAGAGCATATCATGCAAATATCAGGTGAAAAACATCCCAAGTAAAGAAAATAGCACATGTGAAACCTGAGATTGGGCCGGGCACAGTGGCTCACGCCTGTAATACCAACACTTTGGGAGGCCGAGGCGGCGGCTCACCTAAGGTCAGGAGTTCCAGACCAGCCTGGCTAACGTGGTGGAACCCTGTTTCTACTAAAAATACAAAAAAATTAGCCAGGCATGGTGGCACGCACCCAGCTACTCAGGAGGCTGAGGCAGAATAATCGCTTGAACCCGGGAGGCGGAGGTTGCAGTGAGCCAAGATCACGCCATTGTACTCCAGCTTGGGTGACAGAGCGAGACTCCGTCTCAAAAAAACAAAACAAAACAAAAAACACCAAACCTGAGATTGGAGTGTGCCAAAATGCACAAGGAACAGCAAACAGGGTAGGGTAAAAAGCTGAATGAGTGAGAGTAGTAAGAGATGAAGTGAGAGGGGACATAATGCTTTGCAAAGAAGCACTCTAATCTGTTAAGTTGGAGATAGATTGAAGAAGGCAAGAATGGAAGCAGGGAAATGAGTTAGTCGGTTATTGCAGTGAGAGCAAAATGGTGGCTTAACCCTTGAACCCAGTGGTAGGAGTGGAGGTAAGAAGTCATCTATTCAGAAGGGCAAAGGCTGATTTAGAGGGAGACTAGTAAAAGAAAACATGAACAAAATAAAACAAGAAAACCCTGACCTAGCATTTTGGAGACTGGGTCAGTCATAAATTAAATCAGAAGCCACTTCCTTTCTCTGGTCCTCGGTGTTCTCATGTGTAAAATAAGGATATTGGGCTGGATGATTCTAAGTGCCCTTGCAGCTCTGATTGAACAGGTCTTTTGAAAATCAGATCATCAAATAAAAGGATAGGAGTTAATATTTTATGAGCTCTTAGTAGGGACCCAAACTCTCCTATTTACTTTACATATACCAAACTCATAATCCTCACGAGAGGTAAAAAGTATAATGTATTAAAAAGAGAAGTTTAGCAGTTTGCCTAAAGTCACACAGCCAGTAAAGGGAGCTAGCAAACGATCTGACCCCGGGGACCTAAACTCTTTCTCGATCAAAGTCCAGGTTTTGTGCTGCCTGAAAAGGCCTGAGTGACTAGCATTGTTGTCTGTATAGTTGAACATTCAGGTGTGAGGCCCTCCAACCAAAGTAGAATTTAGCTATAAACCAGCCCAGTTTGTCTTCAGTTCTCAAAATAAAGTTCTTTCAATCTGAGCTAAAGAGTCACTGAGGAATTTGTGCTTAGTCCACCTCTGTAACTCACTTGTATAGGATCCTCCATCTTTGTTCCTTAGTTTTCCATCTATATCCAGAAAGAATACAGAGCCTAAATCTGGAAGTCCTTAACCATTAATTCAGCTTGCATTCGTGGGACAGCGGGCAAGTCATAGCCTTCTGAGAAGCATGATGTGTCCTTACCCACACCACTTTTAGATCCCATGATTTTCTGTTACCATTGAATCCCAAGGTCCCTTGGAGTTTTAAGAACTAGGCTTAAAGTAAATAGAAAAAGGATTCTTAAAAAAAAAAAAGTACCAACTGTTAAGTTGGAACACTTCTATTTCTTCTTGTCATAGAATCAAACAGCTAAGCAACACACTGTCTGCAACTAAGAAGAAAAAGTTATTTGCTCTTCATTTATAAAGCCTAAACCTGGCACTGAGAAGATCAGCATTTAACACGACATAAAGTATTGTCTTGTTCTGCTATGGCTCTGGATCACTGATTGAAAACTAAATGAGGAAAATAAAACTTTGTTACGTTAAAAGTAATGAGAAAAGTGCTCCAGCATATACTTTCGGACCTGTGAGTTTTCCTGAGGAGAAATGCCACTTTAAAATTTCATCTAATATAATATAGTACCTTCTAAGCTTCGGTGAATCCAACAAACAGAGTATAGGTAGATCTCTTTAAACCATCCATATGAATTTATTCAAAATTATTTTACTGCTTGTGTTCCTTTTAACCTCAAAATCTTAACTTATGAATCATACTCATTGTGATCATACAGAAATGGCATTCATTGATATACTAATTTGGTCTTTTCAGATGAAAATGTGATGGAGTTACATGTTACTTAGCAACTCTGTTCTGTTCAAGACTGTTGATGTAGGCAAAGCAAACAGGAGAGAACACAAATTTGGGAAATGGGGCAGGGGCAGTTGGTTGAGAAGGTAGAGGGAAGAGCAAATTGGAACGTGTTATTTACTTTCCATATCAGTATTTAAACCCAAATCCTTCCAGAAACTCTTCTGAGAGAGATTGTACACGTGACACTATCATTCATCGGCCAGTCATTTGGGCTGATACGTGGCTAGGTTGGTACTTCTGAGAGTACTGCTGTCTTTTCAAAGATTCAGCAGCCATACCATTCATTTGCAAAGCAGTTTTTCCAGCAGTCAGCCTTTTCCTGTGTGTCTTGTTCTTTAAGGAGTCTCTGCAGATTTATTGCAATTTGATTGTGAATCTTCTTGCTTTTGGTTATGGGCTTCCTCATTAGCATATCCCCAAATTCCTTTACAGTGTGTGTGCTCCAAGCACTGCTAAGCAGTTCTGTCCAAGGCGTAGTGCAGATCGTGCAGGGAAAGAAACCTAAGTGCTTTTACTGCTGATCACGCTGGGGAGGAGAGGAAAGGTTCCGAGGACAAGCAGGGAGGGAGACAAGGCCCAAGGGGCTGAAAGAGGCCAGGTTCCTGGGACAAACGAATCTGTGTCAATGGCATCCAGGCCAGCAACTGCAGTGGAAGAGCCTTAACTAAAGTCCTGGCAGAGCCTCGTGATTGTGGTCAGAAGCTAAATCCTGGAGCAATCGGACCCGGGAAGGGAGGACCTCATTTTCAGATGTTTACAGAGCAAAGCCCAAGCCTCGCCTGCAGAATGGAGAAAGCCGAAAGCCTTGGTCTGGCCATCTTTCCCACCACAGTGCGATGCTCCAAATCTAGATGGTGAACTTCAATTATTATTTAAACCAACATCTTTCTCCTCTAACTTCAAGGGAAAAGTATAAGGTTAATAGGTAAAACATTTTCAGCAGCTGCATTTCCTAATCACCCACTTCCCACCTGTGCTTGGCCTTGCCTCCAAAACTGGAAACACCTCTTTTAAGTGCTTTGTTGGCTGAAAATACTGTCTTCTAAAACTTTGATGATTTGGCAGAAAACCTCTGCAGCAGAAGTATTTCTGTGCAGGTGTCAAATCGTGGCATAGCCCTCATCTAGGAAGCATGTATCCAGGAGCTTGGCCACTTTTAAACAAGAATTTATCAAGGGGCAGACAAAGCTAATCTGCCACCATTCACATGTACCTAATAAAATATTGTGTTACCACACAAATTATCAAACTATGTTAGTTTGTCTGAAGCTTGCTTTTTAATAACTATCACAATTGGAACAAGCTATAGAAAAATGTATTTCAGATAATTAATGATGATGACAGATGTTATCAGTTTTTATTCCTGATGTCTTAGTGTGTGCCAAGCATTTCAATATATTATCACATTTAATATGATTGCAACAACCCTATAAGAGAGACGTCTCTCTTGAAAGATGAGGAAAAATAGCTGTGTAGAATTAAAAAAACAAGTCCGACTTTGTAGTGACAGGGTTTAGTTTTGAATCAGATTTGTTTGGGTCAAAGGCTTGTTCTTAATTGTTAGCTCGCACGCTTATATTAAACCAAACAAAGCTGCCACAAGTCAATGGCACAAAGAACACTGCCTGACCTAAGTTCAGATTCCGTAAGACAGCCAATGAGACAACCTTTGAGTCTGCTTTTTGGCAGGGAATCCTTTGTTCATCACTAGGTCACAGCTTGCTGCCCATCTGGCGACTTGCCCACACTGCTTCGTGGTAGCTGCCTAACCCACTGCACTTCCCTGAGTCATGATGCTCTTACTGTCCTCCCTTACCATCCTTCCCTTTGTAGACATATCATGTTAAGGTTTGCTTTGGTAGCTCACTATTTTCCCTCTTTCTGCAACTTCAGAACTTCAAGGAAACAGCTTAGAAGTCTAGACATTTCTGCAGTCTACTTACTGTTGCCCTGAGGGTCACCCTCTGGTGAATAATCTGAATTATCATCTGCAAATGCATTAGGCTTTCAGTGAAAACACAATTTTATAAGCATATATTGCCATAACCCCTCCAAGTTTTACCATCACAGCACAGGGGATCTTGAGGCTGGAAGTGGACCAACACAAAGTCTACCACCTCCACTTCCTGAGCACTTTCTCTTCCTGATCCACTTATGAGCTAATTTATGGAAGTGACTAAAACAGAAATTGGAAATGCTCATATTAGTCCAAACCTATTAGAGGAGTTTTATCTTTGCAAAAGTTTTTCAAAATACATCTTTCAAAATTTCAGTGTGATATTCTGAATATCACAGGAGTGGAGGAGTGGAATATCAGAGGAGTGGAAACATATATCTCAATTGTATTTTGAACTGAAGAGTAAGTTTGTAGTTCCTTCTATACATTGCTTCCTTTAAATTACTAAAAGTGTCTTCTTTGCTTGGCAGCCCAGCATTTTATTGCCTGTCTTTCATACATTAAGTTTTGCAATCCTTTATAATTCTGGAGAATAACAGAATAACAGCTTATACCACTGGTAGCTAAATGAACCATAGGACATCTTCCATTCTGTATTGAAAGTGGGATTAATATGGAGTTCAGAGCAATTGACTTGTAGCTCATTCAGTCATTTATAGTGTACTCATTATACCTTTCATCTTTGGGAGAAGGGCAAAAATAAAAGTGCCTGTACATGCAGCTCTAAAGGAAGATATGGATCATTTATCCTTCTGATTATGATTTTCTTAAAATGATACCTGTGGAGAAGGGGACAAGACTGGAATCTAAAACACACACAAATTCCACAGCAAAATATACCCATGTCTCTCAGCATCATCAAAACTGAATTAAACTAATGTGTACTCTACCAAAATGACTTTCTGCTGGAGAATAGACTCTGGAGAGGAACATGAGAGGACTAGTGAGGAGTGTGGACATAGTGGACATATGTTGGAGAGATCCTAACTTAGATGTAGAATAAAGTAAGACCTATCTCTTATTACAAGAAATTTGAAAGGCTTTTAACTTCCAAAGACCTCTTATGGAAAGAAGCCCCTTCAGCTGTACAATAGGTGATTCACTTTATCACATTGATAAAGGTATCTAGAAGCAACTGGTCAAACTGATTTGAGAAATGAAAGCACATCTTCCTAAGGCACAGGGGTCAAAATCATTTTTTTAAAAACCTGTGATAGAGTATTTCTACTTTGAAGAATATGGAGCAGATGTGCTTTCCCCCATTCACCCCATTACATACAATTAAAATTCCTAGGTATGGCTGGGCATGGTGGCTCATGCCTGTAATCCCAGCACTTTGGGAGGCCAAGGTGGGCAGATCACCTGAGGTCAGGAGTTCGAGGCCAGCCTGGCCAACATAGAGTGAAACCCCATCTCTACTAAAAAAATACAAAAATTAGCTGGGTGTGGTGGCACATGCCTGTAGTTCCAGCTACTTGGGAAGCTGAGGCAGGAGAATCACTTGAATCCAGGAGGTGGAGGTTCCAGTGAGCCGAGATCATGCCACAGAACTCCAGTCTGGGTGACAGACCAAGACTCCATCTCTCAAAAACAAAAAAACAAGGTATCCCAATCTTCCTATCCTAATAGGGTAGTGTCAGAGAAGAACAAATAGGGAGTCTAGACTTTTATCCCCAATAGGAAGTAAATCTCTCCTTTTCCTTCCCCATTCTTGCTGGTATGGTGTTGGATGAGACCTGGTAGAAAGTCAGGATTTTTAGCACCCAGCAATGGTAGTGAGTCTTCTCCCACAATGTCGTGTCAGTGAAAGCCATGTGGGAAACAGTGATAAAACATTCCTACCCTCCAAACCACGAAGGTATCAGTGGAAACCCAGTGAGGAGCTTGAACTCCCATCCCCAACCAGAAGTAATGAGAAGCCTCTCCATCAGGTGTTATGGAGGGTGAATTGGGAACCTGAACTTCTGTTTCCACGTGGAAGTAATGAGGCAGATCCCTCGTAACAAAATGCCCAAAATGTCCAGACTTAAAAGATCACTCATCATACCAAGAACTGGAAAGATCTCGAACTGAATGAAGAGAGATAATCAATGACTGCCAAAACAGAGATGTCAAATATATTAGAATTATTGACATTTTAGGCCGGGTGTAATGGTTCATGCCTGTAATCTCAACACTTTGGGAGGCCAAGGCAGGCAGATCACTTGAGACCAGGAGTTTGAGACCAGCCTGGCCATCATGGCAAAACTCCATCTTTACCAAAAATACAAAAATTAACAAGGCATGGTGGCACATGCCTGTAATCCCAGCTACTCAGGAGACTGAGGCAGGAGAATCGCTTGAACCCCGGAGGTGGAGGTTGCAATGAGGCGAGATCTTGTCATTGTACTCCAGCCTGGGCAATAGAGCGAGGCTCTGTCTCAAAAAAGGAAGAATTATCTGACATTTTAAAGCAGGCATTATAAAAATGCTTTAATGAGCAATTACAAACACATTTAAGTGAGAAAAATAGTCACAGCAAATAAACAGGAAGTATCAGCAAAGAAAGAGGAAGTATAAAGAAAAACTAAATAGAAATTTTAGAACTGAAAAAAAAATAACAAACAAAAAATGTATTGGATGGACTCAATAGCAGAATGAAAGGGACAGAGGAAACAATCAGTGAAAGAACGATAGGACAATAAAAATTACCCAATCTTAGGCCAGGCACGGTGGCTTATGCCTGAATCCCAGCACTTTGGGAGGATGAGGCGGGCAGATCATGAGGTCAGGAGTTCGAGTCCAGCCTGGCCAACATAGTGAAACCCCATCTCTACCAAAAATACTAAAAATTAGCTGGGCATGGTGGCATGTGCCTGTAATCCCAGCTACTCAGGAGGCTGAGGGAGAATTGATTGAATCCAGGAGGCAGAGGTTGCAGTGAGCCGAGATCACACCATTGCACCCAAGCCCAGGTGACAGTGTGAGACTCCACCTCAAAAAAAAAAAAAAAAAAATTGCCTATTCTTAACAACAAAGAAAAAATAAACTAAAAAAAAGCCTCTAGGGTCTGTAAGACTGTAACAACAGATCTAACATCCATGATATCAGAGTTTCAGAGGAAGAGTAAGAGCAGGCAGGATGAAAAAAGTTCTCAAAGAAATAATGGTTGAAAACTTCCCAAATTTGGCAAAAGACAAAACTATAAATTTAAGAAGTTCAGTGGATGTCAACTAGGATAAGCCCAAAGAAATTCATACTAGGATATATCATAGTCAAACTTCTGAAGACTATTAGCAAAAATATCTTAAAAGCAGCAAGAGGGAAATGATGCCTTATCCATACGAAAAAATAAATGACAATGGCTTTCTCATAAGAGACTATGGAGGCCAGTGGGAAGTGGCATAATATTTTTCAAGCACGAAAAGAAAAGAATTACCAATCCAATGCAAACATCTTTCAGGAATAAGGAAGAAATTAAGACATTCTCAGATGAAGGAAAACTGAGAGAATTCATCATCAGAAAACCTACTCCAAAAGAAGAGTTAAATAAAGTTTTCTGAATAGAAAGGAATCAAAAGAAACACCTAGAAATATCAAAAAGGCTGAAAGAACACAGTAAGTAAAAGTATGACTAAAAATTATACACTTTTCTTCTCCTCTTCATCATATTTGGTGGGGAAAGCAAAAATAATAACATTGCTTAATGTAGTTCTCAATTTATATAAAGGATTTAAGATAATTATAAATCGGAGAGGGTGAAGAGACAAAGAAAGAAATGATTCTATACTTCAAATTTAAAATGAACACACATACATATTTTACATACACACATATAATGTAATATCTAGAGCAAATACTTAAAAAGCTATACAAAAGATATATCAAAAACTCTGGTTAAGTCAAAATGGAATTCTAAAAACTGTTTAAGTAACCTCAGAAAGGTAGGGTGATAAAACAGAAGCAACAACCAAAGAAAATAAAAATAAAATGGCAGACTAAGGTCTAACATACCAATAATTACACTAAATTTAAGTGGCCTAAATACACTAATTGAAAGATAGAGACTGGCAAAATATTCAGAATATGACCCAAATATTCTGTCTACAAACTCACTTCAAATGTGATGACATAGAAAGTTTAAGGGTTAAAAGATATAAAAAGAAATATCATGTAAACTTTAACAAAAGGAAAGTAGTAGTGGTTATATTAGTATCAGACAAAGGAGACTTCAAGCAAAGAAAGTTACCAGAGACAGGGAGGGATATGATATTCTATAACAATAAAAGTATCAATCCACCAAAAAGACAAAGCAATTCTAAGTGTGTATGCACAAACAACAGGGTCTGCAAAATATATGAAGCAAAAATCGATGGGACTAAACGAAAAATAGACATGTCCACAATTATAGATGGAGATTTCAACTGCCCTTTCTCAACAACTGATAGAACAACTAAACAGAAAATCAACAAGAATATACAATAACCCAATAACACCGTCAAGCAACAGAATCTAATCAACATTTATGTGCCCATGGAACATGCACCAAAATAAATGCTATTCTGGATCATAACAAACTTAAACAAATTTCTAAAAACTGAAATCATAAAGAATGTGTTCTACAACTGCAATGGATGCAAACTAGAAGTCAATAACAGAAAAATCTCCAAATACTTGGATAGTTCATGGATCAAAAATGAAGTCTCAAGGGAAATATAAGAATATATTGAACTGAATAAAAATGAAAATATAACATATCAAAATTTGTGGGATACAGGTAAAAGAGCAATGAGAGAAAAATTCATAGCACTAAATGCATATATTATAAAAGAAGAAACTATCTCAAATCAATAACTCAAGTCTAAGTTCAAAAACCTAGAAAAAGAAGGGCAAAATAAATACAAAGCAAGCAGAAGGAAGAAAACAATAAGGATTAAACTAGCAATCAATGGAAATGAAAACAGAAAAATAGAGAAAACCAATGCCACAAAGAAGTGGTTCTTTGAACGGGTTAGTAAAATTAAAAAAAAAAAAAAATCTAGCAAGACTAATGAATAAAAAAGGGAGAAGACACAAATCACCAATACCAGGAATGAAATGGAACATCACTACAGATGCTGCAGACAGTAAAAGGATAAGAGAATCTTTAGAACAATTCTACATATATAAATTTGACAACTTTGATGACATATGCCAATTCCTGAAAAAACATGCTACCACCACTCACCCAATATAAAATAGTTTCATTAACCCTCTAACTATTCATAATTATAAACACCCCAGAAATCTCCAAGCCTAGATGGTTTCACTGGATGATTCTGCCACACATTTAAAGAATTAACACCAATTCTACAGTTTCTTTCAGAGAATACAAGAGTAGCAAAGCCTTCCCAATTCATGTTATAAAACTAGTATTATCCTAATACCAAATCAGACAAAAATAGTACCAAAAAAATTTACAAACCAATAGCTCTCTTAAATATAGAGGCAAAAATCTTAATATTATTAACAAATAGAAATTAGCAATATGTTTAAAATTACATACCATAACTAACTGGGATTTATCCCATAGATGCAAGGATGTTTGAATATTTCAAAATCAGTACAATCTACCATATAAACAGATTACACAAGAAAAATTACAAGATTATATAAATTGATGCAGAAAAAACATTGGACAAAATTGACACGCATTTATGATTTTAAAAATACTCAGAAAACTAGAGATAAAGGGGAACCTCCTCAAATTGTTAAAGAGCATCTCCAAAAATTCTACAGTTAACATTACACTTAATAGTGAAAGAATAAAATCTTTCCCTCTAAAATCAGGAAGAGGGAAAGGATATTAGCTTCCACCGCTCTTAATCAACATAGCGCTGGAAATACTAGCCATGGCATTAAGGCACAAAAAGGAAACAAAAGGCATGTAAAACAGAAAGAAAGAAAGAAATCTGCCCTTCCCTATTTGCAGATAACATAATTGTCTACATAAAAATCCCCCCCAAAAAATGAGTTCAGCAACATTGCAAGATACAAAACAAATGTACAAAACTCAGTTGTATTTTTATGTAATAGCAGTGATCAGGGACACTAAAATTTAAGACAGTATTATTTACAATTACTCAAACAAATGAAATACTTTGGTGTGAATCTAGCAAAACATCTACAGGACTTGTATGCCTAAAATTACAAAACAGTGATGAAAGAAATCAAAGCTCTAAATAAATGGAGAGATACACCATGTTTATGGATTGAAAGATCTGACATAATATAGACATTGAACTCTCAAATTTGATATACAAGACTTTTTATATAGCTTCAGTAATCAAGAATTTGTGTACTGGTGGATTAACACAAAGCTCAATGGAACAGAATAGAGAACCCAGAAATAAACCCATATATCCTCTGCTGATTTTTTTTTATAAAGGAGTAAGAGCAATTCAGTGGAACAAAAATAGCATTTTCAACAAATGATGCTGGAACATTTACACATCTGTAGACCAAAAATAAAAGAAAACCAAAACACAGCCTTGACCTAATCCTTATACTTCACACAAAAATTAACTCAAATTAGGTCATAGACTTAAATGCAAAATATAAAACTATAAAACTTCTACAAAACAACAGGAAAAATCTATGGGATTTTGGTCTATGCAAACTTCTTAGACTTGACACCAAAAGCACAATCCATAAAAGTTTAATTTATAAATTAGACTTCATCAAAATTAAAAATTTTATCTGTGGAAGGACTCTGTTTAAAAAAAAAAAAAAAAAAAAAAAAAGGATGATAAAAAAGCTCAGCATGAGAGAAAATACTTGCAAACCCCACATCCAACAAAAGACTAATCTATATACAGATTCTATAAAGAGCTCTCAAAATTCAGGAGTAAAAAAACCAGTCTAATTCGAAAATGACAAAAGATATGAACAGACATTCACCAGAGTGAATGACAAGTGAGCATGTTAAAACATGTTCAACATCACTAGCCATTAAGGAAATGCAAATTAAAACCACAATGAGATGTCACTACACACCTATTAAAATGGCTAAAATGAGCAATAATGACAATACTAAATGCTGGTAAGGACACAGATTAGACACAAATTAGATCACTAATACATTACTAATGTGATGTAAAATGGCACAACCACTGTGGAAAATAACATGACAGTTTCGGGCGCGGTGGCTCACGCCTGTAATCCCAGCACTTTGGGAGGCCAAGGCGGGCAGACCACGAGGTCAGGAGATCGAGACCATCCTGGATAACACGGTGAAACCCCCTCTCTACTAAAAAATACAGAAAATTAGCTAGGTGTAGTGGTGGGCACCTTTAGTCCCAGTTACTCGGGAGGCTGAGGCGGGAGAATGGTGTGAACCTGAGAGGTGGAGGTTGCGGTGAGCAGGAGATCGCGCCACTGCACTCCAGCCTGGGTGACAGAGTGAGACTCCATCTCAAAAATAAATAAATAAATAAATAAAACTAAATATAACCTAGGGATAACATCACTATTATAAAGCCTAAGATCAGTGCTTGAGATATTTGGCAGATGCTGCACCTGATCAGCTGGCACCACCCGGACAGATAAACGGGCTCATCTGACCTTGTGGCCTCCACCCTGAACTGACTCAGCACCAGACAGCTTCGACTCCCTTTGATTTCATTTCCAATCCAACCAATCAGCACTACTGAAAAAAAAAAAATTAAATATGCAGCTCCCATATAACCTAGAAATTGCCCTCCTGGGCTTTTATCCCAGAAAAATAAAGTCTTATGTTCAAACAAAGACCTGTATACAAATGTTTATAACTTATTTTACAATAGCCCAAATTATTGTAACTTATTTTACAATAACCCCAAACTGGAAATAATCTAACTATCCTTTAAAGCATGAATGGTTAAACAAACTGGTTAATTCATACCATGGAATATTAGTCAGTGATAAAAAGAAATAAACCATGGATACAACAACCTGAATAAATCTCCAGAGAAGTGTAGAGTTATATACTATATAATTCCATTTAGATAACCTTCTTGCAATAACAAAATTCTATAAATGAAGAACCTATGGCCAGGCACGGTGGCTCACTTCTAATCCCAGCACTTTGGGAGGCTGATACAGGCGGATCACTTGAGGCCAGGAGTTCGAGACCAGCCTGAGCAACATAGCAAAACCCTGTCTCCACCAAAAATACAAAAACTAGCCTACTGTGGTGGCACATGCCTGTAATCCCAGCTACTCAGGATGCTGAGGCAAGAGAATCACTTGAACCCAAGAGGCAGAGGTTACTGTGAGCCGAGACTATGCCGATTGGGTGACAGAGCGAGCCTGTCTCAAAAAAAAAAAAAAAAAAAAGAACTTACTATTGTATTAGTGGTTGCCAGGGCTTAAGAAGAAGTTAGGGACCAGGAGGAAAACAGATGGCTATAAAAAGGCAACATGAGAGATCTTTGTGGTAATAGAACTGTTCCGTGTCTTGACTGAATCAATGTCAATATCCTGGCTGTAGTATTCTACAGTTTTGCAAGATATTACCACTGACGGACACTGGGTAAAAATTACGCTGGGTCTTACTGAGTTACTTTTTACTGATGTGTGTGAATCCTCAATTATCTCAAAACAAAAGTTTAATTTAATAATATATATTCAAACCTTCAGATAAATCTTACCAAAATGAACTTTTTTAAAACTATGATACATGGTACCTCAGCCTGTTCAGGCTGATATAATAAAATGCCATAGATTGGGTAGCTTATGAACAACAGAAATTTATTTTTCATCATTCTAGAGGCTGGAAAATCAAGGCAGTGGCAGACTCAGTGTCCACTGAAGGCCCCTTTTCTGGTTCATAGATGGTGCCTTCTAGCTGTGACTTCACATGGTGGACAGACCAACAATTTCCCTTGGGCCTCTTTTCATAAGGGCACTAATGCCATTCACGAGAGCTCCATTCTTATGACCTAATCACCTCCCAAAGATCTTACATTCTAATACTATCACTTTGGGAGTTAGAATTTCAACATATGAATTTGGGGGCACATAGACATTCAGACTATAACACATAGTTTCCTGGACTATCTGATAGCAAAATTTCATAAGCGTTTCTAATTCTATATTAAACACACTGAAAAGACTTATCATTATGGGTATTTTCAAGAGTTGGTGATACAGTTTGGCATTTTTTTTTTTTTGCGTGTTTTATAAAATCTCACGGGTAGGTACCCCAGATTTTTATGTTACACTCTTATGACAAAAAACTAAATAATATACCAAATTCACTAAATGAAAAAGGAAAAACTTAGGGGCTTGTCTGTCTGTTTGAATACTAGCCCAAAGCTAAAGGAAACTGCTGTATTATGAATAGTGGAAACAACTCCGTTTCAGAAACTAAGTTTATTTTAGAAATTAATTTCAAGCCTATTTGAAAACAACTGTAATTCTAATAAGAATTAAAATTCAAACCATTTTGGATGATAAATATTTAAAAGCTTTTGGTCTGGAAATAAAACTGAAACAGAGCAAAGAAACTAATGTTATCAAATCCACTGTGGTGGGGTGAAATGTCTGTTTTGCCGAGAGGATTTTGGTCCAAACTGCTAATCACTGAAACACATTCCCATTCTGTAACTACCACTATAGTCATATAAGCCTGATATTTATTCCTGATGAATTTTATTCCTATTTCCTCAACTTTCTTCTTTAAAAAAATCTTTTAAAGCTTTAATTAAAAAAATTATTTGAGCACTCAATTCCTAAGGCATGAACATGTGCAAGCAAACCCATATAAACACACCTAATCCTCTCTCCTTGATTCAGACTACATGAAATTTAATAGGAAGCCTAAATTCAAGCCCAGCATCTTCCTTCTCAGTATAATTTACTTGTTCATTCATGTTTGAGATCAACTTCTTCTCACAGCCATTACTGGCAAGAGAGAAGCCTGGTTCCCAAGGTATACACTACGCCTGTGCCAAGGGGCATCAACCAAGTAGGGAACATCAGTGGGAAATGAGAGTTTCCGAAAGGATCAAAGTCATGTTTGAGAGGAAAATTATAATTTAATTGCTCTTCCCTTCACTTTGTGGCTTAGTAGTTATATTCAGATGCTAGGACTGCCATAGCACAGTACCAAAAACTGAGGGGCTTAAATAACAGAAATGTATTGTTTCACAATTCTGGAGCGTAAGAATCTGAAATCAGTGTCTTCAAGGTTGGGTCCTCCAAGGGCTGTGAAGAAGGAACTGTTCCATGCCTCTCCCCTAGTTTCTGGTGATTTGCTGGCATTCTTTATCGTACCTTGGCTTGTGGGGGCATCACCCCAATCTCTGCCTTCCTCTTCACATGGTATTCTTCCTGTGTGTGCATCTGTCTCCAAATGTCCCTGTTTTATAACGACACCAGTCATTTTGGATTAGGGCCTGCCCTAAGGACCCATTTTAACTTGATTAGCTATGTAAATACCTCCAGATAAGGCCACATTCGAAAGTACTGGGTACTTTAACACGTAAATTGAGAGGGGGACACGATTCAGCCCATAATAGTAGTGTTTAAATGTGAATTAAAAGGCGTTGAGAAACTGGCTGATGACAATTTCTTTACTCTTTGATATGGGTTATGACCAACAGTCATATGATGGGTCGGAACCTGCCCTCCGACAGAGATAGTTCATTCCCCTCCATCATTAGACAGCCTAAAATTCTCTGCAAGCTCATTTGGTCTAATGTCCATATCACTGTAATGTCAAGTCAGCATTGGCACATATATACACACACAAAAATGTTATCTGCCCATTTTGCAAAGGGAAAGTTAGACCCAGAATTACCAAGTAGCCTATCTGATACAGTTAAGCAAGTAGATTCTGTACCAAAGAGAGTCTAATAAAGCCTCTGCTTCAAAAACTGTGTACTTTCTTGTGTATTTTCTTGTGTACTTACATATTTCTTTGTATTTTATTTTCCCAAGGGCTTTACAGAAATTTCTATCATTTGCAATCTGTTCTTCTAGTTATATGAATCTATTTTCTCTTTAACCAGCATTTTTCTTTCCTTGACATAAAAAAAAAAGAAAAGAAAGAACCAGCTTTTCTAAAAAACATGTTGCAGCTCTCCTACACGTCAGTAAGTATAGAAGCTAAAATTGACTTACTTTGCTGCATATTGTGTCATTCATCTAATGGTGTAATCTAAGAGAATAACCTCTGATTTGAAAATGTGAGTACTCATTTTTGGGACTGGACTACTTGGATCTGATATGGTTGTAAATCACAGAATTTTATGACCAGATGTGTCTTTGGAAATTATCCAGACCAATCCTCTTTTAATACCAACTGTTGGTGAAAACTGAAGTTCAGAAAGGCCAAGTAATTTCCCTCGGGTCACAGAGCAGGGTTAGAAGCCAACCCAAGAGCAGAATTCAACATTCCTGCTGACTCCTCATCCAGTGCCCTTTCAAGTATACAGGCAACACCTTGTCGTAACCTTGCTTGTCTTGACAGTCTTAAAGCTAAACAATGGTAAAAGAATGGTGGCATGAGAAAGTCATGTTTATTTAATTTATAGAGGAAAAGAAAGCCTTCTGATATCCTTCATTCCAGGCATCACTTAAATATGGAAAAAACACATGGTTTTCTGAATCTCTTCAACTCTTTTATCAGAGAGTAGGATTACTGAGGGTCTACAATATCCTAGGTTTTGGAAATAGTGGACAACATGGACCTGGTCTCTGCCTTATGGAGCTGAAAGTCCAGATGAGAAGACAGATATTATATAAATCATTATAAATAATTAAGTTTAAAAATTATGATATCTAAAGAGATGAAAAAAATGTTACTGAGACAACCAATTTGGCCTCGGTTCTAAAGGAAGACTTCCCTGAGGCATTGATGTTTGACCTGAAATCCAGAGGATATGTAAGTGTTCTAATGGACATGTTCCATTAGGAAGATGGAGGGAACATAGAACAGTGCATGGCTGTGCTCAGATAACTGAGAGATGTCCCCCATAGCTAAAGCAGATGGATTGATGTTAGTGCCAGAGATGCAAGTGAAACCTGATAACCCAGGTATACAGGTGTATAGGCCATGGTAAGAGTTTAGAAATCCATTTAATGTAATTTGAGCAAGGGAAAGATGTGAGATCAGATTTATCTGTTTAAAAGTTCATTCTGGCATCTTTATGAGATGGATTAAAAGCACAGGAGGGAGACAGGCCAGGTAGGAGATGAACATACAGGCCAGATACAGCACACACATAATATGTGGTCTGGACCTGCCCAGTTAATTCAGCAGAATTCTTTTTTTCCAGTGACACATCTTGTGTTTCTTGTCTTTTTAAAATAAAATGCAAACCTGTTACTAAATACTACTCTTAATGAATACAATTGTTTTTAAAAGACAGCAGATACCTAATGGATATTTAAAAACAATTATTTCACTGTCTTATTGAAGGAAGCTTTTTTACTGCATTAGAATTGTAATTTTAAATTATATTTGGGCTAATTGCAAATATTCTCATTGTAAAGAGCTTTGATTTAAATAATATATTGTCAGTACAAATAATGTGAATGAATCATCAACTCAACTATTGAAGTAATGGTAAGCTGCCATCCATTGTATTTGCACTGATTGTGCTCCATGTTAATTTTTAAATGTCTTACTTTGGTGAAAATCAGATATTGTGTATGTACGTGTGTGTGTGTGTGTGTGTGTGCACGCGCGCGTGTGTGTATGGAATACATAGAATAATGCATTGACTTCATGGAAGAATCCAAGAATATTCTGTCAAATGATTTTGATGTGTCCTGCAGTGATCAGACATCATAAAAAACAATGTGCTTTTTAAAAAATGTACCTGAAATAGTTTTTACAAGAGTTTCAAAAAGAATAGTTTTCATATAAATAATTTATCTTGTTTTCTTAAAAAAAAAAACAGTGGACAGTTTATATCACTAGTATGATATAAGATCTAAGCATAACATATGGATGAGTGCTACCATTTATTATTCTCTTTTTGACAATCTGAATCATCCTTTGGATATTACTCTGAATGATAAATCAAGCAATTTAAAAGTGGAACTCAAAATTGGAAAATTGAAGTTGTAAGTGCTTTTATCTTAAGTAGATGATACGTTCACGTACCTTGAATAGTAAGTGCTCTAGCTTTGAGTTAACTTTATGACAATGAGCTCTTCAGTGAGTAATGTTAGGCTAATGCAATATGCAGGTCCTAGGAGTCAGGGTTAAGTATGAATTGTATATCTACTGACTTTCATGATAACTCAATTCAGCATATGTGTAAACTTCTATTCTATAGTTTTTTTCTGACAAATAGTATGATACATTCTATCAACTGCCATTGAATAATTGTAAGTTTTCTTTGAAGAAAGACTAATTCTTTTTCAAGAATTGTTGTGTCTATCATTATTTTATCTTATTCCCTGGAGTGTGGCATTTTTTAAGAGAATGCATTCTTTCAGAATTTCATTTTGATTGAAAGGAGAAATGATTCTTGCCAAGACTATACAAACATTCGTTTTTCTCCCATGTTGGTTAGGGGCATCTAAATGCTAGAATCTCTGGCTTTGAGGGAAGTAAGTTTGTTTGTTTGTTTGTTTTGACTCTTATTGTTGGCAAAGGAGATGGAGAAAAGGCTTGCCATGGATTAATCTTTTACCGTTCACTTTCTTTTGAAATCCCTGGTTTTACTGACCATTAAAAACTGCATGGTGACAGTAATCCCCATTTCCATTCCAATAGCTTGGACCAAGTGATAAAGCAAACTCCTGTGCTTCTGCTTTGCGTTAAGTTAGTAAAACAGGGGGACCTGTAATGGAAACAGAAGGAGGCTTTTGTGTTTAATCATTTCTGTTTCTACCAGTTCTGTTCCAACATGGATTTGTATGTGCCATTTATTTTAAATACCTCACCATTTTTTATAAGTATACAAAACCCAGGATACCAACAACAAATCTTGTTGCATCTGTTTATTTCTTCTAGGTTGGACAAATTGAAGATTTTCTATACCAATTAGAGGACAGTTTCTTAAAAACTAAAAAACTGAGAACGGCTCGAAGGCAAAAAACAAAAATGAAGCGACTTCAAATTGTTCAGCAAAGCTAATCATTAGGGAGCAGGCACTACCACTAACACATCCCAGAAGAAGAGGCAAGGGCACCCATCCCAGTGCCCACCTAGCACTGTGACAGCTGGATAACAAAAACTTGTCACCAAAAGAAAGAGGTGGTATTCCCCTCAGTTCATCTTTACCAAAGACACTCTATGCTTCATTAATCTCAACTGACAGCAATAAATATTCTCAGCAAGTTTGACTTGACTTTTGTTCAGATTTTTCTTGTTTAAAGAGCTTATAAAATAACCATTGATACCTCTTTCACTGCCTTGATCTTTCAAAATGGATGAAGGTATACCAGGTCTACCCAATAATGTTTATAGTATACATCTATAATCATGGGCATTCATTAAGAATTATTCACGGGCCACCTACAGATATAGAAAACAATATAAATGCAAAATTGAACTTATAAAAGTTATAATGTACTTTCCCAACTCTTATAACGATAGTCATACATGGTATGGCGGCTGATATCAGTTAAGTTTTCTCATTAAGTGGTTGTTTTCCTCTAGATCCTTTATGTTGTATTTTCTCTGCCCCTTAAGCTATGCAACACAAATTTGACAAGGTAGTCAAGTTTGCACATGTTTGACAAGGTAGTGAGTTGATAGCCATCACTGAAGACCTCAACTGATGCCAACAAAAAGATTTGAGAATAGAATAAGGAGGAAGAGCCCAGATCCTGAGTAAAATAGGAAAACATATTTTGTTTAATAGTGAAAAATAAATAGAATTTTGAAATACATTGATAAAAGCTCAAAAAATAAAATGAAACCAATCAAAATTTCCCAGCAGAAGTAATAGACTAAATGATTTATAACAGTTTATCCAATCTTAACCTAATAACATACAAAAATTTATAATATTAAAGCTAGAGGCATCATACTACTGGATTTCAAAATAGATTACAAAGCTATAGTAATCAAAACAGCATGGTACTAGCACAAAAACAGCACATTGACCAATGAAATAGGATACAGAGCCCTAAAATAAAACAGCACATTGACCAATGAAATAAGATACAGAGCCCTAAAATAAACCCACACATTTATGGTCAATTGACTTTTGACAAAGGTGCCAAGAATACACAATGAGGAAAGGATGATCTCTTCAGTGAAAGGCATTGATTGGATATCCACATGCAGAAAAGTAAAAATGGACCTTTGTTCTACTCCTTATGCAAGAATCAACTCAAAACGGGTTAAAGATTTAAATGTAAGATCTGCAGTTGTAAAACTACTAGTAGGGAATATAGAAGGGAAGCTCCATAATATTGGTCTGGGCTGCAATTTCTTAAGAGCCCAAAAGCACATATAATGAAAGCAAAAATAAACAACTGGGATTGCATCAAACTAAAGAGCTTTTGCACAGCAAAGGAAACGATTAACAGAATGAAGAGACAACCCACAGATTGGGATGAAATATTTGCAAATCATTTATTGGATAAAGGGCTAATATCTAAAATATACAAGGAACTCAAACTACTCAGTAAAAATAAAACAACCACATAAAAAATGGCAAAAGACCTGAAAAGACATTTCTCAAATGAAAATATAAGTGGACAACAGATATATAAGAAAATGCTCAACATCTCTAATCATCAGAGAAATGTAAATTAAAACCACAGTGAGATATCACCTAACATATGTTAGATTTGCTATTTATAAAAAGATTAAAGATATTAAGTGTTGTTGAGGATTTGAAGAAAAGAAAACCCTTGTAGATGGTTGGTGGTATTGTAAATTAGTACAACCATTTTGGAAAACAACATGGGGATTCCTCAATAAGGTAAAAGAATTATCAGAGGACAAAACAGTTCAAGGTGGCTGACTAAATGCATCTGGCACTTGCTTCTTCCACAAAGAAGAACCAAACAGCAAGTAGATAATTATACTTCAAATAGATTACATAAGAGAGAACACTGGAATTCATCTGACAAGGGAAAGAAAACACTGAAAGCAAGGAAGGAAAGGGAAGCAGGTCAGCCTGCTCAGCTCGTACTGGTTGGGAGCCTGGAGAAGTTTTCTAATGCAGGTAAAGGGTAAGTGAGAGACCCCCAGTGGTCCATATTCCCACTGCAGACTCCTGCAGTCCTAGCCATTGGAAAGCCCCTTGACCCTTGCAGGCCCTGAGTAACATAAACAATGGCCTGAAGACGGTACTCCAGAGAGGGAGCTCACATAGAGTCCCATGAACACCCAGGTCCTAAGTAGCTCCAGCAGGATGCCAGTTTGAGAACCCAGTGCCCACCACACAGCATCTTGCCCTGGGGCCCAGACACCCCTGCACCGCCACATTCCTGGACCCCATTGACATTCCCCACGTATAGCTGCCACTAATGGAGCCAAGACAGAAACCACTGGCAGCAACTCACCCTCCCAAGCAGAGGAGTGGCTGCACATTTTCACACACCCCTGGAACAGAAAGGATGCTCACAGAAAGTAGAGAGTTGAATAGTAGTTACAAGAAACTTGGGGGAGACAGGAAAAGGGAAGACATTGGTCAAAGAGGACAAAATTATGGTTAGAAAGGAGGAGTAAGTTCTGGTAATCTATTCCACAGGATGGTGACTACAAGTTAACGATAATGTATATTTCAAAATAGCTAAAAGAGAATTTTAAATGTTCTCACCATAATGAAGTATTAAATATTTGCAGTGAGGGGTATGTTAATTAGCCTGATTGGATCATTCCACAATATACACATATAATGAAATATCACATTATATACATTTATTAGTTGTCAATTGAAAATAAAACTTTTTATAAAATTATGTTAAAAGAAAAAAGATATAGAACTATTAATATATGCCACATAATTATAACTACATTATAATTTGAATTAAATATATATATGTTATTAAATATATACCTGTAAAAGACTGGAAAGAAATAAGATATTAAGAATGGCTATCTCTAGTAGGAGCAATTATGAGTAATTTTGTTATCTTTTCCTTAATGTTATGTAATATGTTCCTTGATAATAAAGTCTTTTAAAAATTATTATTGTTTATCACTTTGCAGAGAAAGAACTAATTCACATCACCTTTTCTTCCTAGTTTATATAAAAATATGTATTTTTTCTTTATAAGAAAAAATTATTTTTTCAGAATATATATATATATACACACATATATATATATATTCTGATACTGGCATCATAAATAATGGTGATTGCGCAGACAGAAGCCAAAGGAAGCATTTCACTTAAAGAATTCTTTAAGGTGTAAAAATTTTTATGACTGCCTCCACCAAGCATCCCTGGTGCACGAAGTCCAGAAGGTCACTAAGTAACTATTACTAAAGAACAAATTATGGTATTTTATCTGTGTTTACAAATAACAAATATGGTAATATATGGGTTGTCCCTTATCTGTCTCACTTGTGTTCCCCATAAGTTTCTCCTCTGATTATTTTGTTTAGTTCTTTCCCTGTACTCACAGTATATCATCTCATGAAATATGAGATGATCACAGACCAACGTCCCTTAAATCAAAAGGTATTGAAGGTTGAGAGACCACTGGCAGAGCAAAGCTGTGATTTATGGTGGCTTGATTCATTGAGATGGTATGATGGAGTCTAAGTTCAATCAGATATTTCACAAGTGGCCTGATCCACTCAGCAGTTTCCTGGGCTCATGGACATGGATACAAAGGACTATTGTACAATCTTGACAAGCAGCAGATTGTCAAGATGGAGTGTAATGACACTTGGAGGCAGGCAGCTATTTATGACAAACCATCAAAGGAAAGGTAAGTCAGAAAATAGACCCAAAGAGCATCCCAAAAGTTATAATGAGAGCATACTCTGTTTGTATCTTAATGAAAAAAGCCAGAGACACTCAGACCACAGGAGGTAATCAAAGCTCAAAATTATTCTCCATGCATGTGATATAATAAATAGTATGGGAATTTGAAAATTATATATTGAATATATGCTTTTATTGTGATCTGCCAATCCAAGGCAATGTGCAGAATTAATATGCATTAATAATCAAGACTTTAGTTTCCTTTTAAGATAAATGTTTGAAAAAGTAGCAAGGCAAATATTTAGTGAGAAATGAGAAGACCAAATCCCTGATGTTAGTAGGAAGTCAGCCCTTTCTCTAAAATTCATACAACAGGTTTACAGATAAAATTGTTGTCTCAGGTCTGCTTCCATAAAGCCGGAAGGGAACGCTGGTGTAGTACAGCTGTTAAATAGAAAGATACCTCTCATGGGCACCACTCAAGTTAGCTGATGATGATAGTAATCATCATATGAAAAGCAAAATGGGCTTGGATTTTGAAGACCTGTGTTCAAATCCTAGCTCTGCGTAAAAAGGGATAATTCTTTTCCTACCTAATAAGGTTTTAGTAAGGAATAAATGACATAATGAATTATGAAATAATTTTTAAACACTGAAGCAATAATACCTTACCTGTATTGACAACTCACTATAAACCAAACATTGTTCAGCTTAGTCCTCATCACAATGCTGAGACAAGAAATGTTATCTTCTTTTTACCTAATAGTAACATCAAGCCCAAGGGGTGGAATGACTTTCTTACAGCTTGAAAGTAGCAAAGCTTGAATTTGAACCAGGCAGTTTTACTCCAGAATAGAGAATTGACATACTGCTTTTCTGTGTTTTATTTTCATATTACTGTTTTTAGGACCTTGTGGGTCCTAAGTAAAATTAGAAATATACATGCCTGAGATTGCCCAAAAGTGACCATGGGAACTCACTCTCCAATTTGGTAGCCACTACTCATGTGGGACAACTGAGGCCCTGAAATTGGCTAGTGCAAACAAATAACTAAATTTTTAAATTTAAACTTAACTTTAACAAGTTAAAATCAGTTAAAAACTGATACTCGATTCAGTTATTGGAAAATGTTGAAGTATATTTGAGACAACTTGGATATGAATATTGACTTTTTAACTATACATTTTATGAAATCTAAATACAGATCAAGTATTCTGGATGAAAATTTAGCATTCAAATGGAGATGTGCTGTAAGTGTAAAATACACACTTAATTTCAAAGACTTGGTATTAAAAAAGGATGTAAAACAACTCAACAACAATTTTTATATTGATTACATAAAAATAATTTTCAGATATAGTGATTCAAAGAAAATATATTATTAAAATTAATGTTACTTGTTTGTTAATTTTTTAATGTAGTTACTAAAATATTCAAAATTACATAGATGGCTCAAATCACATTTCTGTTGAACAGCACTGGCCTGGACAGTAAGTCAGATGGAATTGAGAGCTCCCCCCTTCTTCTCGCAGGATGAGCTGAACTGGATCTCAGCCTTCAGACCTCGATTGTAAGTTTCTGTGGACCCAAGGTCCCCAGGAGCAGGGCAACTGGCTTTTCCAGACAACTGGCCATGAAAATCCTATAGTCTGTTACTATCTGTATTAGTCTGTTCTTTCACTGCTAATAAAGAACAGCCCAAGACCAGGTAATTTATAAAGGAAGGAGGTTTAATTTATTCACAATTCCACATGGCCGGGGAGGCCTCAGGAAACTTACAATAATGACGGGAGGTGAAGGGGAAGCAAACGTGTCCTCCTTCACATGGAGGCAGGAGAGAAAAGTGCAGAGCAAAGGGGGCAAGCCTCTTATAAAACCATCATATCTCATGAGAACTCATTCACTATCATGAAAACAGCATGAGGGTACCATCCCCATGATTCAATTACCTTCCACCAGGTCCTGCCCCTAACACATGGGGATTACAATTCAGGTTACAATTCAAGATGAGATTTGGGTGGGGACACAGAGCCAGACAACAACAGTATCTATCCCCTTTAATACTTTTCCTTAAGATAAGAGATCAACAAGGAAGCAGGTTCTGCTCCCAAAATGTGCACCTACAGTGTGTCCAACACAATGCCCTACAGCCAGCACATCATGCTGTGGACATGACAAATATTACACCGGACTGACTGAACCTTGCATTGTTTCCCCAATAAAGCCTTTCTTTATAAAGCAGAACTTTAGGATCTGCCTTGGCTTAAGACAGATGGTGATTGCTCAAGGACCCACCTTGCACAACAGTGCCTCCTGGGAATACTTGAGCAGAATAATCCCAGGAAAAGCCTGAAATTTTCTACTAGTACAAAGGTAGGTACTCAAAGAGCATTGAGATTTGTGATCTTATTGTTAACGTAACACATGGTTACTTAACACAGGAGAAGCCAAGGATGTACTGGGAACATCTGTAACCAGTGTAAGTCCCTTGAGTCACATTATCCCATAAAAACATAAGTGGTAGCAAAGTGAAGTTCCTGAACTAACACACACAATGCATTTAACTAAGAACAAAGTAGAAACACAATACTATTTATATACTCCAGGGACAGAGATTCTCTTCCACTAGCATAGAAAGAGCTGTCTATTGATGAGAAAATTGACCTCCATATAATGCTAATTAAACGAAAGCATCCAAATATATGCCAGGACATAGAATGGACATTAGGATAGTAATGTGAAGTAACACAGAAAGCATTGGCTTTCTCATTGTGCAATCCAGATCTCAGTTACCAAATCCATGAAATGATAATAATAGTCCTCATATGGGTATTGAGAGCCCCCATATATTTTAATGGCCTAAATCGTGTGCGACACAAAGTGGAGACTCTAAATTTAGTGTCCTCCCTCTGAGATAGAAAGTAGAGTAAAAAAACAGTCCTTGGCCTAAAGGAGTTAACACTATAGCAGAAGGGGCAAGACTGCAAAGGACTGTCCAGAAATCTCTCTGACAGTGCTGCCTAACTGAGTCTATGCGGCAGCGAAGGAGGGGCTGCTAGCTCTGTGTGGGTGTATGAATGCAGGACAACCAGAAAATGGATGTTCAGAGGACAGAGGGGCAGGAATGTGACACCAAAGATGTACGAAATTGAACTAATATGAAGTGGTCCCAAAACAGAAAGTAGAAATGACTTACTGGAAAATAAAATTGGTTTCAGTCTATTTTCTTGTCATTTGCCTTTCTCATAAATGTTTAACACAGAAAAACCAATTATTTGAGGTATTTAATGAGCTATGGTCCAAATAATAACAATTTAAAACTAAATATATGCATGCTCTACCAGAACTCTAGATCTTTTTAAGATAGAAGTATGTCTTCTCCCTTATACTTTGCAACAAGGCAGTCTTTTTTTTCTCTTCTAGCACAAAATGTCAATTTTTTCCACCTTGCCTGCTTCATTCCCACTGTCATTGCCTTAGTTCAGACTTTTTCACATCTCCTACAAGTTGTCATTGTGGATGGGCCTTGCCTCAATCAGTTTGCTGCTATAACAAATTATCATAAACTGGGTGGCATAAACAACATTTATTACTCCTAGTTATGGAGTCTAGGAAGTTCAAGATCAAGGTGCTAGCAGATCTGATGTCTGGTGAGGACCCTCTTCCTGGCTTATAGATGGATGCTTTCCTGCTATATTCTCACCCGGTAGAGAGTAGAAAAGGGAAGCAAGCTCACTGTGTCTCTATTTATGAAAACAATAATCCCATCATTAAGTCTCTACCCTTATGACCCAATTACCTCCCAAAGGCTGCATCTCCTAATATCATCCCATTGAAGGTTAGGCTTTCAACACATGAATTTGGGGGGTCACAATGATGTACCCCATAATAGGTATCATTCTCCCTGATTTCTTCTCACTCCAATCCCCCCTCCACACCATGATCAGAACAATCTTTATGAATTTCACAATCTGAATCTGCATGGGTGTATGAATGTCACACACTTTCACACCAGAAGCAGCTCCCTATTTCCACAAGAGATTCCAGACTACTTCAAAGGCACTGGGATTTCAAGAACCAGCTCTACCTAACTTGCTGCCCTATCTTTTGGGTAACCCCACCCTGGAGCACCCCATATTTCAGGACGATGGGTACCTGTATTAGTCCGCTTTCTCGCTGCTGATAAAGACATACCTGAGACTGGGCAATTTACAAAAGAAAGAGATTTATTGGACTTATAGTGCCACATGGCTGAGGAGGCCTCACAATCATGTCAGAAGACATGGAAGAGCAAGTCACATCTTACATGGATGGCAGCAGGCAAAGAGAGGGCTTGTGCAGAGAAACTCCCATTTTTAAACCATCAGATCTCATGAGACCCATTCACTATCACGAGAACAGCACAAGAAAGACCTGGCCTCATGATTCAATTACCTCCCACCAGGTCCCTCCCACAACACATGGGAATTCAAGATGAGATTTGGATGGAGACACTTCCAAACCATATCATTCCACCCTGACCCCTCCCAAATCTCAGGTCCTCACATTTCAAAAGCAATCATCCCTTCCCAACAATCCCCCAAAGTCTTAACTCATTTCAGCATTAATAACTCAGAAGTACCCAGTCCAAAGTCATCTCATCTGAGACAAGGCAAGTCCTTTCCACCTATAAGCCTGTAAAATAAAAAGCAAGTTAGTTACTTCCTAGGTACAATGGAGGTACAGGTATTGGGTACAGCCATTCCAAATGGAAGAAATTGGCCAAAACAAAGGGGCTACAGGCCCCATGCAAATCAAAAATCCAGAAATACAGTGAAATCTTAAAAAGCTCCAAAATGATCTCCTTTGACTCCATGTCTCATATCCAGGTCACGCTGATGCAAGAGGTGGGTTTCCATTGTCTTGGGCAGCTCCATCACAGTGACTTTGCAGGGTGCAGCCTCCTTCCTGGCTGCTTTCACAGGCTGGTGTTGTCTGTGGCTTTTCCAGGCACACAGTGCAAGTTGTTGATGGATCTACCATTCTGGGGTCTGGAGGATGGTGGCCTTCTTCTCACAGCTGCACTAGGCAGTGCCCCAGTAGGGATTGTGTGTGGGGACTCTGACCCCACATTTCCCTTCCCCACTGCCTTAGCAGAGGTTCTTCATGAGAGCCCTGCCCTTGCATCAAATCTGTCTGGACATCCAGGTGTTTCCAAACACCCTCTGAAATCTAGGAGGAGGTTCCCGAACCTCAATTATTGACTCTTGTGCACCCGCAGGCTCAACACCATACGGAAGCTGCCAAAGCTTGGGGCTTGCACCCTCTGAAGCCATGGCCCAAGCTGTACCTTGGCCCCTTTTAGTTATGTCTGCAGCAGCTGGAATGCAGGGCACCAAGTCGCTAGACTGCACATAGCACGGGGACCCTGGGCTCAGCCCATGAAACCATTTTTTCTTGCTAGGCCTCCGGGCCTGTGATGGGAGGGGCTGCTGTGAAGACCTCTGGCATATCCCAGAGACATTTTCCCTGTCTTGGGGATTAACATTTGGATCCCTGTTACTTATGCAAATTTCTGCAGCTAGCTTGAATTTCTCCTCAGAAAATGAGATTTTTCTCTTCTATTGCATTGTCAGGCTGCTAATTTTCCAAACTTTTATGCTCTGTTTCCCTTTTGAAACTGAATACCTTTAACAGCACCCTAGTCACCTCTTGAATGCTTTGCTGCTTAGAAATTTATTCTACCAGATGCCCTAAATTATCTCTCTCAAGTTCAAAGTTGCACAAATCTCTCAGACAAGGGCAAAATGCCACCAGTCTCTTTGCTAAAACACACAAGACTCACCTTTGCTCCAGTTCCCAGCAAGTTCCTCATGTCCATCTGAGACCACCTGAGTGTGGACCTTATTGTTCATATCACTATCAGCATTTTTTGTCAAAGCCATTCAACAAGTCTCTAGGAAGTTCCAAACTTTTCCACATTTTCCCATCTTCTTCTGAGCCCTCTAAACTGTTTCAACCTCTGCCTGTTACCAAGTTCCAAAGTCACTTCCACATTTTCAGGTATCTATCTTTTCAGCAGCACCCCACTCTACTGGTACCAATTTACTGTATTAGTCTGTTTTCTCACTACTGGTAAAGACATACTCAAGACTGGGCGATTTACAAAAGGAAGAGATTTATTGGGCTTACAGTTCCACATGCCTAGTGAGACCTCATAATCATGGCAGAAGGCAAGGAGGAGCAAGTCACATCTTACATGGATGGCAGCAAGCAAAGAGAGGGCTTGCGCAAAGAAATTCCTGTTTTTAAAACCATCAGATCTCATTAGACCCATTCACTATCACAAGAACAGCACGGGAAAGACCTGCCCCCATGATTCAACTACCTTCCACCAGGTCTCTCCCACAACATGTGGGAATTCAAGATGAGATTTGGATGGGGACACAGCCGAACCATATTAGTACTACACCCTGATGATCTCCTCTACACTCTTTCCTTTCTTCCCTACTCAGTCTTCAAATTCTCAACTCAAAATGTCCTCATTCTTTAAAATCTTCACCCAGTCACTTCCCTTCTCCAACACCCAGGCAGACTTAATCATACTTTTCTCAATCTTCACATAACGCTTTCTTCATACTACCAGCATAACTCTGGTCATGTCATATCATATAAGAATGAATTGTGTGCACATTATTTTTCTCCATTACAGTGTGAACTTTTAGAGGGCAAGGATTTTTTTCTTTTTATCCCCAAAGCTCCTCCAGTTTCTAAAATAGAGTGAATTCTCCATGAATATTTATAGGAAAGAAGGGGAAGATGAAAGAGAAGGAAAGAGTAGGGGGAATGTTTAGCAATTGGGTTTAAAATCTAAAACAACTGGTTCTTAGCCTAGTTCCTAGAAATGCTGTTGCTGCACTGTGTTCCAGGGCAACCCACATTGTTTTTCTGAATATCACTCACCCCATCTGCAAAATAGAAATAATAATATCATATCTTACTCCTTGGGGCTGTTAAGAGAATAAATGAATTGAAAGGATGGCTTTAAAATACCAATTTTGAATTGACTCTGTGGTCATTCTATTTCTTAAAAAATGTACTATTGAGAAAAGAAAACTCAGAAATTTTCTCTAAATATTTATTGAAAAAAATTATCTTTTGTTGAATAATGAGAGGAGATAAAACATGACACAGTTCCAACTCTTCCACCTTTATGAATGAAGTAAGCCACATCAAAATGCAATAAAAAGGGTATAAGAGGCTCCTAAGAATCATTCACAATTTATCAGTCATTTTCCTTCCATAAAATGAGCATTTCTATTAAAATGATATTACATAAAAATGGAATTTTAATGTGTGGAGATTCTTTAAAATCATGAGACCACCTGATAAAAGGTAGGCTTAATTCTGTGTTTCCCTCCATAGAAATTAGAAATGAAAGAAATTAGACATGAATGAAATTAGAAAATGCAAAACCAAAATAGCCACAGAATAAATTGTGCTACCCAAATTTGGAAGTGTCAGGCATCCAACTCAAAGATACACAATAGTTAAAAGTGTTAGGCTCTGCATCAGCTTTGACCATAGGAAACGGGAAATTGTTCACGAATAGAAGGTCCCTATGGGTTATGCAGGAAGGCACAGCCACAAGTGAAGGAGCAGTGTGTGACTAGGAAACAGGGATTCTGCCATCCCAGCACAGCTGAAAACAGGAAGAACCTGCCAACAAGGTAGATGCCATGAGAAAGAGTCTTCGTAGGCAAAAAGTACAGCAAAGTTGAAAGGATGGTTATTGCAGAGAGAAATGGACTCTTCAAAGAACAGTGAAAGGTTATATTTGGCAAAATTGTGTCAGTGTCAAGCTTTAATGTCATTTTCTTTTTCTTTTTGAGATGGAGTATCGCTCTATCACCAGGCTGGAGTGCAGCGGCACCATCTCAGCTCACTGCAACCTCCGCCACCTGGGTTCAAACGATTCTCCTACCTCAGCCTCCCAAGTAGCTGGGATTACAGGCATGTGCCACCACACCCAGCTAATTTTTCTATTTTTAGTAGAGACGGGGTTTCACCATGTTGTCCAGGAGGGTCTCGATTTCCTGACCTCGTGATCTGCCCACCTCGGCCTCCCAAAGTGCTGGAATAAGCCACTGTGCCCAGCCTGATGTCACTTTCAAAACGTGACTATGATGATGAATAGAAAGGATTGCAATAAGCATTAAACTTCATTCATTGTAAATATTTTGGAACATAGATATTTATCTTGATAATTACTGAAGAATTTCAAATAAAAAGAAAAAATGAAAAATATATGTGAGAACACATGACCCAACAAACAAGAATCTTCCAGGGTATAAGCCGAGTACCTTAGAGCATGCATCACATGTGTTGTTCCCTCAGAAGCAGGTAAAAAAAATTTCTCTTACACCCAAAGGCTCCCAAGTTTACTAGATGAAAAACTAGGCCTCCCAAGGGACCATGAGGTTAACAGTCACTGTTAAGAGTCTTTTACAAACAGGAAACATCTAGCTCTAGCTCAAAGCACTCAATGTACTTAAGAAATCTACAAGGCTACAAATCACTGTTACTACTATGTCCCACTTGCCTTTTTCACCTCACTGCCAGATAGCAATACTGACAACATCTTACATTTGAAAAGCTGGCCCCAGTTCCCAAAGCACTTCACATGCATTAGCTCCTTTGATCTTCGACACACACAGCCCCGCGCAGTAAACAGGGAAGTTATTTTCCTAATGAAAAAACAAAAGTTCAGAGAAAGCAGGTCATACTCCCAGAAAGAGGCACATTGAAGATAAAAATCCAAGTTTTCTGGGTCCAGACCTGCTGTAGGTCTCATTTCCATTATAAGTTACGTAATGACCATGAGAATAGCTCAAGTCTTCCAGAAAGAGCAAAACCCTTTACAAGTGCTCCTAAATTTTTCCAGAGCCCCTTAGAGAAGTAGATGCTGTGTCTTAACATTTGCAGTGGAAGGGACCAGGAAGGACTGAATTTCTCATGTGAAAGGCATAGGCAGCAGGCTCGGGCTGCAGATGGACAGAGGGAGAGACCAGGGTGCAATGCTCCAAGCGGGAATTAAACATCAAAATCAGAAAGAGAACAGCTGTAGCCCCTTCACATTATAGTTTTAAAATTCCAAGCGTGTGAAGAACCATAAAAATCACAAGTAGGCCCTGGATCATAACCGATGAATAAGGGATTTATAATCTTTAAACTGCAAGGAGAATGGCTTACATTTGTACCACTTCCCATTTTGATTACAATCATTGTCCTGAGAGCAGATTCATGTTGTGCCTTTTCTGATTCTTTTTGCAATCCATCACAAGGAGGCAACGGAATGGTAATGTTGCTGTACATTCTTTGAAGACAATAAAAGCCTGTGTAACTTCCAATCTTTCCATTTGTTTTGCTTTTTGTTTTCTGGTTTTGTTTGTTTGTCATAATTTGATTGGTCAGTCATTTTCTTTTGTGGTCTGTTAGCCACCTCATTAACCTGGAAGGGTGAGATGGTCTGGACAATTAGCATCCAGAATATTATAAAGGTTAAAGCCAAAAAGGCTGCTGCTGAGTGTTTTTCATAAACAAGCACAGGTTTTAAATGCTGATATCTTGTTCCCTGTCTATAATCATAAGAAACACCACAAAGCAAGGCTCTTCCTGAATGGTTTTTAAATGACATTCTTCTAATGCTTTCTGGCCATACATACTTTTTACACCAGTAACCTAGGGGAAATTTCTACCTCTCCCTTTCCTACAACACCCTACTACAATAGCATGCTCTTTATTCCTTAGTAAGGAATGTTTTCAGCTCTATCTTTTTCCTCTGTATATTAAAGGAACTTCTATCGAATTGATAAGGACTACTATAACAAACAAAAAATCTTGATTTTTCTAGAAATTTCCTGTTCATGAAATGCAGTGTGAAGGTATCAAAGCTCATATGCAAAGAAACAAATGCAAATATCTTGGATCCAATGCCTCTGGGCTCTAGTCTGATTATTAACTGTTAGTGCATACAGTGGGGCCACAGCAGTGTGCACTTACCTGTATTATTGTGCTATATATGTAACCATCTGGAAAACTATAGCTGCACCAGGGAAAGAGAAATGAAAAAAGAAGACATGGATTATGTTACATTTTTTAAGTGTTATTCAAATCCCACAAGTGGGGTAACTGTAAGGATAACATAAAAATCCAGTGATTTCAAAATTAAAAAGGAGAACTTTTTCTTCTCTTTGTTGATTTATTTTTCCTCTTGGTCCAGCGGTACTGCTTATCCTTTTATACCATAGAAAATATATCAAGCATAAGAAATTGGTATGATGCTGACAACTGACCTGATTGAAGAACTGCACTCCTATACCCATCACTTATGTTATCCTCTATCCGCTCCTGGGTGGCTTTACACACAGGTGACATTTGGGACCTATGAGGTGTTTGCTCTTTGAGGCTGCAAAACGGAGTAAATCCTATCATATGTAGCATTAGAGCATTTCTATATAGTGTTTTATGATGGATGTGGTAGCCTCAGGAACTCCAGTTGGATAAACAGCCTCTTGTTTGTTATTTTAATTGTGGTCATTATACAAATGTAAATGAAATGGGCACTCTGCTCTTCATCATTTGCATGTAGATTTGGCAAGCAACACACTTGAAAAAAAAATCACCCAGTTCTTTTATAATCATTACTATTCTCAGACAGTAAATTAACTCTTTCATTTATTCATTCATTTATTCCACAAATATTTACTGAACATATACACGAGGCAGTGTGAAAAGGCAACAAGCGTGGGATATGCAAAAATGGCAAGGAGAGAGTTCTTGCTCTCAAAAAGCATATAGTCTAGTGGGAAGAGAAACAAACAATTACATTACAGAACTATTTGTGTGTTGTTGTAAAATTCAAAATCAAATAAAAATCTATGCCAAGAGACCCAAGCAGGCACGTTTAACATAGAAGACGCTATTTGAGTTGGATTTTAAAGGATGAGTAAGACATTTCCAAATGGAGAAAGCTCAAAGGAATCCCTGATCAAGGAAAGAGAAAAAGAGATGTATACAGAAGGAATGCAATTTTATTTCTGGCCTAAGCAAAATATAATTAAGTGAAGGATATCTACTTTTCATCACTTCCCCATTCCCTCTCTAAATCACACAACACAGGCAAAACTCCAGTACAAATAATTTGGAACTTTGCTTCTGTTCCTCTTTATGGTATGAACAAACGTAAGATTTCGTTACTAATAACCACAAAACAGTAACTAACATGCTCTTTTCACACTGTCATCACCCTTGATCTCACAGGTCTTAGGAAGTAATCAAACCAAACTTGTTGAGTATTGCCAAGTAACTAAGACTTACCCAGGTGAGTAAGAAATGTTCAAGCCAGGCTGGGCACACTGGCTCACTCCTATATTCCCAGAACTTTGGGAGGGCGAGACGGGTGGATCACCTGAAGCCAGGTGTTTGAGATCAGCCTGGCCAATGTGGTGAAACCCTGTCTCTACTAAAAATACAAAAATTAGCTGGGCGTGGTGGCAAGCATCTGTAGCTGCAGCTACTCGGGAGGCTGAGGCAGGAGAACTGCTTGAACCCGGGAGGCAGAGGTTGCAGTGAGCCGAGATCATGCCACTACACTCCAGCCTGGGCGACACAGCTAGACTCTGTCTCAAAAAAACAGTAATAATAAAATAAGTAAGAAAGAAAGAAAGATTTAAGCCAGGACATGAGACATTTTCAAAGGGGTCAGCCAAAATTTCAGGCCACAGGGTCCTCAGCTGTAGTATTGCAGGAACTGACTGAGTAAATGGCTCCTGCCTTCCTACACCTTATGAACATCTCCAATGTGGTTATGCCATGGGCCATAGAACAGGGCAACTTCTCAAGGGGTTGGTTACTGCCACAGTAATGAAGCTATGTGGGGATCACATTTTCTAAGAACAAAATGAGAACACATGATCTGGTAAGACGACCTAATATGTGAATGCAAAAACATCTTGCCTAACTTTCAAGATGGAAGGGTATAGCTACCATTTCCCCAGGCAGGATCTGCGCTCTAAACAAGTCGCTATGGTTTGAATACGCCCTCTAAAACTTATGTTAACATTTATTACCGTTGTGATGGTGTGTACGGAATTGGTGGGTTCTTGGACCCGCGGACCCTTGCGGTGAATGTTATAGTTCTTAAAGATGGTCTGTCCAGAGTTAGTTCCTTCAGACGTTCAGATGTGTCTGAAGCTTCTTCCTTCTGGTGGGTTCATGGTCTCGCTGTCAGGAGTGAAGCTGCAAACCTTCGTGGTGAGTGTCACAGCTCTTAAAGGCAGGGCGTCTGGAGTCCTTCGTTCTCCCCAGTGGGTTCATGGTCTTGCTGGCTTCAGGAGTGAAGCTGCAGACCTTCGCTGGTAAGTATCACAGCTCATAAGGCGGTGTGGACCCAAAGAGTGATCAGCAGCAAGATTTATTACAATGAGCGAAACAACAAAGTTTCCACACTGCGAAAAGAGACCGCAGCAGGTTGCCGCTGGCTGGCTCGGGCAGCCTGCTTTTAGTCCCTTATCTGGCCCCACTCACGTCCTGCTGATTGGTCCATTTTACAGAGAACTGATTGGTCTATTTTACAGAGAGCTGATTGGCCTGTTTTGACAGAGTGTTGATTGGTGTATTTACAAACCCTTAGCTAGACACAGAGTGCTGATTGGTGCGTTTACAATCCCTTACCTAGACACAGAGTGCTAGACAGAAAAGTTCTCAAAGTCCCCACTAGGTTAGCTAGATACAGAGTACTGATTGGTGTATTTACAAACTATGAGCTAGACACAGAGTGCTGATTGGTGAGTTTACAATCCCTTAGCTAGTCCCCACCAGACTCAGGAGCCCAGCTGGCATCAGCTAGTGGATCCCGCACCTGGGCTGCAGGTGAAGCTGCCTGCCAATCCTGCACCATGCACCCATACTCCTCAGCCCCTGGGCGGTTGAGGGGACTGAGCGCTGCGGAGCAGGGGGCAGTGCTTGTCGGGGAGGCTCTGGCAGCGCAGGAGCCCACCGCAGGTTGGGGAGGTTTGGATATGGCGGGCTGCAGGTTCCAAGCCCTGCCCCACGGGGAGGCAGCTGGCTGGCACTGCTGGGGGACCTGGTGCACCCATCGAAGCTGCTGGCCTGGGTCCTAAGCTCCTCACTGCCCTGAGCCTGCGCCCCGGCAGGCCAGTCCGAGTGAGGGACCCTCCAGAACTCGCGCTGGCCTGTGAGCGCCCTGTGTAGTGCCGGTTCCCGCCAGCACTGTTCCCTCCACACCTCCTCGCAAGCAGAGGTAGGCGGCTCCAGCCCCGGCCAACCCAAAGAGGGGCTTCCGCAGTGCAGTGGTGGGCGGAAGGGTTCCTCAAGCGCCACCAGCCTGGATGCCCAGGCTGAGGAGGTACTGAGAGTGAAGGCTGCTAGCACATTGTCACCTCTCAATGGTATTAAGAGGTGAGACATTTAAGAGGTGATTAGGCCATGAGGCCCCATGAACGTATTACTGCTTTTCTCTTGGGAAGGAATAAGTTATCTTGGGAGTTTGGCCTCCTCCTTCCCTCTGTCTCGTGTACTCACTTCTGCCTTCTGCCATGGGATAAGGCCTTTGCCAGATGCCAGCACCATGCTCTGGGATTTGCCAACCTTAAGAATCAGAAGCCAAATAAAACTCCGTTCATTATAAATTACTCTGTCTATAGTATTCTGTTATAGCAGCAGAAAACAAAGACACATCAGTGCTAATGAAAATATAATGAGTCATCACAAAGGTGAACCACATATATAATTTTTAATTTTTATAGCAACATTTAAAAAGTTAAAAAAGATAAAAATAATTTTGATAATATATTTTATTTAGTCTAATTTATCTAAAATATAATTTTTAATGTAAGCATAATTTTAAAGTATTAATGAGACATTAATGAGGCTTTAACATTGAGTACCAGTTTTTCATTTACAGTACATCTCAATTTGGACTAGCCACATTGCAAATGCCCAAGAGTCATGTATATCTAGCCACTGTGGTATTGGACAGCACAGCTCTATGCAAAAGCAACTATCTGTGTTCCGCCCTTCACTGAACCACTCTGCATTGGTAGTCATCTCCAAATAACCAAAGGGTTAGCCAGTGTTAATCAAGACTCCGGCTCAAGACATCTGATAAATCTCCTTTGTTCTGTCATTTATTCACTTCACAAACATTGGTTCAGCAATTATTATCATGTACCAAGTAATGTGCTTCCTGTGGTAACAGGAAATAAAGCTGGATCTCTGCTTTCACAGTGTAGTTGAGGAGAAACAAGTTAGACTATAATAATAATACGATGCCTTGGATTATTTGACAGTGTGTGCACAGGGGCCTCAGAAGCCCAGAGGCAAATCAGGGAATGAACAGAGAACGGAGGGAAGCTGGAAAATCACTCACGGCAGGACAAGTGAAAGTCCTCAGAGAGTTAGTTCAAGGTAGAAGTTCTACAAACCATGGCTGTCTCACAAAATAATAGCCTATCTCAGGGGTAGGCAAATTATGACTGTGAGCCAAATTCAGCCCATTGCGAGTTTTTGTAAATAAAGTTTTATTGTAACACAGTCATACCCATTGACTTACATGTTGTCCATCCATAGCTGTTTTCCCACATTAGCAGGTTTAGCAATTACAACAAAAACCCAAGGGCCTGCATAGCCTAAAATATTCACTGTCTGGCCCTTCATGGAAAAAGTTTGCTGAGACTGTGAGATTTTCATTATAGGAAATATTCAAGTAAAGGCTGGATCTATTCAGGGTATGTTCTTTAAAAGGGAGAATGGTAACCTTTAAATTCCTTCACTCTGGGCAGGTCTGTGATTATGGACCTGCTTTTCTGTGACAAAAACAGATCATACTCCCTCATTTATCTTTGACTGACAGCCCTATTATGGGCAGCACTGCAAGTTGTAGAAAAGGAAGTCATTCCCTATATGACCATGGTTTAGGTAATGCACCTGACTTCTTAAATATAGTTTACTGCCGCTCTAAATAATCAAGAAAATAAATTTGTGACTTCCAGGATCACCAAGCCACTATCATAGGAAATGCTGCAGTTAATTCGAAGGAAGTCCAGGGGACAGCAACCCGACCTGCCACTGACTGCATTTCCCAGCAGACTAAAAACCAGGCTTTCCCTCTTGACCACAGATATTAATCACGGGGCAGTCCTTCAACCTTTGTTGTTCTTTACGAGGCTGGATGGTCACCGCAGAGAAGGAAGCCACCTCTGAGATTACCTCTTTAGCAGTCACCATAGCACGTTTCTGGTATCTATATCTCTAGTAGTATGTTATTCGGCAAATAATGGAGGCACAGAAACAAATCACAAAGACTCCATTTTAAAATGTCTACAAGAGCTACCCGCAACGGCATTTATGTTCATTCCATCCCCTCTTTAAGTTCTCCTCACTGAATATGTCAAGTCTCAGATGATGTTCAAAGGTGAAGGTAGCTGAAAAGACCCCAAAGCATTTGGGGTAGAAAATTATTTATAGCCGCTGTTTACTTCCCTCCAGCAGTCGCCTTGGAAATACTTACGGGTTTAAAGTAAATCTTCCTTCTTTCCCTCCTGTCCTCATGAAGGGATTCTCTTCCTCCTTGTTGACCATGGCTGCTGTGCCAATGAGCTGCACTCTTGCTCTCCGACTTTTGCTGACTCTTGTTATCAGTCTGAAGCGGTGGCTGGGGAGAGCCCTCTCTAGCACTGGGTAGTATAAAGGGAGGATCATGTAAGTTATAGCTATCTAGGGCCAGCTGGTGAGAATACTTGGCATTTGTTCTCCCCCACTGTCAGCCCCCAGGATGAGGGATACCTGCAGCAATAAAAAATAATGGAAGATTTGCTCCCATGAAGCCTTATTGAAATGACTGTAGGTTGGGAGGGGAAACGTTCCGTCAGTGGGATTCAGAGTGATGTTTCCTCTTCCAAACTCCCATGGTACGAATGAGCTGAATCAGTCCATGGCATTTCTCAAATCCTGCTCTACTCTGTTGTCTGAATGTATGTGTTTCATTCACTCAAATAGTGTCTTAAAAATTCCTTAAAGGCAGTATAATCCCACATGTTCTTTTGTGTACTTCCAGTAGCTCCTAATACAGGGTCTACACCCTGAATTCATTTGAAAACTATTTTTTGATGTACTACTTTTGAGGCCTGTAAGTAGTTTGAATACATTTTAAGAATTTTATAGGTTTTAAGAGTAACTAGAACACAGAAGAAGGAGCAGAATTTTTAATCCTTTCTCACTGTGACAGGCAGAATAATAGCCTCCCAAAGATGTCTCATCTCCAGAACCCATAAATGTGTTATGTCACATGGTAAGGGAGAATTAATGTTGCAGTTGAATTAAGATTGCTAATCAACAGATATTGAAATAGGAAGAGTATCTGAGTGGCCTCAATGTAATCACAAGGGTCCTTAAAAATAGAGGCAAGAAGCAGAAGAAGAGTTAGTGTCATAGTGATCCTATGTGAGAAAGCTCTACAGCCATTGCTGGATCTGAAAATGAAATGGGCCCATAAGTCAAGCAACACAAGCAGGCTCCAGGAACTGGAAAAGGCAAAAAAAAAAAAAAACCAGATTGTGCCCCGGAGCCTCCGGAAAGGAATGCAGCCCTGCCAACTTCTTGCTTTTAGCCCAGGTCTGACCTCCAGAACTGTAGGAGGCCATGACTATGTTGTCTTAAGCCACTAAATTCACAGAAATTTGTTACAGAAGCAGTAAAAATCCAAGGCATTCAACTAAGACTTAGGCAAAAAGAAGAAAGTTTAATATTTGAAACATTTTCTTCCGATAGGTTCTGCCTTCAAGAGAACCTTAAATCCTGTATGACCAGATGGTTTCTATGTAATAAGGACTAAGGAGTCAAGTGACTACAGGGCAAAATCTTTGGCCTCCAAGGCCCTTGTATGTTTCAGGCAATACATATTATGGAAGGCGGAACTAGCCTTGTTCTTGTATGGAATGAACAGTTGCTTCTGCAGTATGATTTCATGGGGAAGGATAAGGGTTTCCTCATCTACTTCCCTAGAAAAGTCCTTCCCACTTCTCTTCTGGGCTCTGAGACCTAGGAAAGTAATATCACAGCCAATTGAATAGGTTACCATCCCTGCTTCCTGTAAGAAAATCTTTTATCTGTGGATATCAAAGATCTAGTTTTCACAATGCTATAGTGCCTGGATGACAAAATGTCTGTTGAAAAGTGGTGTCCCCGAACCTGATAAGCAGTGGATGTTAATTGAGATAGGTTAACAGCCCATGATACTGGCTGGAAATGCAAGGGAACACATGGAGACACAGATGTTTGCCAAGCCAGAGAGGAGAATAGAAAGAATTGGACTCCAAAGACCATTTTTGCTATACTACAATTTTGCTTCCTGTCAACACTTAAAGGGGCAGGCTTCCCAATTCAGTCTGTGTCAAGTTGATTAGCCTGAAAGGGCTGCAGAAGCTGCCTCCATTCCATTTTCCCAGTGAAATAGGAGCCTCCAGGGTTCTTGAAATTGCTCAGTACCAAGGTACAAGTCTAAAGCATTTATGGGAGTTGGCCTGTAGCCCACTTCTTATGAATACACATAAACACACCTTTTATTGCTCAATAATGTTTTCCCTTTTGCAACTTTTTATGAACCACTAAAAAAAACTGGGGCTTATATTTTAATTTTTTCAGGAAAAAACACAGAAATACCGAATCTTCCCAATGGGAACTTCTCTTGCCTGCTGCCTCAACCAAAAATTATTTGTCAAGGGAGTGGTCAAAGCTTCAGCATTGACAACTCAAGATATTAATTTGGTCCAAATCCAACTGATTTGCTTTCCAGACTGAGTTGCTTCATTCCTCTTTATGAGCCCAAACCTCCTTCTCTGGGGTGATTAAGGTGCAATGCAGCAGAATTCATCAGCTCTATATGCCTGTGGGATGTGCTCCCCACCAGCTCTATTGCAAATCAGCATTCTCTCCCATTGGCTCCCATCCAGAAGAACAAAATGCCCTTTCATCTGTGCATATCTCTTCATTTCCACTTTCACACCATGAGTCCAAACCTTCATGACCACTTACCTGGACCAATACAATAGCTTCCTAACTGATCTCCCTATCTCTAATATCCACATTCTCCAATTTATGACCACATTGCTGCCACAGTAATCTTAAAGGAGAGATGCAATCATATCATCCAGTTCAGATGTTTTCATAGTTCTCCCTTTTTCACCAAATGAAGTTCAGTCTCCTTAACCTGTCATTTGACTTCAGACAACCTGGCGCCCAGTTACCTTTCCAGATGTGTGGCTCACTACTCTCCTTCGTGTATTCTGCACTGCTGACAATATGGAAGGTTTGGCATTTTGCAGTGTAGCCCACACGTGGATTTACTTTGGGCACTTAATAGTCGTTTGCTGCAAGCCACAAAATCTGATTTTGGCTACCTTAGGAAAAAGGGGATATACTGGAAGGATGTGTAGAAATTCACAGAAACTGAAGCGTTAGGCTTAGAAAGCTCGGTTTGGGGCTCAGGAACAGGGTCTCAGAGTAACAAAAACTGTTGGACAGTCTTTTCAGGGCACAACCAGAGTGAACAAATGAGGTCCACATTTTTGCTTTTTTTTTTTCTTTTTCCACTCTGCTCAGATTACAGAGAGAATCCAATTGACCTGGCTTTAGCTAGAGGTAATCAGAGCATCTCTATAGATAATTTTGTGGACTTTACCCAATGGATGGAGAGAATTTCCCCAAGAGTAAATCAGAGTGTTGGGTATTAAAAAAAAAACCACATAATAGAGGCTGGGCAGCCAAACACAGCAAATATCTATGACACATTATCCCTATCTGGAATGCTTGGTTAGCTCGTCTCTCATGTTGTCAATTCTAGTTCAGAGCATGTTCCTTGCTTTCAGTTCTCTTTACTTTCTGCCTTGTTTTAGAGTTTTTATGTTTTATTCTCTTTTTCACATTGCAATGAGAAAATCTTTGTAATGAAAGTCAGCTCCCCTCACTATGCTTCAGTTTCTGAGTCTATAAAAAGGATATAATAACTATTCCACAGGATCATTGTGAGTAGGATTAATATCTGTACCTAATGAAATTAGTTCAGTGCCTGACATGTAGTAAGCTCTCCATATATGTTAGCTGTTGTTATTATCATTTTTACTTAGTTGTCACCATAATTATTATTAATACATAACTCTTTGAGACCAGGAACTGTGATTTATTCATCTTTAGAGACCTCAGTCAAATATTTTGTACACAAAAACTATTCGTTACTCCTCATGAATGAATGACTCAATCAATAAAGCAATCAATCAGTGAAGGAAGAAAAAATTTGGAAGCTGAAATTGAAACTAGGATTTGAGTTAGCCTGCCCTTTCTATTTTTCCCAGACAATAAGGAGGCCTCAACTATAAGAGCAAGGATCATAATAGATATTCCAATAAATAGACAAGAAGAAGGCTTCACATTGAACCTTCATTCCATGGTTCTGAGGCAATTGGAAATAAAGCTCCAGTTCTGTTTGTTCTTTTGCAGCAATAGTCTATGCCTGCAGGAGACTATAAAATTGGAAATGAAAGGAAAGAAGTGATGGAGGGAGCGGGGAGAGAACATTAATAGGCACTAATAGGAACTTTAGGGTGGCCCAGGGTGATAGGAAACACCTACACATACCAGTCCGAGTCCTAGTTCTCTAACTCTGCCAGTGGCCCCCTCAAAAGACATCCTTGTTTGCTGCCACTACATACAATAGTCATGGATGCTTTTCAGGTGTTACTCGGTTACCATGATGGGTCCGTCATCTGTTAATTTATCTAAACCTTCTTGAAATCCATTTACATGTTCAGCCTCTGCTACTTTCCACTTGCGTCTTAAAGCTTTGCTTCAGACTCATCTTGGTGGCCAAGGATAGATGAGGAAAATGCAAGCCCTTCCAACCGAGAGCTAGAGACAATTACATTTAACCTTAGCCATGCCACTCCCTCAACACTCTTGGGCCAGGAATTTGCCCTCCTTCCTTCACTTTGATCCATTTAAAATTGACATAATAATCTCAGATGAGTGCATTAAAGGTTAATTAGATTTTAACATTTTCATGCCACTCAGAATATGATGAAGATTATATAAATGTTGCATCTCATTATAGATCCTGGATAAGAATCCTTTTTTAATTTGACTAAATTTATATTTCTACTTGTTCGCTCCCCTGCCCTGCATACCAGCATACTTTTACACACCCTGGATAATCCCTGCAGGGCCCCAGCATGTGTAGATTATGCCCTGCTCTATTCTAGAGGATGACACTCACATCCTATCAATCACAGATCTGCCTATTCCTTTTGAAAATTTGCAGACAAAGCAGTCAAGTGTCCTGAAGAAGCAGCACCTTTTCCTGCTTCACTGGATTTGAGACATCAGTATGTATTCACCCACTTTATCCTTGGGCCTTTAAACAAACTGCCATTTATAAACTAGTTTCGAAAGAGTGAAATGGTATTTTAAACATAATGCACATGTAGTAGTTACCTCCTGCAGCCAACTTCCCACTCAGTATATAGGCCTTTGATTGGAGCTGTTCCTCGTGGAGTGGATTTGGGGGCCCAACACTTTCTCTTCCAACCCTGGTTCTGGGTCCAGAAGATATGCTCTTAGGCAGGTCTAAAAATTAATCAAGCTTGGATGTCTTCTCTCCAGATCCTCCATTTCTGGCACAGAAATTTGTCTCAGCCTGAGTGAGAGGATGCCAGGCAAATCCACAGCGCTAAATGTGGCTCCAATTAACAGTATCTTTTATTCTCTCCTCAAAGGGAGGCTGGCCCCTGGATCTGGCTCCTCGCAGGCACTGAACAGTATGTGCCTAACCCTCAGAGTGGAGCAGAAAAACACCTCTTGTTTTGTTTCTAGATATACTATTTTGAGTGGATTTAAGGAAAAAAAAAACCAAACGCTTTTTTAAATTATTATTATTATTTTCCTCGCTTCCCATTGCTTTTACTCCAGGTACCTGCACACAAACATATAATCTCATCACACACACACATACACACACACACACACACATATCACCTATGTAAAACAAGATTTAACCATTTAACAGGAATGGCTGTGCATGTAACAGCCTTGGGAGTCAGAATTCTCAGGATGAAGTAAACAATCACGCATCAAGTATTTATTGAGCTCTTACTTAAAACTCAGCTTCTTGACACTACAGGTGAGGCAAAATCCTTGCCCCGGGATAGGAATGGAAAGATGGCAAGGGACTTACTCTACTTAATCTCATTTTTTAAAATCTGTAAAATGAAGAAAATAATGCTTACCTGTACAGACCATTAGCTAATTGAAAGAATACACATAAAATCTCCTAAGTAGCTAATAAGTGTTCAGTAAATACTTATAGAAGACCCACTATGCTAATTAAAAAGATAAGCATTATTCCTGCTTTCATGGAGCTTTTACTCTTATTAGACTTTTTTTTCCCCTCAAGAGGTTCTAGAGCAAAGGAGCAACCAGTGGTGGGCTAGAGGCGGCTTGTCCTGGCTTGCAGGAGCCAATTATTAAATATTCAAAACTAGGCTGGGGATGGTGGCTCACACCTGTAATCCCAGCATTTTGGGAGGCCAAGGCAAGCAGATCACTGGAGGCCAGGAGTTTGGGACCAGGCAAGTCAGCATAGCAGGACTCTATATCTCCAAAAACAAAATAAAATAAAATAAAAATAAGCTGGCATGGTGGCATGTGCCTATAGTCCTAGCTCCTAGCTACTACTCCAGAGGCTGAGCCTAGAGGATCCCTTGAGCCCAGGAGTTCCAGGCTACAGTGAGACACAATCGTGCCACTATAATCCAGTCTGGAAAACAGAGTGAGACCCTGTCTCAAGTAAATAAATAAATATTTAGAACTAGTTGCTAAACCATTGGTAACTTGAAATGTTAACTGGTTGTTAAACTATGGGTAACTTAAAATGTGGGAGTATTTATATCATATAAATCAACAAACACTACAAATCAGGCTTCTTGCTGTTGTTGTTGTTTCAGAAAGCCAGTTTTCCACACACCTTTGGGAGTAATAATATGAAAGAATGAGGAATATAGCATGGTGGTTAAAAAGAGGGGCCAGACATAGTGGCTCATTCCTGTAATCCCAACACTCTGGGAGACCAAGGCAGGAGGATTGCTTGAGCCCAGAAGTCTGAGACCAGCTTGGGCAACAAAGTAAGACTCCCTCTTTACAACATTTTTTTAAATTAGCCGGGCACAGTGGCACATGCCTGCAGTCCCAGCTACTCAAGAGGCTGAGATGAGAGGATCACTTGAGACCAGGAGGTCGAGACTGCAGTAAGCTATGATCACACCACTGCATTCTAGCCTGGGTGACAGGGAAAGACCCTGTCTCAAAATATTTAAGTAAATAAGAATCTAGAATTGGGGAGACAAGAATTAGTATTCTAGCTCTACAATCTATAAGTTGTGAGACTTTGAGCAAGTCATCTAGCTCCTCTGAATCTAATTATCCTCATTCATAAAGTGGGATAATAATGTAACTTAACTCATGTTAGTGTGTTCAAGCTGCCATAACAAAATACCATAGACTGGATGTTTATGGTTTTCTCACATTTCTGGAGGCTAGAAGTCCAAGACCAAGGTGCCAGTATAGTCGTTTCTGATGAAGGCTCTCTTCCTGACTTGCAAATGACAGCCTTCTTATTGCATCCTTACGTGGCCTTTCATTGGTGTGTGCACACGAAGAAAGAAATCCATGCCTCTGTTGTCTCTTTTTATAAGGACACTAATCCCATCAGATCAGGGTCCCATGCTTATGACCTGATTTGACCTTAGTTATTTCCACAAAAGCCCCATTTCCAAATATAGTCAAATTGGGGGTTAGGGCTTCACCATATAAATTTGATGGACACAAACATTCAATCCATAACTCTACCTCCTAGGTTTATTCAGAAGGTAAAATGAGATGCAGTATGTAAATACAGTGCTTCAGAAGTACTCAATAAATATTGACTATGATTACTATTACATGTTAAATACGTGTATTAGTCCGTTCTCTAATTGCCATAAAGAAATACCTGAGATTGGGTAATTTATAAAGAGAAGAGGCTTAATTGACTCACCATTCTACAGGCTATACAGGAAGCATGATGCTGGCATCTGTTTGGCTTTTGCAGAGGCCTCAGGAAACTTGCAATCATGGCAGAAGGGAAAGCGGGAGCGAGCACTTCACATGGTGGAAGCAGGAGGAAGAGGGGGCGGGAGGAGCCACACACTTTTAAACAACTATGAGAGCTCTTATGAGAGCTCACTCACTATATAGTACCAAGAGGGAATGGTGCTAAACCATTCATGAGAACTCCACCCCATGATCCAATCACCTCCCACCAAGCCCCACCTCCAACATTAGGGATTACAATTCAACAAGAGATTTGCACAGGGACAAAAACCCAAACCATACCAATACATGAGTCTGGCTTTGTGGGGTGGTGGGAAGGGATACTAGAGAAGGCAAGCCTACAGTCAAACAATCAGGCTGTTGGAAAACCACAGACAATTAAAGTCTAGACAACAACAGATCTTATTAAATAAAAAATTAATAAGATACAGAAATTACCAGGTATGAAGTCAAGAAGAAGAAAAAATGGTCAGAAATAGCTCTAGGGAGTCTGGGTAACCAGAAATTAGAAATTGAGGAAAAAAGATGCTGTAATATGAGAAGCAGATTTAGAAGAAAGATGAGAGTCACTGAAACAATTGAGAATTTAATATAATGGCCAAAAATATCTATTATCCAGATATTTCAGTTTATGGCAATATGTATTTATTGATCAGCTATTTATTGAGTTTCTACTATGTGCAAGGCATTGTAAGGGATACAAAAATGATCAGAATGTGGACCCTGGGCTTGATATGCATATGGCCTATTAAGGGAGAGAACATGAAAAGAAAATTGTCATGCAAGCTTGAAAGAGATTCAAATTAGGTGCAATGGAGTTTCAAAAGAAAGGGAGTTGGTTCCATGCTGGGGAAAGATTAGTATTTCATGAAAGCAGAGGTACGGGGCATAAACGATAGATTGGATTTGAATAAATAGGAAGATAGGGATTCAGTGGAAACAGGCATCCTCAAAGAGACTTCCCTCTGGCATGAACAAACACACTGAGGTGAGAAAATACCTTCGGGGGCAGTTCATTCAGTCAAAGCATAGAAGGCCAATTGGGGAGTAGTAAGAAATCAAATTAGAATGCTGTCAAAGATCAACAAAAAAGGTTCTCAAAATCTAGGTTACAGAATTTAAACTTTAGTAGATAGTGGTATGTCACTACTACGTTGTTCAAGTAAATATAAACATCTTTCACCCACCCATAATTGATATACTTAGATCCTTACGTTCCACAATTCTCTAAATAATCTTTCATCAGCTGTGCTGACTTTTAAGTTGCCTGATTTCCTGGTATTCATCCTCTTGTAAGTCCTTGGCAACCAAACTGCTCAAAATGATCCCACATTTCCCAACTTTTGGAAAATGAAACATCTCTAGCCTTTAGCTACCTTAGCTTTTCAAACCTCAGAGCTTCCTCAAAAAGATGAAGTAGAAAAGTCCAGCTGCTCTCACTTGTGCAGGGTAGTGCATGAATGAGTTGTCTTAGTTAGCCAGGGCTGCCATAACAAAGTATCATGGCTGGGTGGCTCAAACAACTGAAATTTATTTTCTCTCAACTTTGGAGCCTGAAAATCTGAGATCAAGGTGTCAGCAGCGTTGGTTTCTGCTGAGGCCTCTCTCCTTGGCTTGTAGATGGCTGCCTTCTCCCTCCCTGTGTTCTCACATGGTCTTCCCTAGGTGTGCTCCTGCTCCTGGTGTCTCTTCCTCTTCTTTTTTTTTTTTTTTTTTTTTTTTAGATGGAATCTCACTCTCTTACCCAGGATGGAGTCCAGTGGTGTGATCTCGGCTCACTGCAACATCTGCCTTGTAGGTTCAAGTAATCTCCCTGCCTCAGTAGCTGGTATCACAGGCGCCTGCCACCATGCCTGGCTAATTTTTGTATTTTTTAGTAGAGGTGGGGTTTCGCCTTATTGGCCAGGCTGGTCTTGAACTCCTGACCTCAGGTGATCCACCCGCCTTGGCCTCCCAAAGTGCTGGGATTACAGGTGTGAGCCACCGCGCGTGGCCTCTCTTCCTGTTCTTAAAAATACCAAGTCATATTGGATTAAGGCCCACTGATATGACCTCATTTAATTACCTCTTTAAAGACCCTAGCTCCAAATACATTCACATTCTGAGGTACTGAGGGCTAGGACTTTAACATATGAATTGAAGGGGATGGTGTAGTAGGGGAACAGTTCAGCCCATAACATTATTAAGCAAAAGAAAGGGAAGTTAAGGTTTTTGACATGTCAAGAATTTTGGGAAGATGTCTTCTGAGCCCTACTCTCAACTTTCTTCTTACTGAAAGTGTCTGGGAAGAGAGTCAGAAGAAGAGTGGAGGTCGATGTGTCTGCGCTCCAGGCCGCACACATGCACACCTAGTGGCTTTCTCAAAGCATCTAGACCTCTTGCTACCTTCAAGTATGTGCAGGTACTTGCAAGAGGCCTAGGTGCTTTTGAGAAAGACACTACAAGATTGTGCACTTCTGAAGAACAATTCCAGAATTGTATTCATGTCCATATCACTCATTGCCCTAGCGCTTAGCCTCTGGCCTAACAAAAAACGGGCACCCAGTCAATGATAGCTGAAGTGAGTGAGGGAAGGGAGGAGAGAAAGGAGACAGGAAGTGTCAGCATGATGATGGGGCCAGGGCTTTGGCACTGAGATCTGCCAGGCTTCCTTTACTTGGGTGCTGCCAGCCTCCACATTTAGATTTTGAGCTTAAAAACAAAGACCATAATCTAGAATCATCTTTACATTCTTCCAGACAAAATGCCTAACATAGAATCGAGCACACACTAAACATTCAATGTATGTACATTAAATTGAATTTCCTCAGTGAAGTGAATCTTTCACTTTTAGGGAGGATGTGTAGATGAGTCATATTTTTAAAAATCCACAGATTTTTGTAGCTGAGTCATTCCTAAATACAAGACTATAATGGATTTATTATTGTTATTATTACTATTATTATCATTACTACTATTTCTACCTCTTGTGTACCAGAATACTTAAAGATCTCATGGGTAAAGGAGACCAGATTCTTTTAAAGACTCCAAACTAAAGCAACTTGCCTTCACCTTCTCTCCGCCACACTACCAAGAATTAATTACCTACTTTGGGAGAATGAACAGAAGCATTATTCCATCTAGAATGGGAAAACCAGGCCCTCAGGACTCAAAGGGCTTCAAAGCTGAGCCTGCTAAGCTGCATCAATTTAAGGAGGATTTAAATGCTTTACCCTGCTTTCTCTCTGTCAGTAGTGAGCCACAGTTAGATGAGAAGGTGGTCTGGCAATGACAGGAGGCATCTTGCATGAGGTTGGTTGGCATAATCTGTTCCAGATACACAAACTCTGAAGATGGAGGTCATATCTCAGGTGTTAGCACACTTTTGAATTATTATTAAAAACAGGGATTATAGATTAAATTTTAAAAAGCCTTTCATTTAAAAACAGATGAATTTATCTTAATTTCTAGGGAAATTTGAAATGCTTGAATGCTGCTGCTGGTAGAATTAACTTCTCCTATTAATATATTACAGGTTTGATGCTGTGTGATTTGTGCATTATAAAACCCCAAAATCCTCCAGACCTCTGAATAGTAACAACCCCAGCAAACTGAGCCTGAGAGAGCTCCTTTGTCCATGTCCCTCATCATGTTCCACTTCCCCTCTTCTTCTCTGCACCGAGCCCTCTCTAAGGCAGTCACCCATGTAAAGAATGCAGAAGCCCAACAAAGGCAATGTGTTCTTTCCCTTTGTAACAATGGAATCTTAAACTGTTACCCAAATCTAGCAGCACGCCAGTTTTAAAGATCTTCAGCACACTTCATCAGTGGTAATCAGGACATAGGAATTCACTGATTAATTCAACAAAGTTTTCTTGAGCATCTACATTATGCCAAGGATTGTACTTTCAGAGGTACTGGTCAGAGTCCATCACCACAAGTCTGTGGCCACGCCACTGTGACTCAGACCTCACATGCACAAATGGCCAATGTAGTCCCATCAAACATAGGTTTGTAAAGTCTTCCCAAAGACACAGTGACAAGACTGAAACAAGATGTTCTTCATAGTGCCTATAGTACACTTTGAAATAGGGTTTTTAAAATCAATCTTGTTACTATATTGTGAAAAGCTTATTTATAGTATACTGTATTTTGGTGTTAAAAGAAATAATTGATCATACATACACACACACACACATTTTTTAATACAGCACAGTTTTTAATCCTATTTTGACATTTCTCGATTTGTATATATACTGGGTGCTTCAGTATCTGGAAATGATCCAAACCTCTCTAAGAATATAAAATACAAAAGATAACATGAAACCATGGTGATTATACTTAAATCATTTCAAAATAACAATTACTATACTTTTCTTTTAAATCTCCACTAGAGGTTTCTTATTGACTCTTTTTATAGTGGCCTGTTGGCATTTCACTGTGGTTTGAAATTGTATTTTGTTTCATTTTATATCCCTCCTGCATCAGTTTCACTCCATTCTTTCTTGAGCGATTGGTGTAAATGGAGAAGTTACTTACTGTCATTTATACTGGCTATTTCTTATCTTTTTGCAGTGTATGTGGACAGAGTACTTTGCTGAAAAAATGTCATTCAGATTTAACCAATCAAGTCAAACTAATCACTATTAAAAAAAAAAAAAAAAAACCTAGTGGCTATTGAACAAACGACTTCTTCCAAAACATTTTATGTATATTATTTCACAACATTTTGTTTTCTCTGATTATACAGCTATGGAAACTGAGTCTCAGAAAGGCTAAGTACCTCATCTCCAAGGTCACACAGCTAATGAATTACAGGGTTGGAACTTATGCCCAAGCCAATCAGATCTCAAAAGCTATGTTTTTGGCTCTAGCCTAGGCAATGTCTCACCTTTGCTTTGGGGGCAGGATTTGGCTGCCTTTAATTGCCAACAGACTCCACACGTACTTTCTAATGAAAACAATTCTTAAACTATGAGCAACTCTACAGGAAATTTGAAAAAATAAAGAGCAAATTTGGAGAGGTCAGAGCTTTGAAATGTTTTCCATCATATTTCCTGAAAGTAATTGTTCAGGAAGATAAGGTGGTACTTTCCAGTAAAGCTGTGACAGTCCCAGAAATGCTGACTCACTTGTAATGGAATGTCATTCCTGGAACCATGTCCCATATAAAGTGGCCTGTCAGAGTTCTAGTAGAGATAAAAGGGCCTCGCTGGTCATGGCGCCTCTCCCTGCCACTGCAGCCAGCATGTTCACAAGACACCTTCTGTCTGCTTGATGCTTACATGATAAGCCTGTGTTAAAGAAGCCAACACTTCTCAAGTTGCATTCGAAGATATATAGCTACCAGGGCATTTGTTTCATTTAAAAGGAACAAGGTTTAGAATTAATAATTTATTTTAATGTCTCCTTAATACTTTAGCATTTCATTTTTGGACCACTTTGCCCTGCTTCATTTCCTTGAAACTCACTTCCCTAGACTTCTGTCTCACTAACATACAGAACAGAAAGCAGAACTCTGGCCAACTCTTCTCTCCAAAGCCACCTCTCCAATAGTTTTTGCTATCCTTCCTGGGACAAGCTTTTGAAAGATTCATTTCCACTCTATTACTTAGTGTCTCCTTGATCCTCAGCCTTCAACTCACTACAAGAAAATGGTCCCATTAATGCACCTCCAAAGAGTCATATTAAACGGATGTTTTAATTCCTTTTTCTAGTTGGTCTTTGCAATATTTGGTACCAATCACCATTCTCTCATCTTTCATATAAAAGATGAAACTTTAATATTTCTTGACTTCCTCGGTACCATTCTCATTTTCCTCCTATTTATTTGGCCAATCCTTCCTGTTTTCAATTCGTATATCATTTACATCATTCATCCTTTTTCTTCCTGCATCTTAAATGTTAACTGTCCAACGGATCCTGCTTCTGCACTTTTAACTCTACATTTTCCCTGGGTGACCTCATTCTCAAGACTTCAAAGGCCCCCATTATTTGGTGTCTGCCAAATACTGAAATCATCATGAAGGCAAGGATCACACTAATATTGGTCTGGAGTATAGTAAATGACTAATACATGTTTCTTAAACACATTAGATATCGATTTCCAGCCCAGATCTCCTTCCTGAATCCCAGACAGCAGATATGTACATCTGTACATATGGGTCTATATATTATATAATCCACCTGTTGGATTACTCCACTTGGTGTCCTGCAGACATCTCACGTAACTTATTCAAAAGTAGCTGATTTTTCACTGGCACTGAACAGTTCTATTTTGGTAAATGGAACTGTGAAAATCAGAACCTTAAAAGCTGTCTTTATGTCTTTCTTTTCACCTACATACCCTTCTTCCATGTCCAGTTATTCATGAAATCCATTTCTTTTTCTCTTGTAAACCTTTCCAGTCTATCCTCTCTACTCCACCCACTCACACTGCCACAACTTTAGTTCAGAGCTTCTTCATTAGGCTACCACCAGAGCCTCCTAACTGGTCTATCTTCACTCTCTCCAGCTCCTTAACACCCCAGTGCATCCTCTGCACTGCTGTCAGAATGCTTTTTTCCTGAAAACAAATTCAATTGCATACAATTATGTATCCAGTATTATAAGCTCCATGAATTCTCCTTTTTCTGCCCTTGTAAGCACTGCAACATGCACTTTTCATGAAAGACTCACTCAATGCAAATGCAATTGTAGCCTTGTAGCAGGATTCACACAATCTTCTAATGGGAACCACAGACCTGGGTCAGGAACACCCTAGATTATTGTATCTTGTTCATGCTAAGGCAGTACTGCTTGTGCCCTATTTCTAACCAATGTACTTATCTTGAATATTACTTATTTCACTAATTTAAAATTATTACTAGCATCCCCCAGACTGGTTAATAAACCCTCTAGTGCTAATTGTGATGGCTGAGAGTTAAACATTTAGAGTAGCTACCTGATTAGAGTCTTTCAAATGCTAACTAATCTCCCCTAGAGTGTGTATTTCTGATTAGGGTTCTTCAAATATTAGCAAGGTGCCCCTGGAGGTAAGTTAAACTTACTGAACACACACATATGTATCATACTTTCTATGCTGAATGATTTTGAACTAAATTACGGAAAACACAGTGCCTTATTTTATGGGTCCCCACATGCATGCCTGATCTGCCTACTGGGTAATTAAGCACTGAAGAATAGATATGCAACAAATGCTTTGTTAATGAAAAAATAAATGATTTTACTAATTCTTTAGTTATAAGGACAAAGCCTCCTGATGAGGAATCAGAATTCATTTCATCGATACAAGCTTCAAACTTCCATTTCTCTGGCAGTAGCTAATATTAATCAGAACCTTATAAAACTGCCTTCATTACGGTTCAAAAAGACACAAATATTGACAGATTTTTGTAGTTCAGTCTTCAAATGATGCTTCCAAGCCACCTTCAAACACACAAAGAGAAATTTGGTTAAAGCACTTGTAAGAATGAAGTTCTATCTAAATGTTTCATAATGAGGCCCCATGAGGAGAAGCAGATACCTACCTCTCAGTGTTGCCAGTGCCCTCAACCTTATTAATATTCTTAATCACTCAACAGGGGGTGGAGTTGCTGTGAAGTTGTCACAGATCAATTAAATCTTGGGAGCTTCTGAAGTGACATTCAGATTCGTGGGAAGGTGAAAGAAAATCAATTTTTACTTTTCAGCTTCCAGGTGCCCACAGATTTCCTAGTGTGAATAGTGAACTCTCATTTCCAACACAAAGGCAAAGATGGCCTCTCCTTTCAGGGCCACAGGCTGATTGCTGAGGTGATGCAGGGAAGAATGGGAACCCCAGGGATCTTGCCTTGCCATTACTGACACTGACACAAAAAGAACTATTTATTTCAGGAGTTAGAAAAAGGAAAGGACAGAATTCCTATTTCACCAATCCTTGAAGTAAAATTACCTGAGAATTTAGCCTTCAAACAAGGGAGAGAACACCAGCCTTCATTATCCAGCCAACATGTGAAGGGAAGAAATGCTTTTTGAGGAAGAATGTCATATCAGAGGGGGAAGAGGAAGGAAAGATGAGTCAAAGTTGGGCAAAGTGAATTCCACCATTTAGCTGGCAATCGCCCCTGAACTGCCAAACTAAGCTAGTGTAATTCCTGAATGGCTGAGTCAAAGCAAAAGAGCAGGTAATTAGACAACAAGCACTAGAGCATTGAGAAGGTTCACATTTCCAGGGTTTGCACTGAGAGCGAACGGGATATATGTGTTATGCTTTTAATATATTCTGCATCCTAATTAGCAATCACGGCTGATTTGTCAGTCATCCTACCTATAATGCATAAAGCACTGGAACACAGAAAAAAAATCAAGTTCAGAAAATCAATTATGCTTATATTTACATTCCCTCAAGACAGAAGCGTTAAAAAACTGCTGAAATACTATCTATCTTTTTACAAAGGAGCAGAAAGGAAGGGTGAGATTGCAATTCAATATAATGAATAAATCGCAGGCTGTTTGGGGAAAGGTACAATAGCTGAATTTTTATGAGATTGGTGATAGAAAATGCATCTCAGATGGTCAGCAACTGTGGAAATATTTTACCATTTTTAAAGTGCATAGGAACAAGTACATGCTCAAAAAATTCTCAAAAAATTTAGAATCATCATTTACATATAGAGAGCTAACAGAAGATATTTTAAAATTCAGCCTTTTTATTGGATGGTGGTTGCTAGAATGGGAATATTTCCTCATGAGTGTAACACTACACTCAGATGAGAAGCGGTGTATGACTTCCTTCTAGCCTTGTCAAGATGGTAGACTAAACTCATTCTGTGTCTCCACTTTTTCAGCTCATGTTCAGTCTTCAACCAAAGCACCTGCATTCCATTATCACCAGTCCACCGAACCCAGTTCTGCCAAGGCCACCAATGACCTCTTAATTTCCAAATCATTCTCTGAGATGGAAGAATGAGACTAAGAAAATAAAAGTGCAATTCCTTGAGTATTTCCCAATACTCATCTTAACAAATCTCCCTGTGGCTGTTGACACTTCTCCCCTCTTCTGGAAACCCTCTCATTCTTGGTTTCTGAGGTTTTCACTCTTCATTATCCCTCTGCCTCTCTGGTCATTCCATTTGCATCTCTTTTGTGGAATTTTCTTTATCTGCCTGTGTCTTAAATATTGGTACACCTCACTCAGCCTGCACATTTTCTTTGAGTGATGGAGAAAGAATTGTTTGAACCTGGAAGATGGAGGTTTCAGTGAGTCAAGATCCCATCACTATACTCCAGCCAGGCCAACAAGAGCAAAAGTCCATCTCAAAAAAAATTAAATTGAAAAAAAAAAAAAAAGGTGAGGCCGGGCGTAGTGGCTCACATCTGTAATCTCTGCACTTTGGGAGGCCGAGGGCAGGCGGATCACTAGGTCAGGAGCTCGAGACCAGGCTGGCCAACACAGTGAAACCCCATCTCTATTAAAAATATCTCTGGTGTTAATTGCCACTGGCAGGCTAAAGACACTTAAATCTTTACCTCTTGTTCAGATCTGGTACTTGAGCCTCAGGCTCAACATCCAACTTCCAGACAGACGTGTCTGCCTAAATATTCGTCAACATTTTATACTCAATACGTCCATAATGGAAGTGATTAATCCCTCCCTGACTTCCAACCCTGCTCTTCCTCTTGCTCTCCCTGTTGCTATTTGCTGCTTGCGATAGGAAGCCTCTGAGAGAGTCCCCAGTGAATCCCTTGTGCAATCTGCCCCCGCTACTGCCTGCCACTGTTGAGTGTGAGCTGGACCTAGTTCCTTGCTTCTAACAAATACAGACCTTATTCCAATTCCATCAATTTCTGCTCCAGGATTGAATCAAGGATCCCACACTGCTTCCTCATTCTCCTCCACATAATCTGTGGCAGTCCCTCATGTTTTTCTTGTCTTTAATGTTCTTGACAGAGTACTGGTCAGTTATGTTTTAGAATGTTCCTCAATATGAATTTGTCTCATGTTTTCAACATTATTCCTTTTGGGAAAGAATATTACCTAAGTAAAATTTTCTCTTTCTCAGTATATATCAGAGAGTAAATTAATCGTGCCTTGACTCTAGTGGTGTTAGCCTTGATCATTGGCTAATGTGGTATCTGCAAGGATTTTTCTCTCTAAACTTCTTATTATTCTCCTTGAAATTAATGAAGATAGTTTGAGATTGTGGTAGTATTTTCAAACTTTTGCTCAACGATTTTAGCATCCCTCTTATTTAGTGGATCTTACTGCTGTGTTTACATAGTAATAACTTTGTACGTCCTTCATATCTTCTACATTTGTTAATTGGAATTTTTCTGTAGGGAAGAGCTGTCCCTTCTCCCTATACATTTATTTATTTGGATTATTTATAAGTGTAGAATTCAGGATATTTATTGTATTCTATTAGTTATCATCCAATATTATCATTATATATTTCATTGCTCAAATTGTTACATGTTTGGCCATCAGGAGCTCCTATGTCCTTAGGACATGCCCTTGTTCTTTTTTTGAGCGCTTTCTTGTTTTCTGGTACCACAAGATGTTCCAGTCTCCTCTTTTATTTTCTCTTTCCCAATTCTAGAATCAACCACTTTTTCAAGGAGTTCTGCTTTCTTTCTTTCTTTTTTTTTACTTGGAGAATAAGTATTTATAAACTAAGATTCTGCCGGTAGGTATGCTCATGGCTACTGGGGTATCATTACTCTCAGGCCCTCTCAGTGGACAAAGCTAAGAAATACGTGTATGAATACTAACCCACACATACACACATCTATACTTATTTCTAAATCTATTTGTGTGTGTATATGTGTGTGTGTGTGTGTATATATATATATATATATAAAATCACAAGTGCATATTGATACCTCTAATTCCAATCCAACATCATGACATTCATTCCGTGCTTCCCCTTTATTTAACTGTAACTTCTTTCTCCAACAGTGAGAAACCTGGCTCTCATTATCTACAATACATTCACTTATTTAATAATGTACATAAAAGGTAGTTGAACAGTTACTAATCTTTACATATGAGAAGCAAATTTCCAGATAACAGTATTTATATACAGTTCTTTTTCTCTTTAGTCTCAGTGTCCAGTCAACATATTATTTTCACACATTCACTTCAGTGTGATTATGAATTAATTTGTCACACATTAGGTTCATTTGTTATTGATTACATTCCATTTTGGGTTTATCCCACTTCCTGGTTGATTGTAAGTATTTATTAGGGAAAAAGTATGTATGTGAAACATTACTATGGGTCTAAGAGTCAAAACTATATTAAAAATACACTCAGAAACATGTTTCTTCCTCTTCCTCTCTACTAATCTATCCATATTCACTTCTTCCCATATTTTTCCCACCAACTTCTGTAGGTAACCAGTCTCTAGTCTCTGATTTATCTTTCCTGAATTTCTTTTGCACACATGTGCAGATATATGTGTATTTTCTTATGCCTTTACATCTAGTTCTTTCTCATATGAAAGGTAACATGCTATATATACCCTTTTGTGCTTTTCCTTCTCATGGAATAGTATGTCCTGGAAATCATTCCGTATCAGCTCATGGAGATCTTCCTCATTCTATTTTACAGGAGCATAGTCCTCCATTGTGTAGGTGTGCTAGAATTTCTTCAGCCACTCCTCCAAAGTGTTGAAATTTAAGTTGCCTCCAATATTTCTCAGTTACAAACAGTGTTACAATAAATAACTTTGGTATATATATTTTTGTATTTGGGGAAGTATATAGTCACGGTGGATCCTCGCAGTGGGATTTCTGGGTCAACAAACAAGTGCAAATATAGTTTTGTTAGGTATGAACAACTTGCCTTTTATGAGTGGTACCGTGGCACATTCTTACCAGCAATTTGTGAGCTAGTATTTGTGCCCTCACAGCATCACTAGCTGAATGTGTTGACATGCTATTTAATTTTTCCCAGTCTGATAGTGACAAATTGTACCTCAGTATTTATCTCTAATTATAAGTGAATTTGAATAAGTTTTTCACGTATTTGAGGGCTATGTATTTGTGTGTCTGTTCATATTTTTTTCTAATAGGTCTAGGTCCTTCTCTCCATTTCTCAATCTCTGTATGTATGTCATGAATATTTTCTCCTAGTTTGTCAGTTGTTTTGGTTTTGTTTAGGATGTGTGTTTTTTAGTATTGAAAGGTTTTTAAAATTTTTTATGTAGTCAGATTTCTCAATCTTTACTTTTATTGATCTTGGACTTTGAGTAATGGTCAGAGAGCCTTTCCCTACACCTTCTACAAGGTAAAAAAGGAATTTACCCATGTTTTCTTTGCATTCTTAAATGCTTTCTTTATTCACATTTAAATCCATAACCCTTCTTGAGTTATTCTTGTGTATGGTATGATATATGGATTTAATTTTTATCTCCTTTCAAATGGCCACCCATTTATCCAGCACCATTTATTTAAAAGCCCTGGCTGGATGGCACCTAATAAACTAATTTTTAAATCTACAACAATAAGGAAAGGAAAGGAAATCATGCCCTAGAGTACATGCCGGGGAGGGATGCTTTATAATGATTTTTAAAAGCCAATTTATCAAGAATACATAACAATCTTAAATGGGTATCAACTGCAGTGCATTTCTTGACTTCTTTTCTAATCTAACAGAAGTGCTATGGCTCTCATTTAACACAAGAGTTGGGCTGGAAAACTCATTTCTTTATTTGCTCTTCTGGAATTGTTTTTCATTTCAACCCACAGAGTCAGAGGCATATCACAGAGCTTCCAGCCACATCTACAGTAACATCTTGACATCCATGACATACTTTAGGTCCTTAGAAAACAGCTGGATATAGTATTCATTTAATTCTTCCAGCTGTTAGTTTTTCTCTTTTGCCTTTGGCTTTTTAAAATTTTACCAATTCATTTCCATTCTCCAAGAAAAGCTTCAGACACCAAAAACCTCAATTTGTTTTAAAGGGAGTGGTTCTGGGATAGGACTTTTTATTGTGAAAGACTGAAAACACAAAGCAAAGCAGCTCCTGGCTACGTTATATAAGTGATTCAATTCCAAGTTTGTCCTGTGTACTTCTCTGCCTCCCACCCTGCAAAACATTGAGAGATGAATCATTTAATTTCATAAACACTTGGTGTTAATTACTGGATGATGAATTTTGCTATAAGTAGGATCAGTTTGACATTTAGGAAAGGCTGCACAATCCAGCTTTTAAGGTGTGCATGAGGTAGGTACATTAAGTAGCTAGAATTCATACCAAAAGATTTATCCATACCTCTGAGCTGCTGAAATCAGTGAGTCAGCCAGAGTCTTCACTTCGTGTTTATGAAATGTCTTTCCTCCAGGGAATTCCCCTCACATTCATTATCTCATTAATCATCCAACTGTTTCTCTTGGAGAAAGAAAAGTGGGGAAACATACGTTCTATTAGCTCTTTTATTCCCAGGAGGAAACATAGAGGCTTAGAGAGAACAAATAACTTCCTCATCTGTAAAATGAGTCCTCTGGCCCACTCCATGTCTTTTGCCCTAGGTGCTTGGTAAGGATGAAAGATTTGAGAAAAGCTTTACTTCTTAGGAAAAAATAATTACATTTGGCTAGTCAGGCAAATTATTAGAGGTTGTACCACTATAACTTGAGTGAGAATTTTAATACAAATGAATATATATGGTACAAGAACCTATTGCTCTTTTGTGGCTCCTGATGTTTATTTTTCTGGTATATCATGGTTATGATCCCAAATAATGAGGCTTCTGTAGTTTAGTCACCATTCGAAGGTATTGACATGCTTATTATACACATGAAGGAATGGAATTAATTAACATTTTGGGGATACCAGCTTTTCACACAAAATTTTATTTATTCTTGAGAACAACCAAAAAAAGAAAGCATTATTATCCTTATCTTAGAAGTAAAGATACAGAAGAAACTTACCAGGGATATCCCAGCCAGTAAATAGCAGAGCTGGCATTTGAATCCAGATCTTTTGATTTTTAAGTATATGTTTTCTCTAATATATAAAGCATTCACCAGAAATGACGTGTTTCATCTTAATTCGAGTAGATTCCAACATTTTAAATGATGTAATTCACAAAATGGGCATGCGTCTGTATTTGTTGTTTTAAAAATATTGTGCTTCTAGATAAGACAGGAGCATAATCTTTGCAACCACAAGCAGTGACTCTGCCTGGCAACTATAAAAGCACGTTAACCTCATGATCTGAATTCAGTAAACCTGGGTACACATCAGGCTACTTGCTGTTTGATCATGTTAAATCTCTGTCTTAGTTTGTTTGGGCTGCTATAACAAAATGTCTTAGACTGAGTAATTTAAACAGATATCTATTTCTCACAGTTCTACAGACTGCGAAGTTCAAAATCATGGCGATGGCATATGGCTGCTCTCTGCTTCCAAGGTGGTGCCCCATTACTGGATCCTCCTGCATCCTCCTGCATCCACCTGATGGTGCCCTGTTGCTGCATAAGAGGATGCTGTGCCCTCACATGGTGGAAGGGATGGAAGGGATGAGAGAGAGAGGCAGCTCCTTTGCACCTTTTATAAGAGTGCAAATCCCATCACTCCACCTTCATAATTTAATAACTTCCTAAAGGCCCCACCTCTTAAGACTATTACATTGGTGATTAAGTTTCAACATACGAATTTTGGGGACACATTCAGACCATAGCATTCTCTAAACTTAGTTTGTATTTCTCTAATTTGTGAATAATAATAGTTACCTCAGAGGTTGTTGTGAGGATTAAATGAAATAAAGTTTATAGAGTTTTTAGCATAATTAGTGGCACATAGCTCTAAATTAATAAATACTATTACAGTTAACAAACAAATAAATTATACCCTTGGTTATTTTAAGCAAAGAACATACAAGAGTAATTCACAACATAAATGCAAATGGACAATTAATATCCAATAAATTATGTTCAATTACAAGAGCAATAAAACATATCAGGAATAAAGCAGGTCAACATTTTTCACTCAAAATATTGGTAAGATAAAATAAAAAATAATATCCAGTACTCATAGGGAGTGAGGAGCTGGCACTCTTTAGACTGCTAGTAAAGATTGTAAATCTATAAAACCTTTTTAGATGGCAACTTGGCAATATGTATCGAAAGTTTTAGAATGCCCACATATTCTTTGATTGAGGAATTTCACCCAGAGGAATTCATCCTGAGGAATATCAAGTACACTATAATAAATGTACAAAGGATTTCATGACAAAAATTGTATGCATATTAGAAGTTGGAAATGATCTTAATGTTCAGCAATGAGGAATTGATTAAATGTATTATGGTACGTAAATACTGTTAAATGTTTGGGGTTACAAAAAGAGAGACTTATTCAATTTGTCTCCAGTAAGTCAGTACCTATTGGAACTATAAATGCACAAAAAGAAGTTGAGAATCTTATCTACAGGATCATGCTTCATGGAACCAAAAACAATTCCCAGAAGAAGTGCAAGTGCAACCATCCATGAAGACCTCCCAAAGGCTACAATGAAATTCAGAGAATTTGAGAGTTATTCAGAATGCAGCAGCTTAGAAAACCAGAGTATCTGTTCTCCTGTCATCACTCTGAATTTGTTCATCCTGACTGCATCATGACTCAGCTCTACCTAATTACTCCTACTCTACCTACTAACCAACTATATCCTCCCCTGTGCTGTAAGATTTAGCTTCTAATAATCATAATTTTCTCTTACTTGTAGCATCTACTGCTTTATTTTCCTCCTGCCAACCTTTTCCATGAGGGTATTCTATCTTCTGCTCCCATTATCACTGACTAAATCCTTGTATAATATAAATTCTCAAAGGAATATGATCTTTTTGTATTAATTGCTGATATGGTTTGGCTCCGCATTCCCACCCAAATCTCATCTCATTGTAATCCCCACATGTCAGGGGAGAGGTCTGGTGGGAGGTGATTGAATCATGGGGGTGGATTTCTGTCTTGCTGTTCTTGTGATAGTGAGTGAGCTCTCACGAGATCTGGTTGTTTGAAAGTGTGTGGCACTTCCCCTTTGCTCGTGCTCTCTCTCTCCTGCTCCACCCTGGTAAGATGTGCTTGCTTCCCCTTCGCCCTTCTCACATTATAGTAAGTTTCTGAGGCCTCTCAGACATGCTTCCCATTAACCCTGAGAAACTGAGTCAATTAAACCTCTTTTCTTCATAAATTACCCAGTCTTAGGCAGTTCTTTATAGGAGTGTGAAAACAGACTAAGACAACTGCCATCATCACTGACTGGGCAAGCTTTTGTGACAGTGGTCTCATAGGTTGTAAGTCACTGGAACATTTACATGTTGACTGCCCTTGGAAAGGTAGAAGTTGGAAACAAGCCACATGGGGAATATAAGCGTGATTTGCTCAGCTTGCACTTTGTTGGCTCACACAGGAGATCAGATAATTTCTTTTTCTTTTTTTTTTTTTGAAACAGTCTCGCTCTGTCACCAGGCTGGAGTGCAGTGGTTCAATCTTGGATCACTGCAACTTCCGCCTCCTGGTTTCAAGTGATTCTCCCAGTTTCAAGCAATTCTCCTGCCTCAGCCTCCTGAGTAGCTGGGGCTACAGGCATGTGCCACCACGCCCAGCTAAATTTTGTATTTTTACAAACAAATACAAAAATTTTACACGGAGTTTCAACATGTTGTCCAGGATGGTCTCGATCTCTTTACCTCGTGATCTGCCCACCTCGGCCTCCCAAAGTGCTGGGATTACAGGCGTGAACCACTGCACCTGGCCCTCAGAGAATTTCATTTTTAAAAAATCAGAATGTTTAGGTTTTCTTGAAAATCTCAAGATCTACCAACACTTACTCTTTATTCCTGGATGACACAGCTATTGGCAAAAGCTAAGTATTGGCCAGCCCTTTAAGACAGGGCACGTTCTAATTCTTTGCAGTCTACAACAAACTCCCTGTTGTCTCTTACATCTACCAACTAACTTCAGTTATGTTAGGTGCTGGCCTGTATTGACCCTTGAGTTTGCAAACCCTGAGTTAAGGACCCTCCTCTGCTTCAACCATTTGGGACCAGAATGGTAACGTCAGGTGATGAGAAGCGGCTCTCTATTTATAAGAAACAATATGGTCTTGCTTCCTCTGCAGAAAGCCATGGACATAAAACCTCAGAAAGGAGCTGTGGGTACTGCAAGCATTCTGACGCTTGGCCTACCAATTACATAAACAGGACAAATGCATATATTTTTATAAATAGCAATATATATCATATTTACTTACAAATAGATATAGTCACAATATATTGTGGAAAAAAAGTTCAAATCAATAAGATTATATCTCACTTTGTTAAAAAGTAAATAAATAAATTTGAATACAGGCATTGCTTCTTATTGGAATCTAATCCTTTCCTGGTTTAATAGTTGGATAATACATAAGGAGACAGTGGCAGAATAAACTATATGTATATTATATTATTTGAAATGGGAAAAAGCATACTCTGTTTTAAGCCCATCCAAGAACCCCCAAAATATTCCAAAGTTTAAACCCTCTTATGCACCTACAGAGTAACAATTCCAAGAATTTTTGCATAAATATACTGTACAAAATATCAACTACATAATTATTTCATACTTAATGGGCTTTTTAGTGGGTATGTTTTTATGTAATATGCAACAATACAACAGAATATCTAATAGAAATTAGTTTTCCTTATGTACTACAGCAGGCATAATTTTTAATATAAAATAAAAACTGCTGTGTGTTTTAAAGTTATGTCATAAATACAAATAGCATTTAGCTAAATAAAATAAACAAACATGGAAATTTTACAAAATGATTACTAACCAAATAAAGAGAGGCTTAGAGAGAGGGAGATGGAGATTGCAGGCAGGCAGATGTTAATATTGCTCAGTGGGTAAGAAGCAGAATAGGAATGAGCTGGCAGAGAGTGAGTGGAGCATCAAATGCCTGTGGTTCACCTATTTTCAAGTCCAAGGATCTTATGGATGCTCATCTCTTTTTGGCACTTGAGACACTAGAGGTGGATGACTATGAACCATTACCTGTAATGGCAGATAAAGTTATGGACCAAAACAAAACAAACTTTGCAAGAGGAATTATTTTATCTGCATAATTTCATGTTTCCTAAAGACCCAGCAGTGAGCATTTATTGCTCCTCTTCTTTCCCTTCCTGGGCCCTAGAATGAGCAACTAGTTGAACAAGTTTCGTGGTCACACATTAAGTTCTTTGTACCATCCACTTCACTAAATCTAGCCTTCTTCAGAAGATTTAGGATTTTTGCTTTGCGTTAATCACTTCCCTGAAACCTTGGAAGTCAGCAACATATTGCGGTACTAGTTTCTCCCATAGACCATTCATTGTTTGTTATGATACATGCCAAACCCAGTTGATAAATGTGAAGACCTTCTGAATGTCAAAACTCTTCTATAAATTCTGTGCTGAGGCAGTGTTGCCTGCATCATCACACCATATATCAGCATGTAAGTGCCACATACTGCATCACCATCTGCAAACAATATGCCTTGAAGGCTGCAGTGACTCAGGTCCAGAGGCTACAATAATGGCATCATGCTGGAAGGCAAAAAGCCCACTGGGATATTATCTCCATAATTGTCAATACTAGAAGGACATCTGGGAGCTTAGTCTATTATCAAAGGAGCCTTCTTTGCAAATTTTCCATCCGTGTGTATTCTGATGAATAGAGACAGTTAGCGCCTCATGTAATCACTGAAGCCTGCCTTGGTCATCCTATCTTTACGAGCTGAATATTACATAGCAGGCAATTCACTCTCTCTTAGCCCCTAAAAGGCACTGGGGCTTTTGAAGTGATACACAAGCAGAGGTTTTAGCGTAACTTCACATTCACTTAAAAGTAGCGTTAGACTACTTTGGATGCTTTATGTTCTGGCATTTTTGTCTCCTTTTCTGAAGTGAACATACAAGACGGCATACGTTTCCAAAGTAGATCAATTTCATCAACATTAAAAATTTGATGTGCAGTTCAATCACCTTTGCCAATAGTGTTCAGCAATTCACGGGCTCATACTTCTTCACAGGCTTTTCCGCATTCTTAGAAGACATTTTCATATAATAATGTGGGGATCTGATGCGATAATGCTCTACATGTTGAAACTGCAAGCACAAGAGTCAACATTATCAAAAGAAGAGCTGAGAATCTACTGCAGCAACTCTATTTTCTCCCCAGAATGTGGGCACAAATCAAACAGTCTTACTGCTGTAACAGTGCAGATTTGTTATAACAAGTTTTCCTTTCAGATAGTGATTTTAAGAAAAAAATTTTATAAGCCCTTAAAACAAATATTTGGATAGTCAGATTCAGATGGCAAGGGATGTCCATTACAGTATAAGGAGAATATAAAAGGACATAAATCAAGGTTAATAGTAACCATCCCTGAAAGTTGGGACAGAATCATTTTAATAATTTTTCTTTTGGTTCCTCAATGTTTCTAGTCTATCTAAAATGAATAGCTATCAGTTTTAGAGTTTAAATGGAGAATATAGATACATTGCTAGGTTGACCTGCCATCTAGCTAGACTAACACAGTATTTCATGCCTACATTGTTTTGGGCCTCAAAGAGAAAAGTTCTTCAGCAATATTTCCTATACACTTATACTACAAGATTTCAGTAAAGATCTAATAGGATATTACATGGGATTCTTTTTCCATCATTTAAGAAGGCAAAGGAGGTGTCAGAAAACTAACTTTTTAATCTTTAGCTCAACACCACATCAAGGATATAAGAGGCCGTTACAGAAGAGGCCTTTGTAGAAGAGGCCAAGAAAGAAAATTAGGAGAATGTGCTCTCACATTTTCCCTCCTTCTTCCACTGAAGAGGAAGAAAGATGTTTCCCTTTTACCTCAAGCTTAAAGAAAAAGGCTTTCAGGAGAACATTTAGAGAGCTTGATAAGGGTTTCCTGGAATGTTTAGGGCACTGGTGTCTGACATACCCTGGAGGATTTACCCTCTGAGATAGGAGAACCCAGAAAGAGGCAAGGCTGGAGAAGGCTCTCCCTACACTTGCACCAATAGAGAGGCACGGCTCTGGCAGTTAAGTAAGGTATTTCCTATCCCTGACTTCTGTCTTCTCCAAGTCAGGGGAATCTGAGACATGGTGGTGGAAGGTAAGGGTGTGGCAAGGAAGGAGAGAAAGAAAATGGTAAGAACTGGAAAGAAGCAAGAGGCCTTCTTTACCACCACAGGCTTCCAACTCAGCCAGGGGAAGGAGAAAGGTTTCACTTCACATGAAGTACGGTCTTGATGATCTCAGTGGACTGAACAGAATGATGGCTACAAGGAGACTATGCCAGTGACTGAAAGTGAATGGAAACAGTGATTTTTGTTTTGTTTTGTTTTTTGTTTTTTGTGGGTTTTTTTGTTTGTTTGTTTGTTTAATAAGAAAACTGGGGCTGGTTGCAGTGGCTCAAGCCTGTAATCCCAGCACTTTGGGAGGCCGAGGCAGGCGGATCACCTGAAGTCACGAGTTTGAGACCAGCCTGGCCAATATAGCAAAATCCCATCTCTGTAAAAAATAATAATAAAAAAATTAGCTGGGAATGGTGGCGGGTGCCTGTAATCCCAGCTACTCGGGAGACTGAGGCAGAGGTTGCGTTGAGCTGAGATCGTGCCATTGCACTCCAGCCTGGGCAAAAAGAGCGAAACTTGGCCTTGAAACAAACAAACAAAAAAAAACAACAAAACAAAACAAAACAAAAAAAGAGTAAGAAAACTGGGAGATTACATTTCACAAAAAGAGTGGGGAAAATCCAACAGCATTAAATGGTTAGTGATTGTGGTATGGGAAGTGGAAGAATGAAGTTGCTTATAATCCTACCTTATGGAGTTCTGCTTGTTCATATTACTAAAACTCCTATATGCATCATATTGCTATCTTCACTGTAAAGAAGTTATGAAGAACATCATTCTCTACATTTCACATATGTGCTTTACTAGAACCCACAGGAAGTAATTCAGCCAAGTCTTTTTCCAGCAATAGTTCTCCATAGCAAACTGCTTTTATGCTTTGTGCAATGTGAATTAATGAACTTGATCTGCTGGCTGTGGAAATGGTTTTGGTCAGCTGTTAGATGCTCAGAATAAAATGTGTAGTACATTCCTAACAAATGCACCGGACACTCTGAGGTAACTTTGGGTCCCAATCTCAATCCTAGCTTCATCCTACCATTCCTACTCTTTTTCTCATTGTTCTTATTTATCTTTTTATGTAGTATGTATTTACGTACGCCATCTCAAATTCTTTCTGTACTATGGCAGGGCAATAAATACATTTATCACAAATGCCTATAGACATAGCTTAAAATAATTTGCACTAAAATTAATCTTGAACATAATTTAACTTTGTTCTGGTGATTATTAAGATGCTTTGGGATCTTGCTTTGCCTTAAAGACATCAATATGAGCATCCATTTTTCTTGTGCTATAAGTGTTATTAAGCTGACAGAGGACTCCAATTAACAATGGTGGACCTGATAACAAAGTTTTCTCTGTGTTATTAGCCTGGGGTAGGTGGGAGGTGACTAATAAGGTTCCAAAATCATTTCCTTTAATGTGTAGGTATTTCTAAGTAAATATTCATCTATGTCTAAGCCATTTAATTTTAAAGAAGCAAATGCTGTTTATACCTGACAATGCTATTTGTACACATTTAAGATTATATACATACACACACATATATATACACACACACACATACATACATATACATATCACTTTGACTATTTAGGATGTGGACCAAATAGGGTTTCTAATTCAAACTGCAGTTTAAGCACAAATGATTACCCAATAATTCCAAGAAAGTGTGAAGATATAAAACAGTAGAAGTAGACAAAAGGGGATACATCAGTAGGCAAGAGGTTTGAACACATTTCTAAGAGATGGGAAGAAGATGGAAGCCTACTGAACGAC